>NC_060128.1:197962821-198266103 GCF_021461395.2 Schistocerca americana
TCTGGGCTTCTCCAGCGACGCGCCGCCCATTCCAGCGGCCGGCATCGGCACGCCGTGGCATTGCCTGCGGTTCCCAGAACATCCGTATCCTCAACACGCCCTCAGGAGTGGACGCCCACTTGCGGAGGAGCTTCAATGCTTAGGGCCAAATTGGACAGTTGTAGTTAAGTTGTTGACACACGGCAGACGAGGACACAGCTTTATGACCTCACAGTCACCCTCCCTTGCCTCAGTGGTCGCTGCATTTGAATTTTCTAAAGTGAAATTTGGTGCGATTCGCCCCGCAAGACCAGCTTCAACCAGTTCAGACTAGTTGGGAAAGACGGTGATTTTTTTGTTTCGTTGAGATCGATACCACTGTACTGCGCGTACATCGCGAGTGTTTGTGAGACTGGGACAGACCGCACAGTGATCCAGCTGCTACCGCGGGTTGCGCCGATACTGGAGGAGGTGTGAAGCCGTTCAGAACAGGTTGTCAGACGAACCTGTCCCAGTAGGTGCTGCGGAATCAGTGATTTGGAAGCAGAAGAGCAACGCTATAACTGTGACTGTAGTGTGGCTGAAAACGTGATGTTACCACGATGTGAGACAGACTTCTGCGACGATCCTTGGCAGTAGCGTTGACTGTGCGTGGGAACTGACTAACGTCGTCGCGGTAGACAGTCGCTCTAGGGCAGACAGCGAGTGGTGTGAAAGGAAGCGGGGGATCCGTCTGGTGTTCACGGAGGGCGCCGAGCCGTGTCGGAGTTGTCGAGCGCGGCCACGCTGGGCGTCGGCGACACTGACGTGGACGCGCCGGGGGCGGCGCCGGTGACGCCGCTGCAGCGGCCGTCGCGCCTCCAGGCGGTGGGCCGGTGGCTGCTGGCGGGCCGGGAGCGCGGGGGCGGCGGGGGCGACGCGCCGGGGGCCGCGGCCGCCCCCAGCCCGGGCACTCCGCTGCGCTGCGCCGCGCCCTTCGTCAGGAGCTACAACGGCAGCCACAACAACAACAACAACAATGGCGGACCGGGCACGCCGCTGTTGGCGAAACCGACGACGCCCGCCGAGGCCTTCCTGCGGAGCATCCGGAGGCGGTCGCTGCGCGTGCGGCGATCCAAGTCGCTGGTCATCGACCACGCCAGCGAGAAGCGCAAGTCCGGTAAGTGGGCTCCTAATGTGGGAGAGTATACACCGCCGCAAAATAAGTAACACACCCTTTTTGCAGGCCTCCAATTCACTCAAGACTGCTTATTGTTGCAACAGTGGCAATAGAATACATGAAATGATAACATGTACAGATCAATAAAACAAGCGGTTCTGGGGTACCAGGTATCGACCCATGTTAGTGCGTGGCACGGGTGCCAGTGAAGGCCTGACTCTGCCATCCGGTGGATCGTCCAGTCGGCGAGTACCGTCGTGGGATACGTTATGCCACGGCTGCTCTACTTGTTCAGTTCTGTAAGCGAGGTTGGTTGACAGGTGGGGCCCAAGTCGCTTTCTGTCCCATCACATCCCACACGTCCTCGATTGTAGACAAGTAAAGATCGTGCTGGCATGTCTTGCAGAGCACACTATCACGGGCAGCGTGTGGTCGAGCGTTATCCTGTTGGAACAACATGTCACCTTCCCGTTGTAATAACAGCAAAAGAACGGTTGTAACTACATTGTGCACATACCGAGCACTGCTTAGCTTCCCCTCCAGGAACACAATTGGTGAACGAGAGTTGTAGCTTATGACACTCCAGGCTATAAGGCCTGGGATGCGGCCAGTGTGTCTTGGACGAATGCACTTTACGGGACAGCTCTCGCCAGGTCCACGTGGTAAGCGCAAACGACCATCACCTGCAGCAGGCAGAATCTGCTTCATCGCTAAAAACCACGGCGCGCCATTCCACCTTCCAGGTGATCCTGTGACGGCACCAGTTGAGCCGTGAACGCCGATACAGTGACATGGGTGGTAGACGGGCTAGAGGTGTGCGTGTCCGTTGTCCCACAGGTAATAACCGGTTCGCAACAGTTGGTGTTGACACGTCTGGGCTGACAAGTCCTCTTATCTTTGCTGAGGCAGCTGTACAATCTGCTGCTACTGCTTCCCATACCCCACGGCGATCCTGGCTGGCGTCTGTGCTACGTGGACGTCCAGAACCTCGTCTGTGTGCGTGACAATGTTCACGCGACCACCTGGTACCGGCATCGTTGCACAACTGACGCAGCAGGTCCAACTCGTGTGGCAATTCTCCGAAAGAACCATCCAGCCACTTGGAAACTTCACCATTTGACCCCTGTCAAACTCGCTCACGTGGCTGTAGGAAGCGCGAGGACGCCTCCGTGTCACGACGCTGAACCTTTTATCTGTGAGCTTTCCCTGTTAAAGGGTAGCCACAGTTGCGGTCTTGTAGCTATGACACAACGCTATCTGCTGGGGGAAGACTTTCGTGATGATGTTTGGTTTGTGGGGCGCTCAACTGTGCGGTCATGAGAGCCAGTACAGAGCCCCAGTTTTTACACGGTCCAATTGTTTCTACACAGTCCAATCTAGCGACGATCACGAATGATAGAGGACAACACAAACACCCAGTGCCCAGGCAGAGAAAATCCCCAACCCAGCCGGGGATCGAACACGGGACCCCGTGATCCAGAGGCAGCAGCGCTAGCGGACGCTGTTGAAACCACTATCAGTACTTCTAGCGTCCTTAGGTGGGATATGCCGTCATCGGGTCAAAATCGGCATCGTCTTTCCAGGTGTACTCCTTTTTTTTCGACAGCGTACACTGTCCATTCACGTAAACGTGACGACGTGTCAAAAGCCTGAATAACGACCTTTTGCAGCGCTGACGGCGGCGAGACGTGTACGAAGAGTCAGAGGGGTTCTGGAAGCTGCCGACCGAGGTGTGCAGGCACGGTGACTCCATGCCGTGCCAGCTGCACTAGGTTTCTCGGTTACCCATGGCACGAACAGCCCACAGATCCTCTATTGAGTTTAAATCCAGCGAGTGTGGTGGCCGGGGGCGTACGGGAAACTCATCGTGGTGCTCTTCCAACCACGCACGCACGCTTCGAGCTGTGTGACGCATTGCATTGTCCTGCTGGTTGATGGTAGATGCCGTCGTGACGAGGAAAAGCAAACTGGGTGTAGGGGTGGATATGGTACCTTACGATAGATGCATACTCGGGTTGATCCACTGTGCCTTCCAGAATGACGAGGTCACCCAGGGAATGCCACGGATGCATTCCCCAGACCGTAACGCCTGAACAGTGTGTACTTTCTGACGTTTCACGCCGTACACGCCTACGACCACCTGTCCGGCGCAGCACAAAACGTGATTCATCTGAAGAGGCCACCTGTCTCCACCCGGTGGACGTCGAGTTGCGGTACTGGCGAGCAAGTTTCAGCCTCCGTCGCCGAGGAACAGCAGTCGGCACGGTTGGATGAACCAGGCACCTGCTGCAGAGGCGCATATGCAGCGGCTTTCGCTAAACAGTCGTCGAGGAGACAATGCTGGTGGCCCCTTGGTTCACCTGTGCCGTCAGTTGCTCAACAGCTACACGTCTATTCGCCAGTCCACATCTCCCCTGTCGTCTGAGGCCCGTGGTGCACCACTGTTGACTCGCCGCCGATTTGGGGTAGCGTCATTTTCCCATGGACGGTATGTTTTAACCAAAGTAGCAAGGGAACAGTTTATGAACTTAACCGTTTCGGAAATATTTTCACCCTTGGTCGGAAACCCAGCGATCATGCCCTTTTCGACGTCAGATATATCCTCAGTTTCCGCATTACGGCAGTGGCCGACTGTACTGTTTTCTGCTTCCCCCCGATACGTTTTATATACCCTCCACTGCTAGTGCTACCAGCTGCCATCTGTGAGTGGCTGTTGCCCATTGACGTCGAACTGGGCCGTGTACTGGTAATAAAGGGAGGCTCCCTGTCTGGGCATCGTGGTGTCAACATGTGTGTGTGTGTGTGTGTGTGTGTGTGTGTGTGTGTGTGTGTGGGAGAGGTTGTAGACCTGGCGAAGTTTGCATCGTCGCATCCAAGGCGGCCGACACGGGAACTTTTTTTGTGACAGAACGTCGACATCGGCTACATAGGATTTATTTTTAAAGTTGTATATTGCCGGACAAGTATCAGGCCGTATGCCCGTCTTGAGCATGGTGCTGTTATCATTGTGTCACACCAGCAATATTTGGCATCTGGTACCGGGTGATTGTAGCTAAACTGACAGTGTTCCGAGTGCTGCAGTGCAGGCTGTACCCATCGCAGGACGCTGAAACGTCGTAGGTATGCTCATTAATTGGTGCGCTCATGGAGTATGCTGAAAAAAATATTTGTACCAACAGGTGAAAATATGGAGCTGTAAGCACTCAGAAGGTGAAATGCTTCCGGTTTGGACGTCGTCGCCTGGTGACTGTGTTGATTTGTGATGTGACTGTTCGAGTAAAGCTCGAAGTTTTCCATATGAAACGCAGTGGATATTGAGAAGAAAGGACCGTGCACTGTTGGTAAAATTGTTTTATCAGAACAGTAGCAATACTAGCGGTGCATTGCGCGAGCATCACTGACAGAAACAGCTGTGTAGACGCCCCATTTCAATAAATCAGCTAAAGAATGTGATTAAGAAATTCAAAGAAACAGGTCGATTAAGTGATGTAACAGGGATCGAGTGGCGGCCCGTGGCTGTTGTTGAAACGTTGCTGCAGCTATAGCCGACCGTACAGCGCTTGCCTCAAATTCTGCAGCCAGTGGTCAGGCTGTGTCACGGGGATTGTCTCACGCCTCATCGACAGCTCAAAAGATCTGGCGATGCATTGTACACTGGTGTCCCTGTAGGACTCAGAACGTGCACCAAATGAACACCCAAGATAGGCAACGGTAGGCTACAATGCCGTAACTTTCCTCTACCTTTTCCGGCACGCATGGAAATAGATGACCTGTGGCTGGTGAATGTTCGTCATACGGACGAGGCACATTTTACTCTGCACGGTGCCGTGAATGCACAGAACTGCTGCAGATGGGTTCTGCTCCGCCACATATTTTGCAGAAGGATCCACTGCGCTCCGCTTATGTGGCTGTGTGTAACCGCAAACTCCTTCAGTCTCGGTCCGTTTTTCTTCGAGGAAATGACACCTCACAGGCCCATTACGTGCACAGTGACATCAGCACGCTATAAGGATCTCCTTGCCCAACTCCTGATTCCGGATTTGCAAGAACGCAACTGTCTCTACACCACTGTTTACATGCAAGATCGGGCGACACCGCACGTCGCTTGCCAGATGAAAGATATGCTTCGAAAAATTTTCGCTAGCGACCGCATCATCTGTAGGCAACTTCAAGATGTGTGGCTTTCCAGATTCACATACCTAATGCCATGTGACTTTTGATTTGGGGGGGGGGGGGGGGGGGTGTCTGAAAGAACGTGTCTATATAAGGTATATATCCGGACTCCTCTTGATCTGAAAGACAGCATACGACGACATACCACTCTGCTAACACCAGATTTGTTGCGAGCAACTGTCGACCGTGCCGTGTTACAGTTGCAGCGTGTTGCTGAGTCGGGAGACTGTACTGAACATGTGTTGTAAGTTGTGACCGTATCCTAATAAATGTGTCAGAACTACCGTTACCATATGTCGTTGCTCACCTCCATATTCTGACTGCTTTCAGCGCCATATTTTTACCTGGTGGCAGAAAGTGAAACTATTTTTTTTTTTTTCCTTTTTCTGAATACTGTGCGAGTGCACTGATTAATGAAAATGCCTACGATGTTTCAGCATCGTGCAATATATACACCCCACACTGCAAAACCCAGAATCGTCCGGAACAAACAAAGGATTTCACGAAGCCTTTGCATTAGGCATCTAGGAGAGATAGATGGCGTCCTGGGGAACAACTTTTGTTAATGGCAGAATGTTCGGTTGACGCTTTCCAGCAGCTCTGGGTGTCTTTTGTATTGATTATGTAGACACTTTGCAGTGTGCGTATGCCTGGCGTGTTGCCTGCAGTCCAGTCATCTCCTCCGTGTGAAAGGGCGTAGGCCCAACAACATTAAAGTTCCTCATTCTTCTAAAAAAGCTTTCCATACTTGGAGAAACACACTCATTCGCAAGGCATTTTAGTCGAAAATCACTCTACCAATTTACTGGGATAGGCAGTATGCGGCATACCTGCTTAGTAGACCGTACTAATTCAGTGAAATCGCGTCGTCTCACGGTCGGTGAATGCGGTAGAGAGGCTCCTAGCCTCGTCGGGAAACATCAAAGAGCATTTTTGTCTCTAATAAAAGTTGTTCCCCATGACGTGGTCTGCCGCATCTAGATATTTCAATGAAAAGCTTGGAAACACACTATGAATACGTGTACCTCTGTGCATGCCTCGTGTTATTACAAAAAAAATTTTTTTAATAGAGGTGGAGCCCCTCCACGCCCACACCGGCATGATGGCCAACACAAAAGGTCTACTGCCATCTCTGCATAAGGGTTAGTATTCACTAAAGTGAGGTGTCGCAGGATGTGGGTACTGCGATGTTTGCGTACGTCTGGCTAAGGTTTACCATTAATACGCGCTCATCTGGAGATAGATTGGTCGAAATCTGATGAAGGATAGCGGTTTGAAGGGCAGAGGAAAAAAAGTGCGAAGGCAAGAGCCAAGGGAAAAAAACCTCTGCGATAGTTAGGTCGGGTGGTAAGAGCAGTAGCGGTTGTCTTGCTGCCTGCGATAGGTTGTGCAAGGATAGGCTTTGTTAGTAGTGGGTATCATGCATGTCGATACCTTGACGTTGTGCGTTTGTGCTGCTCGGCGGCTGGCGCTGGGTGCTGGCACAGAGTCCTCGTTCAGCGTCCTGCAACCTGCAACAGTTAGGTTTGTTATCGGTCTTGTGTCCGATAGGTCATATACCGGAGGCACAGTGTGAGGGAGTGTTGGCAGATTGTTCGTGCGTCTGTGGGCGAGCTCGTCGGTGTCCCTGCTGTGGCCTGTTGGTCGGCTCTAATAGCAGCTGGTAGTTGCCAGTCAGTGTTGCTGATATGCAGGCGCTTGCCGACGTTTGTCGCTGTTTGCGTATGTTAGTTTACCATAGGTGGCTATGTCCTAGCTAGCAGTGTCTTTGGCCGCTTGTGCTTCCACTTGTGGTTGTGAACGTAGTTTCCCAGAGTGAGGATGAAAGGATTGTTCGAGTGTCTCGAGTTCCTGTATAGTCGTGTGGCGTGTTTTTTGAATACTTCCTTGAGGGTATCAAGGCGGTATTCATGGTGAAGATCCACGGTGCGTGTGTAGCGTGGAGCGTTGCTAATGATTCGTAGCACCTTGTTCTGTATGATCTGCAGGCGGGGCAATCGTGTAGGAGCTGCATATCCCCAGACGGGAGCTGCGTACGTCATCAGAGGTCTAATTAGTCTCATGTATAAGGACCTCGACACCCTCCTATTCAGTGTGCTTTCCCTGTTGAGCATTGGGTAGAGCTGTTTGAGCCTCGCGTGCGCTCGGTTGGCAACGTACTCGATGTGGTCCCCCCATGTAAGTTTCCGGTCCAGCCGGACACCAAGGTGCCTGACTTTCTCTCGGAAACGTATTGGGCGTGTATGTAGTGTTATTGGTCTACAGTGTTGGTGTTTGCGCAGTAGTTATTACAAACAAGCTGTGGCCAGCCATATGGACGATACAATAATGTCGACTTTTCGTCATCAAAGGGGACGACTTGCAGAAACCATGTGCCACACAACAAGGACGAGAAATTTTAAATTCTTCTGGGCCTGCAGCGTTATGTACGTCTTGCAAGGACATTATGTGTACGTTAAGCCAAAACGCTGCTTTGTGTAGCAGTTGTTATTATTGTGACTTTATTTTCATTGGCTACAGGCAAAGTCACAATAATAACAACTGCTACGCAAAGCAGCGTTTTGGCGTAATGTACACATAATGTCCTTACAAGGACGAGGAAATTGATAGGAATTTAGTATAAAGTGCAGTATGGCGGAAGTGCACCAATTGCCCCATATTAAATTGGCGAAAAATTTTTAAAACCAGGAAAAGGCGACAAGTCCAGAGTCTGGGGTGAGGTCCGCCGTCCTTCCTTTTGCCCCTTACCCCCTTCAAACCTCTGACAAAAAATGTCCAAAATGGCGGAGGTACGTGACTTGTGTTTCCAGCGTACTGCAGCACGTCTTCACTTGGTTTGTACAACATCCTTGCCCCCTCACCAAACCTCCTTTTCCCCGCTCCAGTGCCCAGCCAGTATCGTGACTAGCTTCTGTTTTTTGTTTTTGGCTTTCACAGTTATACAGCCATCTGCAAACCGTGACAAACACTCGTGGAAATGAAGGTCTTAGCAGAGTACCGAGGCTATGAGTCTGCGGTTTCCTGCCGCGTCAGCCCTCAGTGAGTCCGCAGCAGCGTTCAAGAAGTGGCTGCGCCATCCTCCCACCTTTCGGCAGAGTGCCGGAGAGTATTGGGGGGTATATGTTTTAAACGTCGCCCGCCGCCGACGACTGCAAGACTTCGCCACAAGGCGGAAGCAGAGAACACACCTTCCGATACGTCACACACTCACTACGAATAGATGCCCTGACGAAACACAGAAGATTCTGTTACGAATACACTTTTCGACGGCGCACTAACGGTATCATGTATTTAAGGCACACGCGCCGTTACGTTCACAAATCCAAATGGCAAGTCTGCCATGATATTCTTCTGGAGCAGTGACTTGCAAAGCTGGTAATAGATTCAAGAGATAAGAAGTTAAAGTCATACAGTGTGAGACTGCACGACCTGTATTTACATCTTCGACGAACCGGTACACACGCGACAGCATGCGCTACCTAATAACTTCTAAAACGCCGCGTATAAAACCGGGATTCTTCCGGGGCTCATACATCGCGTCCTGTTGCTCACAGAAAGCTGGGGTCAAGTGTTCCGTATAGCCGGTGAACTGGATACCATTTATAAACCCAACGGAAGTATCCTCTTAGTGTCACTATCTTATAGCAGAGGGTCGAATCATGAATATTACACGCTCCCTCCTGCTTAGGGGATTAGGCGAAATCGGTTTATTCTTTTTGAATCTGATGTGGTCTACGATAGACATTAAGGAGCTTGTGGAGGCACCGTTATTTCATGGGCGGTTAGTTTCGTATGAAAACGGAGCAAATGGATGAAATTTTCCCGATATATTCCTAAGCTCCCGATCTCGAATAACACTAACAATTTACGTGATGCCTTTATCCGTTTCCGCGTTACAGTGATTCAAAATACCCCGCTTGTACACGTAAAATCCGATTTCAGGCGAAAACATAGTTTATAAAGCGACGTAGCACGGGCAAAGATGCTGTAATCTCGGTTAGCACCACAAGCGTTCTGAGAACCCATATTATAGTAACTAAGTACACGAAAAACTTTTGTGTATAATTATTTTGCGTTACTTCAGTTTCACGAAAGGAAACTATCAAACCATTAAGTTCTTTTCATATGAGTGACATGCTGTAGTGTGACAGGAAAAATGGTCCTATAGGAGCACAAACAAGGCGAATATGTTCCTTTTTATTTAAAAGACTCTGACTAAAAAGTGGGATACAGGCTACCTCATTCTACTTTCAACTTTTGGTACACTAACAGTTTCGCTCTTTCATATGCTGAGGGACGACGAGGAGGAGGAGATCAATGTTCAGCGACCCGTCAACAATGAGGTAATTAGAGACGGAGCACAAGGATGGAGAAGAAAAGGGGCGTTCCGTTTCAACGAACCATCTCGGATTTAGGGGAATCGCAGAAAGCCTAAATCAGGATGGCCGGACGTGGATATGAACCGTCATCCTCCCGAATGAGAGTCCAGTGTGCCAGCCGCTGCGCCACCTCGCTCCATCTGGGAGAGGAGGAGACCGTGGCAATGGAAAAGAGACGAAAAGTGATAAATACTGGAAGGCAATAGACAGTGGTTGTGGTATAGAAAGAGCAAAGGAGACAGTGGGCAGTGTGAGAGAAAGACTGGGACACAGTGGCAGTGGAACATAGTTGACAGTGACAGAACAGCGCTATGAAAAGAGTGAAGGAGACAGTGCGAGTGGGAGGGGAATAAAGGGAAGGAGAAAGTGGAACTGGGTGAGAGCCAGTGATAATGAGAGTCAGAGTATGTGACAATGACAACGAGGAAGAGAAAGACAGTGAGAGTGAGAGTGAGAAGAGACAAGAGACAGCAGCAGTGGGAAAGGAGGAATGTGGTAGTAGCAGCGAGAGAGAGAGAGAGAGAGAGAGAGAGAGAGAGAGAGAGAGAGAGAGGAGACTATATTAGCAGGCCAGGGCGAAGAGCACTATGGCTGTGACACAGGAGACAACCAGAGAGAGAGAGAGAGAGAGAGAGAGAGAGAGAGAGATGATGATAGTGAGTTGGGCTGAATGAGTGAGTGAGAAAGGGCGACTGGGAGCGGACGGGTGTGAGCGACTTGCAGTAATGAACCAGTGGCTTGCGGGAGTTTGAGGTGAATTACATGTTAAAAAAGGCGAATATGTTATCATGCCAAAATTTTTCAGTAAGTGTCTTTTAAATAAACAGTAACATTTTCGTATTTTTCGTGTTGAGATAGGAGCATTTTTTTCCGCTTGTTTAGTTATATGCGCATTAGGCCTATAAATATTTGCTAACTCTTTCTGTGTGAAACTATGGCATGAAATCATGATGAAATTGACCTCATGATTGGCAGACGGAGTCTGTACTGACAGAATTTCGCCTACTCGCCGTAGAAGAGTAGTATGTTTTTCAACATTTCCTCCCTCTGATCAACCGGTTCAGTCGACAACACTTCTTCCGCTTTCACATCATGTTCAACACTTCCTAGTTCGGTTTCGTCCATGTGTTGCTCTTTGGCGGTCTAACATACGCTTCAATAATAAATGTTATAAAATTCTTGCTTTTTAATTCACTAAAATCTATCAACTAGTCTCTCACAGTTATTTTCTAATATACACCTGCAGTGACGGCTCATGTGAAGAAACAGTCTGTCAGCGTTTTGGAGCTTCGAACATTCTACAGCCCAAAACCGCCACCTTGTCCCCAAAAAGTACGAACCTCAACTACAGTACCAATGACAATAACTAATCATACTCGCCGAATTGTGAATACTGAGAGTAATAGAGCAAACTGCGATACAAGCACAAGACATTAAAGGAGTAATATTTTCTCTCAAAATTAGGTTTCCTCGCTCCCCTGACACTGGACACTTCTTACAAATTTTCTTTCTTGATCTTGATCCTGGTTGTTTTCCATCAATAACTTGTTTTTAATCAAATTTTTCCAGCATATCATATTTTAGTTTGTGGAATAAACAATGGAGAACATTCATTGTTACGCAAAAATCACATATTCCTACAACTATTACCTCACGTCATTGAAGAAAATTAACAGAATGCTGGAGGTTTCTGTTTACCGTTCTTGACCTTCGGGAGCAATTTCTACTATTCCATAGACTTTTCTGTATGAAAATATTGCCTCAATACTTACAGAATTGAAATTATTAAATATTATACAGTACTTCACAAAATAAATCGTAACATATATAGAAATGAAAGTTACTGAAAGTGTCAGTAATGATTAAGATCTATTTAAAAGGATGGGATATTAGAATGTTCTTCCTTTATGCATCCGCTTTTTTTCTTAATCACTATAAATACCACACTGTAACGTATATCTTTACAAATAGTTAGTACTAGACGTGCAGGATAATGCAGTATCATCGACGGTCTTTGTAATGCTTACCAGAATATGAGACTGTTTATTCTCTTTAAGCTTTAAAAACAAAATGGTGACTTAATGGCTCCGACCACTATGGGACTTAACATCTGAGGTCATCAGTCCCCTACAACTTAGAACTACGTAAACCTAACCAAGGACATCACACACATCCATGCCCGAGGCAGGATTCGAACCTGCGACCGTAGCGGTCGCGCGGTTCCAGACTGTAGCGCCTAGAACCGCTCGGCCACTCCCGCTGGCGGTGACTAAATGCTGCGTAACAAATAATAGTGTGTTGCCGGTCGAAAGCCTCAAGAAACAATGACGTTAGTTTTCGTCTTTTTCTAGGAGATGGAATTCAGTGAGGAAAAATGAATGCGGCAGCAGAGATTTAAAATCACCCACGGTATGTGTCTGGTGTAGCAACTATGCACTGCTAAACCAAAGACATAATTTACTTCCTCTTAAAGTATCGTATTTTAAAATGTTAGTAAGTTGAAACGCTACATGGTGTTACTTGGAAATGCAGCGGAGACAGGGGCACATCGACGCGGATTTCATTTCGGATTTTTTTAAATTAATTGGTTAGGTTTGTCGTGTTTAAATTTGTTTAATCTTATGACACGGCTATTAAAGCATAGCTTGATATATATGCTTCTAACTCAATGTTACATTTAAAAGTGCAAAATAAATGTATGTAGTTCTAGGCGCTCAGTCCGGAACCGCGCGACTGCTATGCTCGCAGGTTCGAATCCTGCCTCGGGCATGGATGTGTGTGATGTCCTTAGGTTAGGTAGGTTTCAGTAGCTCTAAGTTCTAGGGGACTGATGACCACAGATGTTAAGTCCCATAGTGCTCAGAGCCATTTGAACATTTGAACAAATGTATGTAGGCACACATCGAGTGCATAAATGTGCTCAAGGTATGGCGCAGATTTGCTCACCTATGAGGGGCACATTTACACATATTGCAGAACACACTAGTAAGTGAAAAACACACTGCTAAAATTTTCGTTGTGAATAAACAAAATTACAGGTTTGGTACAGTAGTTAACGTGGTAAAACACTATAATGTTACTGGCAGTAAACAATTTTTTTGCCGAAATTGCACCTATTAATATAATATCATAATATTACGTACACAGGAGTGTGAATGTAGATTAAAGCCTGTTCATCATTCTTGACCTTGTTGCAGTTTACGCACACAAAAATAATGCGTTTCCTGTAACAGTGTCTCCGTGACTTCAGCGTTCACATCTAAGACACTGGACCCATTCTTGGGTTCTTTTCGATTGACTGTATCGTTTCAAGCAGTAAATAGAAAGTCTACTTTCATCCTCTTCATTAGGAAGTGGAACTGGATGGGATATTCGTTGAGACGAGAATGGTTGCTAACAGACACGTCGGAAGGACTGGTTTGTGAGAGCAGATTGGGAGGAAGAGGGAGTTATAAAGTAATACACAAGTTAAAGGGAAGCGGAAATAATGCGGACCTGAAGAAGACAGGAAAGCACGGAGAGTTACCATATGACAACCTGTCTTTGGGCAGAACACTAGTATCATCAGAATAGGCCTATCTACATTTTTCTTTGTTCTTGCTTAGGTATTTCTTGCCCTTATGAGTTCTTGCACTCATAGAATTAATAAATTCTGCTAGAAATTCATTAGGTTCAAATAGCTTTTCTAGAAATTTCTTCCTATTACTGTCCTATGACTTCAGTCTATCTCGTAAAATAGAATAAATTCGTGTAAGCGAACATAGGTTTATCTGTTCTCATTTAAGGTATGCTCCCTAGG
This sequence comes from Schistocerca americana, assembly GCF_021461395.2. NCBI lineage: Eukaryota > Metazoa > Arthropoda > Insecta > Orthoptera > Acrididae > Schistocerca > Schistocerca americana. Next base: position 197,976,311 of record NC_060128.1, read on the forward strand.
AGGTTCGATATTGAGTAACAAAATTTACTCACCTTGCTCTAAAATTGAAATATGTTCTTCGCGCTTTAGACTTTCGCTCTACTGGAGTCGTGATGTGTGTAAGAGCCCTCTGTCCATGGCAGTGATAAACCTCTACTGTCGGCAGCACTCCAGCAAGAATGGTTCGCGAGAAAAGTGCTCTGTGTAAACATGGCGCAGTCTCCGCTACAAAAAATTATTTGGGGGAAGAGACCAAACAGCAAGGAGGTCATCGGTCCATCGGATTACGGAAGGATGTCGGCCGTGACCTTTCAAAGAAACCATCCCGGCATTTGCATGAAACGATTTAGGGAAGTCACGGAGAACCTAAATCAGGATGGACGGAAACAGGATTGAATCGTCGTCCTCCCGAATGTGAGTCCAGTGTGCTAGCCCCTGCGGCAACTCGCTCGATCTTATTCGATGTTGTCGGTGTCTCGGCTTCACAAGAAAAGCTACTACAGGCACCATGAGACGGCGGATGTGGTTTAGACACAAGGCAACATCCAATTTTGTGCGCCTCGGATGACGGTAGATGATTGGTCGAGGAAGTCCGGAAACGTGTCGTTCGAGTTCACACCATACTGTAACCCATGAGGTTTGTGTCTGTGTGGACGTTTAATTTAAAGTCGTTGGTGTATTCCACGGGCATGGACAACGTGCACACGTTCCAGCAGCGTGTGTGACACGCGTGCGAGAAAAGCCAAGCGCAGCCACGTGTGTTGCAGACTGTCTGCCTCTCCGGCGAATCCCCTGAGCGGAATGGGCCGTGTTTGATTATTTACCGCGTGGCATTGCGTGCCAATAGGGGTACAGACATAATATACAGAAACTCAAGTACAAGATAATTAACAGTTTTCACAAACAATATAGACATAAAAGGAAGTGTACATCAAACGTCAACATGTTCAGTCCATTGTAGCGCCTCTGCTGCTGCCTGCACAACGACAGCACAGTTTGCGATGTAAGAGCGCAGAGGTCATTCGCTCAGAATATGCTGGTTGCACTGCCTTGTGCACCCGTAATTAACAAGTATTTGACTCCGCACATATGTTCACGGGACTTTATTTCTCTAGTTTTGATCGGTACTATGTCGTACAAGAATATGACACATTTTAAGGATCAAAGACTGTGTAGAGGGCGGAACAAACTGCGTTTTTTCCTTTATGTTTCGCACATTGTCTCCTTACTAATTGCCGAATAACGAGAGGGAGACGTATTTTTTCCTTCAGTGGTGACAGTTATTTCAAATGGTTCAAATGGCTCTGAGCACTATGGTACTCAACTGCTGTGGTCATAAGTCCCCTAGAACTTAGAACTACTTAAACCTAACTAACCTAAGGACAGCACACAACACCCAGCCATCACGAGGCAGAGAAAATCCCTGACCCCGCCGGGAATCGAACCCGGGAACCCGGGCGTGGGAAGCGAGAACGCCACAGTTACTTCACTTCTGACGCATTTTACTGTAAGAACGGTTTTATATGTTATTTTATTACTTATGCAAAGTGTAGGACCGTGTGTTTGCAATCGAATAAATTCATCATTTGTTTTGTCAGTCGCGTGTACTAAGGCATCATCAGTGGCCTGAAATTCATGCGCATTTTCACTTAGATGCAGCACTCCGAATTTCCATGTTCTGATATTGTACATTTAAGTTACAAACGTGAGGCAGGCACCTTTTGTTCAAAATGTACAAAATGTACAACAGGAAAATAGGTAAGCTAAATGTGCTTCATAAAAATGAAAATACACATGTATCGCAGGCCACTGATGGTGTCTTAATAAACTGAGAAGAAACGCGTCTGGCAGAACCATTGTTGTCTTTATCCAATTGCAAACAGACGGTCCTAATCTAAATATCATTAATACAGTGTTATGCAACTGAGGATTGGGAGATAAACCAAGTGGAAGGTCTGAGAACTAGGATACAAGTAATAGTGTTCTGCTCTCGGGCAGTTTGTTACACTCAGATAGTACTCGCACAATCGTTGACAGTAGGGCCAAACTTTCGCTCATAGTTGCTGTCTGATGGTTCCTTGCGATCTCTCTCTCTAAGTGTCTGCGGGATCGTTGACACACAGCAGAGTGAGAGTGTCTGCGAGAGTTCACTCTCCGCACGGTTTTTCTGTCGTCGCTTTGTGCGTTAAGGAAGAGGCAAAGAAAAAACGTAAACGGCCGTGTCCGTCTTGGGTTGTTTGGGGGAAGAGATCAAACACCGAGGTCATCGGTCCCGTCGGATTAGGGAAGGACGGGGAAGGAAGTCGGCCGTGCCGTTTCAAAGGAACCATCCCTGCATTTGTCTGGAGCAATTTCGGGAAATCACGGAAAACCTAAATCAGGATGGGCGGACGCGGCATTCAACTGTCGTCCTTCCGAATGCGAGCCCAGCGTGCTAGCTCCTGCGCCACCTCGCTCGGTGTGTCCGTCTTGGGATTTGGCGGCGGAGTGATTTTGGAGCAGGCGAGAATCTGGCGGCAGAGTTCCTGATGGCTTGCGAGGGAAAATCCACAACAATACTGAAATTTTACGTGAGGTGGAAGAAACTCTCTTTTATGATTGAACCCAAAATTGTCAATCTAGATGCTATTACGCGTAAATGCATTAATGTTAAAAAGACAGACTGTTTGTGACACTAATATTTCTATCATTAGCTACGTTTATTCTTAATAATATTTCGTGAAGTCAGTAGTACAATAAAATAACGTTACACCAATTTCATCTTGATACTCATAGACGTATAAAAGCCAAAAGGGGCGTATATCTGGTAAATTAAGCATTTGCGGACACATTCGTACATTTATTTGAAAGCTTTTAATTCTATCGAGTTAAGGAGCCAGCCGTAAATTCCTGAAATAACAACAACAGAACAACGTAAATTCCTGAAGGTCTGCTCTTGGACACGTAATATAAAAATATAATCAATAAATGTGACCTCATATAAAATTATAGATACGTTACAGCTGTATTACTTGAAGTTAAATGGCGATTTTTCCGAGTTCCAGAACGATGACTTTCAAACATAGCTGCAGAATTGCTCTGCCTGATTCTTTGGATATTGTGCTAAATTTCTTGTGTGGAGATGTTACAACTGTAGCCACATCAGCCAACAGACTTTGCTTGTTAGTTTCTGCAGTGCAGTATCTGTACATTCCATAACGGTTGCCCTTCCTCGTACAAACCGATTAAATGCGCAAATTCGTCCCGAGTTCACTTCATGGCAGTCTTCGTCAGTTTTTTTGCTGACACGTGGTTGACATTCAGCCCTAGTGTGTGTCCATGGCACACAGCAGCCTCAACTGCCCCGGCAGTGCCGGTACTGTACACGTTTATAGGGGAACTTCTTGCTGCGTTGATGTGGCGCAGTGGGTACCGCGCCAGTCTAGTACATATTTTCATGTAACGTGATATCGGCTATCGTCAGTGACAGTTTTTGTAAATTTTAGTTTGTCAATTCCTTGTAACATATCTGTGGTGTTTTTATATGCTGTTTGCTGTGTAACTTTGCTTAGATCTAGAACTTTGGAAATGTGCTAACTGATCGTACTGTTCGATTAGGAGGTAAAACGGGCGATTTCTTCGCTCAGAAGCAAGCCGCGACCACAAATTACACTCCTGGAAATGGAAAAAAGAACACATTGACACCGGTGTGTCAGACCCACCATACTTGCTCCGGACACTGCGAGAGGGCTGTACAAGCAATGATCACACGCACGGCACAGCGGACACACCAGGAACCGCGGTGTTGGCCGTCGAATGGCGCTAGCTGCGCAGCATTTGCGCACCGCCGCCGTCAGTGTCAGCCAGTTTGCCGTGGCATACGGAGCTCCATCGCAGTCTTTAACACTGGTAGCATGCCGCGACAGCGTGGACGTGAACCGTATGTGCAGTTGACGGACTTTGAGCGAGGGCGTATAGTGGGCATGCGGGAGGCCGGGTGGACGTACCGCCGAATTGCTCAACACGTGGGGCGTGAGGTCTCCACAGTACATCGATGTTGTCGCCAGTGGTCGGCGGAAGGTGCACGTGCCCGTCGACCTGGGACTGGACCGCAGCGACGCACGGATGCACGCCAAGACCGTAGGATCCTACGCAGTGCCGTAGGGGACCGCACCGCCACTTCCCAGCAAATTAGGGACACTGTTGCTCCTGGGGTATCGGCGAGGACCATTCGCAACCGTCTCCATGAAGCTGGGCTACGGTCCCGCACACCGTTAGGCCGTCTTCCGCTCACGCCCCAACATCGTGCAGCCCGCCTCCAGTGGTGTCGCGACAGGCGTGAAAGGAGGGACGAATGGAGACGTGTCGTCTTCAGCGATGAGAGTCGCTTCTGCCTTGGTGCCAATGATGGTCGTATGCGTGTTTGGCGCCGTGCAGGTCAGCGCCACAATCAGGACTGCATACGACCGAGGCACACAGGGCCAACACCCGGCATCATGGTGTGGGGAGCGATCTCCTACACTGGCCGTACACCACTGGTGATCGTCGAGGGGACACTGAATAGTGCACGGTACATCCAAACCGTCATCGAACCCATCGTTCTACCATTCCTAGACCGGCAAGGGAACTTGCTGTTCCAACAGGACGATGCACGTCCGCATGTATCCCGTGCCACCCAACGTGCTCTAGAAGGTGTAAGTCAACTACCCTGGCCAGCAAGATCTCCGGATCTGTCCCCCATTGAGCATGTTTGGGACTGGATGAAGCGTCGTCTCACGCGGTCTGCACGTCCAGCACGAACGCTGGTCCAACTGAGGCGCCAGGTGGAAATGGCATGGCAAGCCGTTCCACAGGACTACATCCAGCATCTCTACGATCGTCTCCATGGGAGAATAGCAGCCTGCATTGCTGCGAAAGGTGGATATACACTGTACTAGTGCCGACATTGTGCATGCTCTGTTGCCTGTGTCTATGTGCCTGTGGTTCTGTCAGTGTGATCATGTGATGTATCTGACCCCAGGAATGTGTCAATAAAGTTTCCCCTTCCTGGGACAATGAATTCACGGTGTTCTTATTTCAATTTCCAGGAGTGTACGTCTCAAAACACGCAATTTTGTCGCTGCTTTTATTTAATGTGTACACGCGTAGGGCAAAATATAGTACCAGGATGAGGTAGTGTACAGTGCAGACTGTGGAATACGGCATAAATCCGGGTAGCTCAGCACTCGCCGTTGTACTCTCAGCTCTGCCGACAGCGCCGGTCTGAGAGCTACGGCGAGCAGCTCTCGACAGTCGGAGGTCGCCGCCTCTACACGAGAGGTGCCAATTAGGTGAGAGCGACTATCTGCGATGTCGCACCACTTCGGACAGTACCGGCGAGCCGAGTGTCGGTTGTGTTGACACGGCACGCGTCACTCGCAAAAGCTATGCGGGAGTGGAAGAGCCTCACGTGCCCGCCTGGCTTTAGAGACAGGGTGGAGTACAGTAGCGGGTAGCGGGCGCTGTGTGGGGGAGGCGGGCAGGTGTTGGGTGGGTAGCTGGCACTGCAGAAAGTACGACACGGCCGCGACACCGGAGCCGGCAGCTGCCGACAGAGAGCCAGGTGCGGCGCGGATACAGCTGCTGCTGCTGCTGCTGCTTGCCATAACAGCACCTGCGGAAGCCGACAGCATAACAGCACCCACAAAAAAAGAAAGCCGCAAGGCCAGCTCTGCCGCTGTCCATCACGCTCAGACTTATTGGGTGCGATGCGGCCAACATCCGAAAACCCTTTCACTCACCACCACACCGGCTGGCCGGAGTGGCCGAGCGGTTCTAGGCGCTTCAGTCCAGAACCACGCGACTGCTACGGTCGCAGGTTCGAATCCTGCGTCGGGAATGGGTGTGTGTGATGTCCTTAGGTTAGTTAGGTTTCAGTAGTTCTAAGTTCTAGGAGACTGATGACCTCAGATGTTAAGTGCCATTGTGCTTAGAGCCATTTGAACCATTTTGACCCACCACACCGACGCTTACTATGGGGGGCTCGTTCATGAAATTGGCCGAAAATGTCAATTTTCATCATATTTTTTGTTTATTAGTAGAAATGGAAATAAACTCCCGAAGTCTCAATGATGAAATCGCATCCGAAGTGCCTGAAAAATGAACAAATGTGTGATGCGACCTCCGTGCCACGCCCACGTTTTGAAGCAGCACTTTTCAGTACTAGCTCGGTGAACGTCTGTTCCCTGGATTAATTTCGAGTAAACCTGTACGGGATGCATATAGATGTCTGTCATACATACTATTTCGTTTTGCAGATCGTCTGTGATGAAGGCAAAAAGCTGGAAGAGGGAAAGGGCTTCCTGGACCAAACAGACGCACAAAAAAGACGATAGACACTCTTCAGGTGCATTGTGCCAAGACAGAACCTATCGAGTGAAACCGATATAAAAATGTAGCATGGGCTACTTATTTCCATATGGTGTCAACAGCTGGACATTCCGTTCCTCATCTGTGCTACATTAGCTGGTGTAAATACCTACAGGCTCACACGGATGAAAGCCCCGACACACACAAAAAGGGGCTTCCATACTGATCCTGGATGTTTTCAAACCAAACTTAGAAGTTTCTGGCCGATCCTGATTTTTTTGAAAGTATGTTCTTGGCAAAGAATCTAATTGAGTCTCTAAATTCACTCAAATGGATACGATGCCATAAAACCACATTTTCGTCTGCTGCAGTTGTCAGAAGTGCAACTTATACTGCTGTTCTTGTGCTTAATGATAGGAACGTAGGGAGGCTGAAGCTATTAGAGAGAAAGGCCTTTCAGGTAGGAAGTTTCAGTCAAGACATCTTGAGAAAAATAATTTACAGCTCCCCTCTGCACCTGAAAAATCAGTTGAAGGCCAGTAAAGGAAAGAATACTGGGGAAGTGCAATCAGTCCAGAAATGAGATTGCATATAAATCACGCGCCTCACCGGTTCTAGAATATTGCTCAACTGTATGGGACTAACAGGGGAAATTGAACGTATTACAGAGAAGGGAAGCTCGAATAGTCACAGGTTTGTTTGATCCGTGGGAAAGTGTCACAGAGATACTGAAGGAACTGAAATGGAACACTCTTGAAGAAGGCGTAAATTATCCAGAGAAAGTCTGTTAATAAAGTTTCAAGAACCGGCTTTAAATGATGGCTGTAGGAATATACTACAACCTCCTACATATCACAATCATACGGATTGAGACGATAAGATTACAGTAATTACCGCACGCAGAGATGCATTCAAACAATTTTTCTTACGGCGCTCCATACGTGAATGGAGCGGGAAGAAACCTAAGTGACTGGTACAGTGGGACGAACCCTCTGCCATGCAGCTCATGGTAGTTTATAGACTATACATGTGGATGCACATGCAGGTAGAAAACAAGAAACCAGAAGTCTTGAAGGGAAAGAGGACACTGAGCACAAATCTGTGTCAAATAAGGAAAAAACGTTAGGTTGAACGTTCAACTGCATTTACAAAAATTTGTTTTAAAAGTATATGTATTAGAATTATGAAATTTTGTATACTTGTTTCTATAAACCCAATAAATTTTGTCTGGAGAATAAATTTTGAAATTCTGAGTGTAAGGGCTGGAATGAAGTGCTTGGGATTTTGCATGAATTTTATATTACAGTTACAGAGTTATAATTAAAAAATTATTAAAATTCTCGAATTTCATACATTCCAAAAACCTCATGCGAGAAGTTTACGTAGTATGCGCAGAGATTAAACAGAGAAAATTGTGTAGAAATCTCTTGAATAGATCGTAGCAAGAAGGTAGATATATTATTTTCTGAAAGTAAAAAATGTGTTAATTTTATGTAAGGCGGGGTTACAAAATTCCATTGCCGTATCTTCAGGATTTTGGATTTGGTGCATGGTTTAAAATAGTGTGTGTATGTCATGAACCTCGCCCCTTAACTAAAGCACGAGGGCAGGGTAGATACGGTGTCAAACGGATCGAGGTTTTGCTGCGAGGGGGGACACAGCGTGTTATCTTGGGTGGTCAAATGGCTCTGAGCACTATGGGACTTAAAAGCTGAGGTCATCAGTCCCCTAGAACTGAGAACTACTTAAACCTAACTAAGCTAAGGACATCACACACATCCATGCCCGAGGCAGGATTCGAACCTGCGACCGTAGCGGCCTCGCGGTTCCAGACTAACACGCCTAGAACCGCACGGCCACACCGGCCGGCTTGGGTGGTCAGTCATCGTTCGCTGTAGAAGTTATTTCAGATGTGCCGCAGCGGAATTCGTTGGGATCCTTGCTGTTCTTGTTGTGTATTAATGAGCTTGCAGATCACAGTAACCGTATCGACTCTGTAAATCCATCTCTGTCCGAGATCGTTGAAGGACTTCTGCTGTTCAATACAAAACGTAAAATTAAGAACACCTTCAGCTTTCTGTATTTTGAATGTAATATATTACTGCGACCAGTTTCGGCTCTTCTCTACGCCATCTTCAAGCACCGTGGCCAATGTATAGGAGGAATGCATCGTCATATGCAGTCGGAATAAGGGCCAGGTAACTGGTATCAACTACAACGCAATCCCTTCGTTCACCAATTGAAGGCTGCTGGACAAACAGCAGTCTAGCAGTGTTCGGTTGATGAACGAAGGGATCGCGTTGTTGATACTAGAAATCTACAGTTACTTAACCCTGGCTCCAGTTTCGACCGCACATGAGGTCAGATTCCTCCAGCACGTTGGTCAGGGGGCCTGAAGATGGCGTAGTGAAACGCCGAAAATCGTCGCGTAAGTATATACGGTGTTCGTAAATTATCTTTACAACTTAAGACTCTGATACTTTTAAAACTACACGAGATAACTCATACAGCTTTGTCATTCAGATACATGAATGTGTGCATCCTTAGTGGCACGGATGATGTCTAGTCGGAATTCCATTTCTTTCCACGTACGAGATCTCCACGGTGACATGTCCTAATGCATTGCGAATGAGTGCCTTTTAAGTCCTGTAGGTCCCTAACCTTGGTTAGGCACACCAAATCGCTTACAAAACCTCACAGTAAAAAGTCAAGTGGTGTGAGGTCGGGCGATGGTGGCGGCCATGGACTAGAGCCACCTCTTCCCGTCCACCTATCCGGAAACTTTCATCTAGGAACTGACTGGCAGGGAAGTGGTCCTCCACCCTGCTGGAGTGCGACATCAGCTTGCAGGCGTGGCACAGCAGACTTTTGTAACATGTCCGGGCAAACACCACCGTTGGCGGCAGAATCGATGAAAAACAATGGACCAGTGATGCAACTGTGCATCAGTCCGCACCAAACATTGACCCTGGGACTGCCTCTTTGCATTTCACGTGTAACATTGACATGAGGAATGTTGCGAACACCACATACGAACGTTGTGATGATCTAAAATTGTGTGCTTCACAGAAAAAAAGCTTCGTATCCTATGAGCACATTATCAGTAAGTCAGAATTGGTATCAATTAATTCATACAAATAGCTGCGCAGAGCAAATTGTACAGATACGAAACTGAATGATCGCATAGATTCGGTCGTGGAGGTGAAACAGGTTTGTCCGTCTTTGGGACGGAATGCGTCACTGATACTGCGTATCAGGTATCCGACACTTCGTTGGTAGGTTTGTGGAGGTAAGTGGCATTAGATGTCGACGCACAGCTCCCGTAATTCGCGTAAGCAGCGGACCGCTGATTTTCGTACATGCTGATGACGCCAAATAGCAACCCAGATGGGTTCCACAGGATTCACATCAGGCGAATTTGGTCGCCGAGACGTCAGCGTGAGCTCACTGTAATGCTCCTCAAACCACTGTAGCACGGTTGTGGCTCCGAGACACGAGCTAATATACGGCTGAAAGATGTCATCGCCGTCGGGGAAGACATGGAGCATGAAGGGATGCAGGTGGTTCGCAGCTGTCGGCTTAGATCACTACCACAGGTCCCATGCAAGCGCAGGAGAGTGTCTCCCGCAGCACAATACTGCCCCCACCAGGCTGCGACCGTGGCGCGCTGTGCGTTCCTAGCAGCCGTTCGCCTGGATGAGGGTGTTTCTGGAGACGACTGTGGACATGGTGTGGCAGAAACGTGGTTTATCCGTCAAGACGACACGTTTCCATTGATCGACTGTCGAATCCTGATGGTCCCGCGCCCGCTGCAGTCGTAACTGGCGATGTCGTCGGGTCAACACGTGAACACGCAGCGGGTGGTCTGCAGCGGAGCTCCGTGTTCAGCAGCGTACGGTGAACGTCGTGCTCCGTAACACTTCCGCGTGCACCGGCATTGTGCCCTTTCGGCAGAGGTGCCACACATCACCTACTTTACAGAGCAGACAAGCCTCCGAACCCTAGACACTGTGAAGAGCCGTGGACTTCCAACCATTTAGCGACTAGTGCTACTTTCACTGTCCGCCTGTCTCGTTCTGTAGTTGCTCACGACAGTAGCACGTTCGACCAGCTTCACCGTTTTGGAGATACTCGTTTACAGGCTCTGCGTAATAGTAATCTGTCCTTTGTCGAAGTTATTTATCTCAGTGGATTTTTGTCATTTGCAGCCCACATCTTCGCCCCTGTCCGGCCCCTGTCTGGCCCGGTTACACACTTTTGTTACGGCGTTACGAGCCCGCAACGCCACCAGGTGGCATTCACTGTCGCGGTGGGCAGTGGTCGTGACGTTTTAGTGTCTCTGCTAGACTAACTACACGTGCCAGCGCACAGGTGAAATTTAGCTGGATTCCATATATGCTTTTATAAAATATCACCGTCACCTCTGGCAGTCAATTTTTTTTTTCATTTTGTGACTGGGAATTACAATCAAGAAAAGCTAGTCTATAAATTATGTCGCTTCCGCGCTTCACACTGCCCGGTGAGGAGATTTGTGACGACCCTGTTCCGCTTGTTCTCGCAGGTTGGCACAGGGGAGCCCGGAGCCCCCGGACGCTACGGGAGCGATTGCGCCGTTAAAACACCAGGGAGGTGAGGTGGGATTCCCACAGGCCAGCCCCAGAACAATGCCGCCAAGTGCGGACGGTTACGTAAACAATGGCGCCAGCAGCTGACAAAAGAAGGGCGGACGCGCACAAAAGGGTGCAGCGCGGTGCGGGGAACAGGTTCTGCGTCTGCGTCTGCCTGCGCCGCTGGGGTTCCCGGCTGCTCACAGTGCTGTGCAGACAGAGAAGCAGAGAGCCCTGTGTGGGGCTCGCAGGCACACACTGGTCCCTCGTGGCTAGCTGTCGCGTAAGTACGTAGGGACACGAAAATTTCGCGAAAAGTGACAGGAAATTGGCGGTCTTTAATGATATAATACGAAATCGGCTATTTTTACGAAACGTTTTTAAATTTTTCATTTCTCCTACTTATAAATGTTATACATCTGAGGACGACTGCTTAGAACTATTGAACACCGAAATTTCATTCTGCCTTGTTGTCTTAGAATGACAGTTCATTTCCGCCTAACGAAGTAGGCCAATGATGTGATGTCAAAAGTTGTACCGAAAGAGGAAAAAAAATAACACCGAAATTGGCAAAAGTCACTTAATTTGCCAATAAAAGCACTGAACTGGACAAAAAGTAACACCGAAGTGGACAAAAAGTAACACCGAATTGGACAAAAAATAACACCTAATTGGACAAAAAGTAACACTATATTGGACAAAATAGAACACCGTATTGGACAAAATAGAACACCGTATTGGACAAAATAGAACACCGTATTGGACAAAATAGAACACCGAATTGGACAAAATAGAACACCGAATTGGACAAAAAGTAACACCGAATTGGACAAAAAGTAACACCGAATTGGACAAAAAGTAACACCGAATTGGACAAAAAGTAACACCGAATTGGACAAAAAGTAACACCGAATTTGACAAAAAATATCATCGAATATGTCAATAATAACACTCTACTTGGCCATAAAATAAACGATTATTTCCTGTACCTATAAATACGATGTGGCCGAAACGCCGACAGGGTTTTAGGCGGGTGAGGAGATCGAGAAAGGCCAAGGCAAACCGCCGCCGTAGAGAGCTTGTTGTGGTCGTGGATGCCAGAGAGGTGTTCCAAGATGATCCAGGATGGCTCTCACCTCATATACATCTACATGGTTACTCTGCAATTCACACTTAACTGCCTGGCAGAGGTTCATCGAACCATTTTCATACTACTTCTCTACCATTCCACTCTCGAATGGTGCGTCGGAAAAAGGAACACCTAAATTTTCCGTTCGAGCTCTGGTCTGTAAGCAACCTACTCTGTAGGCCGATTACATTTTCCCAGTGTTCTACCAATGAACCGAACTCTGCCATCTGCCCTACCTATGATTGAGCCTTTGCGATCGTCCCATTCCACAATCCTACAGATTGTTGCACCCAGGTATTCCAAATCTGATTTATTGATAGTGTGATCATAGGATACTACGTCTTTGCATTTTATGAACATTTTAAACAAATTGCACTTAACCGGACTGCCTGAAAATACATGCTGCTCTTTTTTTTCCGACTACCGTACAACAGATAGCTGCTTGATCATTAACAGCAAAAAGTGTGACACACATTGCTCAGCACACAACAGTACGAAAACCCTTTGGGGGAACAAATTTCAGTCACATATGTATTGGAAGACACGAACGAAAATCAGGATGTCACGGAAGCAGTAAACGATCCGAAAGGCAGCAGCCAAAACACTCATACCTGGCCGTGCGTCTCGAGGCCATCCGAAATCTAAAATGATGGCAGCCATGTGGTACTGGCCGTAGGTGCGGCTGGCGGAACACAGGTGTACAAGTAACGCAGCAGAAGACGCTCTTGACGATGACACTTATTTTCCGAAACGCCTTGTGCGTTAGCTACGGTACATAAATAGAACATTTAGAATGACCGAGGCCTACCTTCCATCATTATTATTATTGTTACTATTATTACCAACTCAATTAGCCGCAGTGAATCACTTTAATCATTCCGCGGTAGATTTTTCTTTCAAGTTTGTACTATTCGGTTCTTCTGATCCGCCGAACACCGTTCAGTTCTTTCCGGTCGTAGATATCCCCGGTGTAGCGAAGTATCTTAAATCACCCAATAAAGGCAAGGCCTCTGGTACAGATTCTAAACGAGTCAGGTTCCTTTCAAGGAATGCTGATACAGTAGCAGTCATATGCAACCGCTCGCTCGTCGAAACATTCATTCCTAAAGACTCAAATTTCCCAAGTCACACCAATCCTCTAGAAAGGAAATGGGAGTAATCCGATGAATTACAGGACCGTATCACTAACGTATATTTGCGGTAGGAGTTTGGACATTATGAATTACCTCGAAGGTAACAGTCTATTGCCCAACAGCCAATACGGATTCAGAAAATGTCGTTCTTGTGAAACACAACTAGCTGTTTATTATTGCGATGTAATGTCAAACTGATTCCATATTTTCAGATTTCCAGAAAGCTTTTGACACCATTTCTCACAAGCGATTTCTATTCGAACGGCGTACCTGTTATGTATCGTCTCATTTCAACGACTGGTTTCGTGACTTCCTGTCGGAAAGGTGACAGTTGGTAGTAATTGGCGGATAGTTATCGATTAAAACAGTAGTTTCGTAGGCCCTCTGTTGTTCGTGATCTACACAAACGACATATGACACTATATTAGCAGCACTCTTAGATTGTTTGCTGGTGATGCTGTCATTTTCTTTCTTCTAAAGTCATCAGATGATCAGAACCAATTGCAAAATGATTCAGACAAGATTCTGTATGATAGTGGCAACTGACTCAAATAGTGAAATGTGTGAAGTCATCCACATGAGCACTAAAAGGAATCCACTAAATATCGGTTGCACGATAAATCACATAAATCTAAAGGTTGTGAATTCAGTTAGATACTTAAGGATTACAGTCACCAACAACAGTGAATGAACTGAGACATCGCATAACAGCACCTGTTGACGTTGTAACTCAAGACATGCTCGCTGTAGTATGGGAACAATTGGAATACTGCGTTGGCATATGCCTTGCATCTGAAGGGGGCCATATTGAACACTTCTAAAAAGGTACGAAAAAAAACTTTTTGTGTTTCCCTTTCATAAAAAAAATAAAATTCATTGCACATGTTTATTAGTTTCAGAAATATAGACGTACCAAATCGGATGATTCTTTTTGATACACCCTGCACTTCTCACCTTGTGTAATATAGTACACGGGGACCGAGTGGAGACACTCCTTTGTGAGGCCAGGATGGCTACTGTAAAGCGTCTTCTACGCTAGTAACACGTTATTAAAGTTCAGTGACTTATTCACTGTGTTTACAGTTCGTTGCTTTCTGCTGATGCTTCATTCAGCTGCGTGTTGGACTCCTAGCTGGCGTCTGTTTGGACACGCCCAGGGGGTGGTGTGAGGTGTTGGACTGTGCGGGTTGCCGGCTGGCAGGGGCGGCCTCGCGTTTGCTTAATTTGTGTGGATTGAGCATTCGGAGGCGCAGAACGAGAATTCTGTCCGCAACATCTGCTGCAGCTCAAGTCACGTGATTTTGGGAAGCACATTTTAGCCTGCATACCGCTCAGCGTATTTTGAGTGTTTAATAGATCACCTTCAGAAGTACCGCCTAACTTCGTATACACGTTTTTACGTACATGATGCAAAGGACTGAACTTGGCTTAGAGATGTGAAGAGCAATGGTACTGTGCTTCTCCGCCACAGTTTAGTAGCTCAAAATCCACTTTACTTACGTTTTTTTCAGTAATGGGAAAAGAAATGACAGCCAGTAATTCTTTTTTACGTTTTCTGTTAAACTTATTCGTATTTTCGGATCTCTGTTGTAATTAACTACGTTACAATGACACTGTAGACGACGCCAATATTTCACGAAAAGGCAACGTATTTGGAACTGTCAAATCGTTACGGTAAATACGGTAAGCGATTTGCAGCACCTGTTTCCTATTTTTCCAATATTCCCTCATTTTCTCTTCATGAAGTCTCTTCCTTTCTTCTGTGCATGATGTACCCAATTTTTTATTTCTTCCGCTTTCAAAGTCTTCCAAATTTAGTATTTTATTTTTAAAATAGTTTCTTTCTGCTATTTCTGATTCTTTGATGTTGTTTCTCTCTAGATCTTTCCTTACTTCTGTAATCTATGCTATTGTCGGTTTCTTCTCCCAGAAATATAGGAGTATTTGTTTAGTTAGTCAATAATTATACTCAGTTTTTTATTTACACTTTCTATTTTTATAGACCAGTAAGATATCTATAACATTTTTTTGCCATCTGACTGGAAAAGTAAAACGATACAAAGAATTAGAAAATACTTCATCAGTGTTCGAATTTTGGAGCGATAAAACAAGTGACAGCCAGCAGTATTTTTTTTTAGCTTTTCTGTTCCACGTTCTCGTATTGTCGGGTCTGTTCTAACCAATTCCGTTACAGTGGCATTGTACAGGACAATGTCCCATGCAGGAATACTTAAATACACACAAGGATTTGAGTAGCAGCATAAATTGGAGGAAATTAATCAGACTGTCATGTATCTGCATATGAAAGTAATACCAGTATGTATACACTGACTGCTAGTTTACTCGAACACATGTGCAAATTTATCTAGTGCTTGTCACGTAAACTCATGGCCATAAAATCGCAGAAATTGTCTCCGCAATACAAGGTTTTATAATATTGTGTCATGACTTTCACAATTATACATTTGTTGTCCATACCTGTGAAAAGTCCTTTCACTTATTTCAGTTTACATCCGTAGCGACGACAATACTGCATCATACCTGGAACTAAAACCAAAACGTGCAGACACGTATAGAAAACAAGGCGAATAAGTTTCGCTATTACGGCAAATTGTAGACAAACACAGTTTTCCCAAAATAACGTACAAGCCCGTTCTGATGTTGACAACATGCGCGATACGCTATGCTCACTCCATAGATCTCTCTACCCTATGGTCTCATTCCGAATTCTACGATGAGCCTCGATGACCCATGGGCGACGTAGCTGGGGTCGGAAGTCGTGAGGTCGGTTGATCGACTCCCGACCGGCCTGGTAGCCTTCAGCAACCGATGGCACCTGAGTGTCGAGCAAGAGGAGGAGGAGACGAGTGTTTAACGTCTCGTCGACAACGAGGTCATTAGAGACGGAGCACAAGCTCGGATTAGCGAAAGATGGGGAAGGAAATCAGCCGTGCCCTTTCAAAGGAACCACCCACACATTTGCCGGAAGCGATTTAGGGAAATCAGGATGGCCGGAGGCGGATATGAACCGTCGTCCTCCAGAATGCTGAGCAGGCCTGTGGACCCCAACAGGCCCTGTTGCTGTCCACCATGTTCAAGTGTTGGCAGCAGCCTGTGACATAGCATTGTCTGAAGACACGAAGTTTCTCCATCAGCAGATGGGAGTCGGCGAGCAGCGGTGGAGACCATCATCTAGAGTACATCTTCAGCTAATTCGTAATCAGTGCTGCAGCACGTAGGACGTAGATTCAGTACAGCATGGTAATCATAGAATCGAGCACTACTGCTGTGAGTGCCATCGATCCCAGTGATTACCTGACAAGTGCTGGAGAACTGAAGTATCTTAAAGGAACTGGCATGTAGAAATAAAAAGTATTTCACGATATGTTGAATGGAATAAACAGTCTAATGAGTGCAGAATATGGAGTGAGAGTGAAGAATATGGGGAAAGATGAAAGTAGTGAGAAGTAGTAGAAAAGAGAACAGCGAGAAACGTAACATCAGAATTGAGGATCACCAAATTGAGTAATTCTCCCGCCTAGGCACCAAAATAACCCATGACGGACGGAGTAAGGAGGACATAAAAAGCAGACTAGCACTGCGAAAACGGCATTCCTGAACAAGAGAAGTTTACTAGTATTAAACATTGTCCTTACTTTCAGGAAGAAATTTGTGAGAATATACGTTAGGAGCAGATCGTTGTACGTTAGTGAAACATAGACTGTGCAAAAACCGGAACAGAAGAGAATCGGAGCATGTGGTGCTCCAGAAGAACGGTGAAAGTTAGGTGGACTGATTAGGGAAGGAATGATTAGGTTCTCCGCAGAGTCGGCGAAGAAAGGAATATGTGCAAAACATTGACTAGAAGAAGAGACACAATGGTAGGACATCTGTTAATACATGACTGAATAACTGGCGTAGGGGGTAAAAACTGTAGAGGAAGACAGAGATTGGAATACATCCAGCAGATAGCTGACGATGTAGGTTGCAAGTGTTGCTCTGAGATGAAAAGTTTGCCACAAGAGAGGAAGTTCTTGATTGGTCGTATCAAACCAGTCAAGAAGAGTGGAGACAAACAAAAACAAAAAAAGGCGGGAAGGTATGACTTGAGGCTCGATTCGCATCACCACATGTCTCCTCTTTATTCTGCTATATTCACTTAAAAGCCTATTAACTGCTTGTAACATACCAGTATCCTTGCTGCTCCAGTCTCCGTTAACTTGATATTTCCACCGCAAAGCGAATGAGTTTTAATAAGACTTTATAATTTCCTACCCCTTACTACTCTCTGCCGTAACAATGGCCTCTTCCTTTTTTAAAAATGTTCTCTATTAGCTAAGTTCCGTGTCGTACTGTCAAAACAATTAATTTGTCCTCCATGAGCAATTCATTGTGTTCGTCATAAGAAGTAAGCGATTTTGGAGACGTATGAATCGAGATGTCCCCCCGACCTGGCTGCCACCTGCCTGTCGTCGGCAGGTGGGCAGAGTGAAGGCGCCGCTGGCGGCCCGTTGAGAGGTAGGTGTGAGCTGCTGCCGGAGCCGGATTGTGCTGCGCGCCTATTGTCCAGCGGCGTGGCTGGGATTGTCTGCCATGGAAACGAGTCCCCCCTATCCCCCCACCCCCCTTCGTTAGCGCCAGCCATTGTCTCTCCCGACATGGCGCCTGCCACGTCGCTAATTGCTCCTCACCCACCCCAACCACCCTCCCCCCCCCCCTCTCACACCCTCAGCGATCTGGAGGGCGACAGCTGTGGAGGCAGGCGGTTAACTCCGCCCCTACACCAGGGGTCGGTGTTCTCCAGAAAAAAATTCCCCTCACAATTCCCCGCTTCGCGCTAAGCGCGTCAAGGCACGCAACCTATCCGAGGAGGGCACAGAAATGGGCAAACCTGACGTTGAGAAACTACTGAAAGAGTTGAAAAGAGATAGTCACGATGTCCGAATAGAATCTCAGTTCGCTCTTACAAAGAGTACTCTACAGCTTTGGCCCGTTACGTTGCATTTATCGCGAATCTCTCGCCTAGCGCAATGTCTCGAGCGACTGGAAAAGAGCGCAGGTGACTCCTGCATATAAGAAGGGTAAAAGAACGGACCAGAAAAATTGTAGACTAATATACTGCCGGCCGCTGTGGCAGAGTGGTTCTAGGCGCTTCAGTCCGGAACCGCGCTGCTGCTACGGTCGCAGCTTCGAATCTTGCCTCGGGCATAGATGTGTGTGATGTCCTTAGATTAGTTATGTTTAAGTAGTTCTAAGTCTTGGGGACTGATGACCTCAGATGTTAGGTTCCATAGTGCTTACAGCCATTTGAACCATTTTTGAACCAATATACTCAACATCGGTTCCCTGCAGAATTCTTGAACGCATTCTGAGTTGGAATATAATAAATTTCCTTGAGACCGAAGTGCTTCTTAACACAAGTGAACACGACTTTAGAAAACATCGCCCGTGCGAAACTCAGGTTGCCTTTTTCTCATATCCTGCGATCCACGGATGCAGCGCAACAGGCAGATTCCATACGTCGGAAAAACGTTTGGCACGGTGCCTCACTGCAGACTGTTAACAAACGTACGACCATATCGGATATCTTCCCAGATATGCGAGTGGCTCGTAAACTTCAAAATAGCAGAACTGAGTATATTGTCCACGACGGCGAGTGTTCATGAGAGAGAAGGGCACCGTCAGCAGCGCTCCGGGGCAGTGTGAGAGGACGGCTACATACACAGAGGATGTGGTGGGCAGCGGTGTGCTGCTGTTTGCTGACGGTGCTGTGGTGTACGGGAGGGTTGCTGCGGGATCTTACAAGGCGGCAAGGCAAAAAATTTCCACTGGCGCGATGAATGGCAGATGGCTCTAAATTTAAGTTAAACGCGATGAATAGGAAAAACAAACCACTAATGTTCGGATACAGCATTAATAAATAGTGTCCTGCTTCACACATTCACGTCGATTAAATACAGTGGGGTCCAAAAATGTATCCACTGTTTAAAAGTCCATAACTGGCAAACTAATTAACGGAGTTGTCTCATGTTTGCTGAAAGTGTAGCTTAAAGTCCAACTTAAAGATATCACTGTAGGTGTTCGAAATGGTCACCATTAACATCCACACGCAAACGATGCCGCCGAACTGCAGCACGAACTACTGATTGCAACGCGTTCAGTTGCATATTTGCACATGAATGTATGATGGATTCTCGAAGTTCATCCAGAGGTGCTGTGGAGTATCCACCACGTTCCCCAGACCTAACTCTTCTGGACTTTTACCTATGGGGAACACTAAAGGGTGTCGTTTATCGACAAAAGCC
Organism: Schistocerca americana; assembly: GCF_021461395.2. Lineage (NCBI taxonomy): Eukaryota > Metazoa > Arthropoda > Insecta > Orthoptera > Acrididae > Schistocerca > Schistocerca americana. The sequence goes on from NC_060128.1 coordinate 197,995,791, forward strand.
ACACACATTGGATGAACTTCGAGAATCCGTCATACATTCATGTGCAAATATCCAACTGAACACGTTGCAGTCAGTAGTTTGTGCTGCAGTTCGACGGCATCGTTTGTGTCTGGATGTTAATGGTGACCATTTCGAACATCTACAGTGATATCTTGAAGTTGGTCTTTAAGCTACACATTCACCAAAAATGAGACAACTCCGTCAATTAGATTGCAAGTTATGGACTTTTAAACAGTGGATACATTCATTTGGACCCCTCTGTATTTATATGAAGATTGTAACTGTTCTCGAAAGAACAGACACCATTGATGACCGTGCAACTTCTCTAGAATAGATGTTAATTAATTGAAACCCTCAGCTGCCGACAGGTGTTGTTGATATACCTCGATGGGGACAGCTGAAAATGTGTGTCCCGACCGGGACGCGAACCCGGGATCTCCTGCTAACATGGCAGACGCCCTATTCATTTGAGCCACCGAGGACACAGATGAATAGCGCGACTGCAGGGACTTATCCCTTGCACGCTTCCCGTGAGACCCACATTCGCAACTGTCCACAATTCTACATACGTAATGTACCTAGTAGATATTCGCGCATCCATTCATTAAATATTTAGGCGTAATGTTGCAAAGTGATAGTACCAGCATGTTGGTTGGTTGACCGGGGGGAATGGACCAAACGTACCAGCGTGTAAGAATTGTAGTAGGGAAGGCGAATCGTCGACTTTGGTTTATTGCGACAGTTTGAGGAAATTGTGGTTCATCTATAAAGGAGATTACGTATTGGGCGCCAGTGCGACCTATCCTTGAGTACTGGTCGAGTGTTTGACATCCGTAACAGGTCGGACTGAAGGAACACACGGAAGTAATTTAGAGGCGGGGTGCTAGATTCGTTACCAATAGGTTCTAACAACACACAGGTATTACGAAGATGCTTTCTGAACTCAGATGGGAATCCCTGGATGGAAGGCGACGTTATTTTCGCGGATCTTAACTGAGAAAACTTGGAGAACCAGCCTTTGAAGCTGACTGCAGAGCGATTCTACTGTCTCCAACGAAGTTTTCGCCTGAGGATCACGAAGATAAGACACGAGACAAATTATGGCTCGTAGGAGGCATATAGACAGTCGTTTTTCCGTCGCTGTGTCTGCGAGTGGAACAGGAAAGGAAAAGACAAGTAGCGTTAGAGGGTACCCACTGCCACGCACCGTACGGTGGCTTGCGGAGATCTGTATAGATGTAAATGGAGAAGAAAGTCGACCGTACCCTTTCAAAGGAACTATCCCGGCTTTTGCTTGGAGTAATTTAGGGAAATCAGTGGTAACGTATATCTGGATGATCGGACGTGGATTTGAAGCGTCGACCTTCCGAATGCGAGTCCAGTGTTGCGGACCAGTGTGTCACCTCAAACGATAACTGCGAAAAGCAGTAAAAAAAACTGAGAGGAAGATGGGAAATTGCTGCATGTAACCTGTTTCCTTCTTTTTCGTCTTTGTTGCCCCCTCCGTCCGCGCATACGTCTCCAGCGTTGCGGGGAGTAAAAAGCTTGCTGTGTGGTCACGTGTCTGTGGACACGTGTGTGACCCTGTCACGTGTGGAAGATGCGGCGCTGCTGCTGTCCGCAAGACTGAGACGTGAAGTGCGGCACGTGGGCATCACAGAGAGAGAGAGAGAGAGAGAGAGAGAGAGAGAGAGAGAGACGTCGTTATCGGATATCGCTTTTCTCCTGCAGAAAGGCACGGCACGAGGAAAGCTCTTCTTTTTCTTTTCTTGTCTTTTTCTGTCAGTCTCGATGATGGATGGCTGCCTGTGATAACTGCCCTTGGCAGGACCTCGGTCTCCGTATCTTCTGTGTGTGTGTCGTAATCTCCCGCCTGTCTGTGTGAATACACGTTGACGACAGACAGTTGTGCCCGATGCCACTGTTGGCACCTGTGCTGCTTTTCTTCATTACTTCCCTTAAGCAGTGGCTTCAGGCAAAGCTTATTCGACCGCCCGCAAGATTATCTTATTGTGTCAGGCGTGTATTGAGCCACCTACGTTTCATCTCCAGTCACACAGAGCTCGGGAAATCCTCACCTTCCAATTCGAGTCGCTCAAGAAACTAGCGAGTGTTACTAACCCGATATTCCTTTTGCTGCTGTGTGACCTGGTTTGAGAGCCGTCTTGCGTACAGTTTTCGGTATCCACCTGTTTCTCTCTCGTATGAGAGTATTCTGGAGAGTCGGGGAAACATCGCAGAAATGGGTGGTCTTGACGAACAGTTTTCGTCGATTTTTTCACAGCAGTTCATCAGTCAAAGTGGAAAGTCTTCCACTCCTGCGTTCTTTATGAACGTTTGTGCCGCCTTACTGAACTCCCTACAGGACTTATACACATTGATTCTGCTCATAACACCTTCGCTGTAAAACTTTTTGATTCGCGAATATATTTCGGTGTGGATTTTTTCTTCTGCGAGTGGGAAGCGGGTTACAGCACGTGGCTGGCGCTTGGCGGGGTTTCTTGCCGACCTCTTCAGGCAGCTGGACACAACACTGTGCCTGCGTACACTGCCGCGTCCCTGCGATGCTCTCTGAGGTCAGGGGATTCGCCCCCCTCTCTACCATTCAGTGTTGCCAACCTGCAAAAAACAATAAACCGCAGCCCTTTGTGGTCACAGTACATGTGTTTTCTGAACATTCCACATTCCGTTAGTGGCATCCAACGGCCGTTTCTAGAAAATTTAATCCCCCCCCCCCCCCTTCCACTGTTGCATCGAGCTTGTCACGGACACATTTGTACAACGTTAAGTTCAAGGTTGTTCCAGCTGTCGCTGAGAATGTCTGACTAAGGCGCAGCCTCTGTGACGCCCCGCCGCTAATAACGAAACAACAACAAACACTGGCGCCGTAGTTTAGTGGCGGGCGGCGCTTTTTGCAGACACACACACACACTCGACGCGACACGAGGCGATGCGATGCGATGTGATTATAGTGTGTGACGCAAGGCGAGTGGCTGCAGCGGCCGCGGATGTTTACGGGTAGAGGAATGCCATCGCCAGCTGCTGTCACTTGCGCCCCGACCTCTTCCTCAGCGCTCTGCTCCCATCGAGGCCAGAAAAAAGAAGCATAATACAGAGTGTGCAAGATAAAAGCAACAGTAACCACAGTCAGTAGAGAAAAACATCATTGTACTTAAAAACCGAGCGAGGTGGCGCAGTGGTTAGCACACTGGACTCACATTCGGGAGGACGACGGTTCAAACCCGCTTCCGGCCGTCCTGATTTACTATTCCGCGATCTCCCTACATCACTCTAGGAAAATGCCGGAATGCTTCCTTTTAAGGGCACTGCCAGTTTCCTTCCCCGTCTCTGACACAATCCGAGCTTGTCCTCGGCCTGAAATCACGTCGACGTCGACGGGACGTTAATCTCAAATCTTCCTTCCTTCCTTAACTTTGTGAGCATGTGGGTTCTGTTCTGTCATTCTGCACAACGGATTAATCTGAGATGTACCCGTTACCCTGTTTCTTACGTAACTAGTGGGATACTTGAGTACTGGAGTAGTGCTAGTTAGTGTAAGAAAAACATGAAACTAACGAAAATTATAATTTTTTTTGCAAAAATTCTGCGAAATCACAATGGCACTTTTAGTTATGAACAAGTTATTTCCGGGTTCTTTTCGGAATGTGAAGTTACCTCTTAAGGATAGGATTCGCTAATGAAATTTCTATACAAAGTTTAAGATTGTTATTGACTCGGCAGAATGGATGAGAGCCGCGCCTACTCAACTTGAATAATTATCCTTTAGAATGTTGCTAGGTACGGTCGAGGCTGTCGCGTGTGAAATGCAGTAAAGTGTACTGTTCTGGAGGAAATATGGGGCTCGCAATAGCTGTAGCGCACAATACCATAAGCTGCAATGACTGCTGTCTGTGCTGCTTGCTGCTGACAAATAAGCTAACTCTCGTTCTATGTGGATTGACCTTCGCCAATCAAACTCTCCCTACGCCTTAATGAAGTCAAGGATTCCTATTCGCCCCTAGTCTAACTATTGGCGTGGTACACCGGTCAGATAACCAGTCCACCGTGATGCCACTCAAAAATTCGCTCGCAGGCGTTTAACTGTAACTCTGTCCGTTCACACCGCACAATAAGTGTGGTGGCCAACACAGTGAACAACGCTTAATCGCAAGGACTCAATATAGAGGCGACCATTGATTCGCTCTCGACAGAGGTCCTCTCCCAGTGAAGTACTGAGGAGAGATTTGTTTTTCGCTCTGTCGAGTACTCGTACGAGCGCGCACGCTGTCGTTACGTGTTCTCGCTCCAAGAGCGACAACTGAACGGCCCCTCTCCACGTCAGACGTGAAGGGGTATATCTTTTGGTCTCTTCCATTACTCCTTCAGCTCAAGGCGTCAGAAATATCGTCTGCCAATCAGCATTGCTCTTCTAAACCGGGAGAATGACGTTTGTTTAAGGCGACCAATCTGGAAAGCTGTAGCATCAGCATTTGGCGTTTGCTGTCTCCCTGTGAAAACCTCTGAACCTGCATGCTATGTTTGTAAAGAGTACGTAGGCTGGGCGCTCCCACACAGTGTAGCGGAATTTGCTTTTAAGCCGAACACGGAGTCGTTCTCCGTTTCACTCGAGCAAACGCTGTCTGATCTACGGGCGATCGCCGGCCGACGTAGATAGGCTGAGTCGTCCTCTGAAGGGACCGGCCGCGGCCCCCTGGCGTGCGGTTTGCGTCTCCCGAACTAAAAGCCGCTGCGACCGTCGTGTCTTGAAGTGTGTGTGTACGCCAGCCTCGAGTATTTCAATCTCGAAGCGCATTTACGATTTACTAGTTATTTGCATGTCGTTTACATCAATTCATACAACACTGACTTTATCTTATGAAGCGTCTTGATGTGCGGAATATGATTGTGAGGGCGGAACATGTAAGCAATGAAGGTCAGGAGACCACAACATCTTACAACTTACAATCAGAAAATGATATGGAAAAGACTACAACGGAAACATTACAACATACATTGAAGATGAGCGCCACGTACGCTATGCATTTTTGTGTGTGCGCGCAATCACCTTCAAACTCGGTCTTCGCAGAACTGTAACAACGGTTGTTTCGGTATTGCGGTGTACGTTTTCTTTCAGTTGGACTACTATTTTAGGGCTAATTTCGTACAGTTTTCCTTTTAAATGAGACCCTCCATAGGTGCGTGGAGAGCGCTTCTGACTGCCATGCGAAGGAGCCGGATTCGAGTACCGAGACAGCCAGCAATTTTTCCTTCAGTGTGGGGTGCGAGACAGCCTCGTGAGGCTGACTGAGGAGCTGTTCGGCCGATTTGCAGCGTCTGAGAGGTCAACGAACCCTTCAGTGACCGGGAGAGAGTTGTGCGGACCACACCGCCCTGCATACCGCATCCGACGGCGCCATTGGCACATGATGACTTAGCGGTCGGTCGGTACCCGATGGGCACGCAACAGCCTGCTGTAAATAAATATCACAATCAGACGCGTCTGGCGACCGAGGCCTCTACAGACCTTCGCTTGTTGATTTGGAGGCGAGTCAGTGACCTGACAAGAGATGGCACGTAGGTCCAGCTTGCTGCGAGAAAGAAATATAGCAGTCATTTCGATGTTGCTTTAGCTCAGAGCATAAATCCAAAAAAATATGAAGATTACATATGTGTTGATAGAGCCTTCAAAGAACGTTTTCCCGCTTTAATCTTGGAGATGCCGTAGATTACGACCGCCCTTTTCACGTCATTCGTTCGGCTGTCACCATAGTTCTCGCCTGGTGAGATTATTTTCCCAGTTCCTTCATGATTTCACACTAACGTGTTCCTGCACTTCGTCTTCGTTGTAGATGAAAAAATTGTTCAAATTGCTCTGAGCACTATGGGACTTAACATCTGAGGTCATCAGTCCCCTAGACTTAAAACTACTTAAACCTAACTAACCTAAGGGCATCACAGACATCCATGCCTGAGGCAGGATTCGAGCCTGCGACCCCAGCAGCAGCGCGGTTCGGGACTGAAGCGCCTAGAATCGCTCGGGCACAGCGGCCGGCCCTTGACAATGAGCAGTTAACGTGAGGCCCTGAGGAAGGCTAGCTGCAACGCTGGCCGAAACGTTGGCTCATTTTAAATTATGACGATGCGGTCTGATACCCTGAAGAATTTTATTGAAGAATGATAAAAGAGTAAAATCCATTGGTGTGACCCAGATATTAGTGTCTGAACTCGTGTAGCCTGCAGGTCATAATGGAACGGAGTCAGCGGTAGCTGTGGGCTGTAATGTGACGATTTCAATACAAAAGACAAGTATGTTAGTTTGTGTGTGTGTGTGTGTGTGTGTGTGTCTGCGCGCGTGTGCTTGCGTGCGTGCGCGCAGCAGGTTGACACGCTGGATAGGTAAATGTTAAACTGGAACAGGGGGATGTTTAAGAGCTGCACAAATAGCTGTCTAGCAAGTAGAACGGATAAAGAGGGAACATACAAGAAAGATAAAGTAGCGCAGGTTGCACAGTGCGAGATAGGTTTCTATAAAAAGAAACAGCTGATAACACCCGAAAATACACTGACGGAAAAGAATTCACAACACCAAGCAGGAGTTGTACGACGTAAAAGAAAGTTGTTAGGTGTGTTTCTTCTTCTGAAACATGATGTCTTTTCAAATTCCGCGCCAGCTGCATAAGAGTGGTGCTAGTAGTGCCACTATGAGGATGAAAATGAGATTTGCTTCAAATAAACGCTGTAATTCTCGCAAGCGTCAGTCACCTTTGACACTGGACGTGATTAGTTGATGTTCGTGAAGAACGCATTTAAGGCAACTAAGACGCCATCATCAACACCTAACCCGCACTCTCAATGAGGTCGTGTAACTGGACTACCACAAGATGAGTGTTCCTTCTCTAATATTGCAGAAAGTCTCGGCGTGAGTGTAGGCACAGTATATGAATGCTGGCAGCGGTGGTCACGGGAGTGTACGGTAGCAGACAGAGCCGGCTCTGGACGGCTACGTGGCTCTGGCGAGAGCGAAGGCCGTCGTGTTGGGCGTGTGGCCCCGGCGCATCCCACTGCGTCTGCAGCAGCAGTCTGAGCAGCGCCTGGCCCCACACTGACACAACGAACCGTTACACATCGGTTACTTCCACGACAGCTCCAAGCCAGGCGCCCTGTACCGTGCGCTCTACTGACCCCAAACCACCGCCATTTGCGACTTCAGTGACGTCAAATGAGAGCTCATAGGAGGGCAGGGTGGATGTCTCTTGTGTTTTCTGGTGAAAGCTGCTTCTGCCTCGGTGGCAGTGGTGGCCGTGTGTTGGTTTGGAGGAGGCTACCTCAGGGCCTGCAACCACCCTGTCTGCGTGTTAGAGACGCTGGAGTTACGGTCTGCAGTGCGATCTTCTATGACAGAAGGAGCGCTCTCGTCGTTGTCCCACGCACCCTGACTGGAAATGTTTCAGTCACTGTGGTGAATCGACCTGTTGTGCTGCCATTCGTGAACAGCGTTACAGCAGCTGTTTTCCTACAGGATAACGCTCGCCCACATACCTGATATAACCCAACACGGTCCAAGAGTGTCGACATGTTGTCTTGGCCTAGTCGAACACACATGGGCCGCCACCGGACGACAAGTCGGGCGTCGTCCACAAATTGCATTAACCATCCATGTATTGACCGACCAAGTGCAACAGGCGTGGAATTCCACCCACAAACTGACACGTGGCACCTATACAAGGCTCTGGCACTTACACTGGTTATTAATGTACCGGCGTTTCACATCTGCAGTGGCTCACCTCACGCTTACATTAGCCTGTGATCCTGCAATGTTAATCGCTTAAGTACTTTACCTAGACAAATGTATTCCCGCAATCTCATTACTGTGCTTTTTTTGTGTTGCTTCATTTTTCCGTCAGTGGATAAGCTTCTAGACCAGAAAGAGAGTCACGGTAAGCCACGTTTGATGCTCAGCGCTACTGGTATGCGTAGTATGGAGAATGGATACCACGAAATTTAACGACTAGAACGTACTGAAATGTATCTTTACCGGAGATCGTTTAAGATGACTCATCGAGTAAGATACGAAATCGTCGCGCAAGGAGCCACGGGAAGAAGAATATTACGAATAAATACACTACTGGCCATTAAAATTGCTACACCACGAACATGACGTGCTACAGACGCGAATTTTAACCGACTGGAAGAAGGTACTGTGATATGCAAATGATTAGCTTTTCAGAGCATTCACACAAGCTTGGCGCCGGTGGCGACACCTACAACGTGCTGACATGAGGAAAGTTTCCAACCGATTTCTCATACACGAACAGCACTTGACCGGCGTTGCCTGGTGAAACGTTGTTGTGATGCCTCGTGTAAGGAGGAGAAATGCGTACCGTCACTTTTCCAACTTTGATAAAGGTCGGATTGTAGCCTATCGCGATTGCGGTTTATCGTATCGCGACATTGCTGCTCGCGTTGGTCGAGATCCGATGACTGTTAGCAGAATATGGAATCGGTGGGTTCAGGAGGGTAATACGGAACGCCGTGCTGGATCCCAACGGCCTCGTATCAGTAGCAGTCGAGATAACAGGCATCTCATCCGCATGGCTGTAACGGATCGTGCACCCACGTCTCGATCCCTGAGTCAACAGATGGGGACGTTTGCAAGACGACAACCATCTGCACGAACAGTTCGACGACGTTTGTAGCAGCATGGACTATCAGCTCGGAGACCATGGCTGCGGTTACCGTTGACGCTGCATCACAGACAGGAGCACCTGCGATGGTGTACTCAACGACGAACCTGAGTGCACGAATGGCAAAACGTCATTTTTTCGGATGAATCCAGGTTCTGTTTACAGTATCACGATGGTCGCATCCGTGTTTGGCGACATCGCTGTGAACGCACATTGGAAGCGTGTATTCGTCACCGCCATACTCGCGTGTCACCCGGCGTGATGGTATGGGGTACCAGTGGTTACACGTCTTGGTCACCTCTTGTTCGCATTGACGGCACTTTGAACAGTGGACGTTACATTTCAGATGTTTTACGACCCGTGGCTCTGCCCTTCATTCAATCCCTGCGAAACCCTACATTTCAGCAGGATGATGCACTACCTCATGTTGCAGGTCCTGTACGGGCCTTTCTGGATTCAGAAAATGTTAGATTGTTGCCCCGGCCAGCACATTCTCCAGATCTCTCACCAATTGAAAACGTCTGGTCAATGGTCTCCGAGCAACTGGCTCGTCACAATACGCCAGTCACTACTCTTGATGAACTGTGGTATCGTGTTGAAGCTGCATGGGCAGCTGTACCTGTGCACGCCACCCAAGCTCTGTTTGACTCAATGCCCAGGAGTATCAAGGCCGTTATTACGGCCAGAGGTGGTTGTTCTGGGTACTGATTTCTCTGGATCTATGAACCCAAATTGCGTGAAAATGTAATCACGTGTCAGTTGTAGTATGATATGTTTGTCCAATGAATACCCGTTTATCATCGGCATTTGTTCTTGGTGTAGCACTTTTAATGGTCAGTAGTGCATAACGAATCGATGTGGTCGGGCACAGATTTCGACTAGAGTTGTCGCTGAGGTGTGCAGAGTAAGAGATAGCGAAGGAAAAGAATCGCTAGGTCAGGCCTGGATGTGAGTGTGTGGATGGGAGAGCTCAACTGGCAAGGGACGGGACAGTAAGCAGTTGAGAGGTGCAGCGTGCGGGCCGCTCGGAACAAACGCTTCCGCGAGGAGACGGCGCAACTGATGCCGGGCTGTCCCCCAGGAGGGGCGTGGCTGGGGCGGCTCTTCCGGCCAGGAAGCAGTGGCCGAGATAAGCCGGCCGCAGCGTCCGCCCGCCTTCCGCTCTCCACACCGCCGTCGGCTCCTCCCAGCCCACAGTGGTGTCAACACGCGGCGCCCCAGTAGGCCTGCCACGGTTACACACCGCGTGGACGACCTCTGTACCACAGTGTTCACTTGTTGAATAAGAGGCGGTGACAAATTTCCGTGTGCTGACTGCACATCTGCGCACCAAGCAAGAGAAAACAAGACTAACGCATCACACATTTCATGTATATGCATTTTTGGCTGGAGACTCCCTTATAAAGATCAGAGTTTAAGGTCCAGTCGGCACTGACGCCATTAGAGACGGAGCACAAGCTTCGGTTATGAAGGATGGGACAGGAAATCGGGCGTGCCGTTGTCCAAGGAACCAGCCCGGCATTTGCTTTGGGCGATTTCGAGAAATCACGGTTAACGTAAATCAGGACGGCCGGACGCGGTTTTGAACCGTGTCTTCCTCCCGGAAGCAGGTCGAGTGCGTGCTGATAACTCGCTCAGCCGCTTCCTTGGGTTGCTTGTAAACGGTAAGATCGTGAGAGCATGTTCTGGAATTGTCTGCGGGTGATTTGAACATACCAGTACCGGACGTCGGCTATGACGCACAATGTAGCGATAACGTGGTCTGCGACGTCGCACTGTGCTGACGAAGACGGAACAGGACGCTCACAATTTGTGCTGGGTGTTTGAAAATTAATATCGTTGTCATTACGCTTTGTAGCATTGATTACATTCGACTTACAATTATAAATAATACATCAAATAAAAGAGCAGCTTTATTTCTAATGGTCCGTATTCATCACGTAATACAATAGAGCAGTGCCTATGTTCGTGTCCGGAGGAGCATTCCGTGGTACTTCTTAATAACAGAGGCTCTCCTATTTCCTATTTATTCGCCAGTACCGGGCCCCGACTCTCAATAAATATGTTCTTTCCGGCGGGAATATACGAAACGAACGAGTGCAGGTGTGTAACACGCCCAGGGGCACAAATGGGAGCGGTACTACCTTTAAAAGTGTTGTCGGTTCGTGACCGTTTCTTGACCGCGCGCCCTGTCCACACCACGTACCTGATAATCCCGCGGCGGTCGTGCTGTTCTGCTCCACACTGCTGCTGGGTTGCCCGAAATTACCTATCAAACCATGCAAGCGGGTTCAGGGGATCCACTCAACGTTACAACACAACACTGTCCTATGTCTGGTGTGAACATCCATATTCTGACACGATATGGAAATCAGAGGTTGCACTGTTTACACTCTAAATCGTAAATGTTTATCCCAATTAACAATCTTGACGATTACCAGTCCACAAGATCACTCAGACGAGCGTCCGCGTAACCGACACGACGCAGGTGATTGTTGATGATGCGGAAGCCGAATGATCGCACGAAAGTTCCTACGCTCGTCGCGCATACTCACATATCTGGTACCAGTCCTCCTTGACCCTAGAAATGATACAACACTGTTCGTAAAGTTAAATTTACAGTTCACAGTTCTCAGTTGTACGAGCGTGCGCGTAACTGTCGCGGCGCGGCTGATTGTTGATGAAGCGGAAACGCGATGATCGAACGCACGTCCTCACGCTCGCTACAAGACACTGGCACTTAAATGCTCTCTTTTGTGGTAAATAGTATTACTGATTCACATTAGTTCATTCTGAGAGACCGAACACGGCGCGGAGGATTGATACTGTACGGTACGACACGCAACGAGAGGATACACAAATACGTTATCGGCGGCACTTCTGATTTTATAGTTACTTCTTGACGCACTTTTCTCTGAATCACTTCCATATTTCACCACTTTTGTGTAATAGCACTTGTAGCAAACACTTCAACTTCCATACTAACAATGCCTCTCACATGCAGAGCTACTCACTACACAACATAAAAGTTCCGTGTCCCGTGCTCGACTCTCTAGACGCGGCTGCCCGCAAAGTTACTCCACAACTAAACCACCGATATGACAGTACACTTACAGGTTGTGCCACAAGGACGACGGCGTGTGGATATTTGTGTCTGGCCAGGATCCGTGCGCTGATGGCCGAAGCGGTCAAGGCGACCGCTCGCATTCCCAAGGTGGTTCATATATCGTTCCTGTTGAGCATATAAATTGTACAATTCACAATTATCGATCTCGACCATTGCCATTGCCATCTTCATTGGCCGAAACCGGTAATTGTGAATTGTACGATTTTTCTGATGTAGCTGGGCCTTTACAAATAGAGTGCCATAACACGATCGCGGAGTCATTGACAGAGTTTAAGTCTTCAATTGATGGAAGAGAAACTCAGTCAGTTTTCCTTACAAGTGTTCAGTGTCACGCGCACAGTCTATAGGCGAGTTCTTCCCAAACCTCGATCAGTGTGTCTGGAGTAGTTGCTGCAACAATTGCTTCAGTCCCGCTTGTTAATCAGGGCAGCTTAGCTGGCAGAACCCCCAGAGGTAAAACACGCACGACGCCACTTCCTGTGAACGTGGAGGCCGTGCGGTACAAACTCTGCCGTCGGGCCCCTGGTAGCCAGCCCGGCGGTCGGCCACCACGTGGTCTAACCAGTCGCGCACTGAGTTACGCCAGTGAGGCGGCGCACCACCTTGCAGACAAATAAAGTTCTCCGGTTCAGCTTCTTCCAGTTGAGGAAGGAGCCGTAGTTCTACCGCAGAGGGATTAGAAACGCCAGTTACGATTGCTTCATCGAAATATAAAGGCGCGTAAACGTTCGGCGAAGATACGGCACAAAAAACATTCAGCTTAGAGGATTCTCGTTGTAAATGTACCATGTCGTGGTGGTGGGGGGGGGGGGGGGGGGGGGGTTAGGCGACCCCAGACGCGCAGCTACAGTTTCGCTTGAGTGAAATGTCGATTGATCACTTATCTCAGAAGACGAGACGATGCAGAAAACCTTCATCCTCACGCAGCAACATTTTCGCTTGCTAAGGTGACGTCTAAACCATAATTGATAGCTTTAGAGGTTGTAAGAACTGCGCAGGTATACGCACAAAACTATTTGAGTTGCTCCTTCATTTGATGTGTTATATGTAACCGTAACAGACCCTACGACTTATCTTAGAAAATAGATTAAGGAAAGGCAAACCTATTTTTCTAGCATCTGTAGACTTAGAGAAAGCTTTTGACAATGTTGACTGGAATACTCTCTTTCAAATTCTAAAAATACAGGGAGCGAAAGGCTATTTACAATTTGTACAGAAACCAGATGGCAGCTATAAGAATCGAGGGGCATGAAAGGGGAGCAGTGGTTGGGAAGGGAGTGAGACAGGGCTGTAGCCTCTCCCCGATGCTATTCAATCTGTATATTCAACAAGCAGCAAAGCAAACAAAAGAAAAATTCGAAGTTGGAATTAAAATCCATGAAGAAGAAATAAAAAGTTTGAGGTTCGCCGATGACATTGTAATTCTGTCAGAGACAGCAAAGGACTTGGAAGAGCAGCTGAACGGAATGGACAGTGTCTTGAAAGGAGGGTATAAGAAGAACATCAACAAAGGCAAAACGAGGATCATGGAATGTAGTCGAATTAAATTTGGTGGTGCCGAGGGAATTAGATTAGGAAATGAGACACTTAAAGTAGTAAAGGAGTTTTGCTATTTGGGGAGCAAAATAACTGATGATGGTCGAAGTAGGGAGAATATAAAATGTAGACTGGCAATGGGAAGGAAAGCGTTTCTGAAGAAGAGAAATTTGTTAACATCGAGTATAGATTTAAGTGTAAGGAAGTCGTTTCTGAAAGTATTTGTATGGAGTGTAGCCATGCATGGAAGTGAAACATGGACGATAAATAGTTTAGACAAAAAGATAATAGAAGCCTTCGAAATGAAGTGCTACAGAAGAATGCTGAAGATTAGATGGGTAGATCACATAACTAATAAGGAGGTATTGAATAGAATTGGGGAGGAGTTTGTGGCACAACTTGACTAGAAGAAGGGATCGGTTGGTAGGACGTGTTCTGAGACACCGAGGGATCACCAATTTAGTATTGGAGGGCAGCGTGGAGGGTAAAAATCGTAGAGGGAGACCAAGAGATGAATACACTAAGCAGATTCAGAAGAATGTAGGGTGCAGTAGGTACTGGGAGATGAAGAAGCTTGCACAGGATAGAGTAGCATGGAGAGCTGCATCAAACCACTCTCTGGACTGAAGACCACCACCACAACAACAACAACAACAACAACAACAACAATGTAACCGTAGGTTAACTGTAATAAAGGCTACAAAGCAATAACATTAATTTTGAAACACCCTATATTTTTCTTCTATACCACTCGGAGGAATGTAGTTTGCGGTGATGTAGTGACTTGCACAGTATCCCGAAGTCAAGGTTGCTTTGGGAGGTTGCACTTCGCTTGGAAATAGGCGGAGACAGTAAATACCATGTCACGCCAATAACTGTCATTGTTCTTGCGGTGCGTTGTTGGGTTTCTATGAATTCATAATATTTTCCATTTCATTGACGTATTGCATCGAAACAGATGGGTGGTATCGTCAGGTTCAGTTGGTTCGTATACAAGGGCCGACGTGGAAGAGAATGCTGATTTGGCCTGGTGCTGGTTAGTTTAATGGAGTCCTCGGCCAGCTGCACTCCCTCCCTCCCTCCCACTCCTCGTCAAGACGCAGTGGCTGGTCGCGTGCCTCCGTCTCCCTCGCCCTCTGCCCCTGATCAACAGCTGCTGGCTGAGGCCACCCCCTCAGGGACTGAAAGGGTTGCGGTCGCCCCTTGCGTCGCGTCTTAACCGCCGGTCTCTCCAAAGGGCGCGTGCCCCGCAGACACGCCCACGCCCAGCCCAGCCCAGCTTTGCGCAGCCCTTCTTTGTCCTCCTGGCCGACAGTGAGAGCGAGGCAGGCAGTAACCATTGCAGGCTGCCGCGGCTCATTTCTAACGGCTGCAACGCAGGCGTAGGCAGCTGCGGCCCTTCCCGTGCTGCAACGGGCTACTTGTGCTGAAAGCTACCGCACTGCATTACACACAAACATGGCCAACACGTCCGTTCTACACTGAAGCGCCAAAGAATCTGGTATAGGTTTGCGTATTCAAATACAAATATATGTAAGCAGGCAGTATACGGCCCTGCAGTGGTCGGAGTGGCCGAGCGGTTCTAGGCGCTACAGTCTGGAGCCGCGCGACCTCTACGGTCGCAGGTTCGAATCGTGCCTCGGGCATGGACGTATGTGATGTCCTTAGGTTAGTTAGGTTTACGTAGTACTAAGTTCTAGGGGACTGATGACCTCAGCTGTTTAGTGCTCAGAGCCATTTACGGCCCTGCGGTCGGTAACGCCTAAATACAACAAGTGTCTGGCGCAGTTGTTAGATCGGTTACTGCTGCTACAATGTCTGTGCTGCTACAATGTCTGGTTGTTAAGATTGAAGTGAGTTTCAGCGTGGTGTTACAGTCGGCGCACGAGCGATGGGACACAACATCTCGGACGTAGCGATAAAGTTGGGATTTTCCCGTACGACCGTTTCACGAGTGTACCGTGAATATCGGGAATCCAGCAAAACATCAATTGTCCGACATCGCTGCGGCCGAAAAAGATCCTACAAGAACGGGACCAACAACGACTGAAGAGAATCGTGCAACGTGACAGAAGTCTAACCCTTGAACACATTACTGCAGATTCGAGGGCCGTCAACAAGTGTCAGCGTGCGAACCATTCAGCGAAACATCACAGATATGGACTGTCGGAGCCGAACACACACTCGTGTGCCCTTGATGACTGCACGATTCAAACATTTACGCCTCGCCTGGGACCGTCAACAACGACATTGGACTGTTGATGATTGCAAACATGTTGCCTGGTCGTACGAGTCTCGTTTCAGATTGTATCGAGTGCATGGACTTGTACGAATATGAAGGCAACATCATGAATCCATGGATTCTGTATGTCAGCAGGGGACTGTTCAAGCTGGTGAAGGGTCTGTAATGTTGTGGAGCCTATGCAGCAGGAGTGATATGGGACCCCTGATACGTCTGGATACGACTCTGACAGATGACACGTACGTAAGCATCCTGTCTGATAACCTGCATCAATTCATGTCCACTGTGCATTCCGACGGACTTTGGGCAATTCCAGCAGGACAGTGCGACGCCCCACACGTCCAGAATTGCTACAGAATGGTTCGAGGAATAACCTATGAATTTAAACACTCCCGGTGGCCACCAAATTCCCCATACATGAACATTATGGACCATATCTGGGATGCCTTGCAACCTGCCGTTCAGCAGAGATCTCCATTCCCTCGTACTCTTACGGATTTATGGACAGCCCTGCAGGATTCTTGGTGTCAGTTCCCTCTATTACTACTTCAGACATTAGTCGAGTCCACGCCACGTCGTGTTGCGGCACTTCTGCGTGCTCGCGGAGTCCCTACACGATGTGAGTCAGGTGTACCAGTTTCTTTGGCTCTTCTTTTTTTTTATGAAATGCATGCATGTCCGAAGGGACTTTGCATCGTGCTTCTGAACAACACAGGCCGAACAGTTTCGTATTTAACAGGTTTATTTGTGTGGCCATCCTCCGCAGCAAGCATATAAATACTTGTTTTGTAAATAAAACTGCCTTTTCCTGCTGTTAGTTAATTTATTTATCCCACGCGCGTTTCGCCTTCTCCTGTTCTAAGGCATCATCAGTGGGATCTATAACGGTACAGTTTTGTTGGTTTCAGATTATTAAACAGTACACTTCGCGGTTTTTTTGTAAAAAAAGTAATTACTTACCATTTGCTGATCTGCGTTTCCTCACATCTAGTCTGAGGTCGCACTACCACTTTTATGGTTGGTTCAAATGGCTCTGAGCACGATGCGACTTAACTTCTGAGGTCATCAGTCGCCTAGAACTTAGAACTAATTAAACGTAACTAAGCTAAGGACATCACACACATCCATGCCCGAGGCAGGATTCGAACCTGCGACCGTAGCGGTCGCTCGGCTCCAGACTAGCGCCTAGAACCGCACGGCCACTCCGGCCGGCCTACCACTTTTATCACTGCCATATAATCACATCTTTGTGTTGTGGCCTTCGTCACACAGTTCACCATGTTTCTCGCTCTTTTTTGTTATGGGTTATCGTTCTCTTGTCACTCGATACAACTATTTCGTCGTACACTGTTTTTCACAACGTAAATATTGCGACTCCATTACGTGTTTCATCTTCTTTGGTATGTTTACCTATTTGTTGCCAACCTGACGAAGTATACGTTCGAGACTAACTTCTGTTTATGATGGTTATACCGTGTGGGTAGAGCCGACGAGGTGTTTCTTTTTTTGGGAGGGAGGGGATATACTAGCTGTTAGCGAGTGGCTGAAAACTTTCGTGACAGCTTATTTTACTTTTCGTTTCAATATTCTGTGGAGGGGTTCATGGATAAGTGGATATTGGACAGTATTATTATATTAATACTTTTTGCGAACGCTGTTATATTATTTTATCTATTAGTGTAAATAATGAATTGTTTGGATGTGTACTTGGTTATTCAACAGGATTTTCCCTTCTGCTTTGGTTTTCTGTATGTAGTAATTTTCTTGCTTGGTTAGGAGATGCTTTTTATTTTGGATTCTAATTATTTTCATGTCATCTTCTCTAGTGGTTGGTTTGCGGACATTTTCTCTTAGGTTTTCTACAAATGTGGAGTGGTTTGTCCCATATTTCCAGGCTCTCATGTGTTCCCTGTATCTGACATCAAATGTTCTCCCTGTTTGTCCTATGTATGTGCCTTCACAAGTGTTACACTGTTGTTGATGTATACCTCCTGCCTGGTATATGTCTGTTTTTTGTCAGTTTTGGGGTGTATTTTTGTATAGAATTGTCTGTTGTGTATGCTATGTTTATTCCCTCTCTTTTGAAAATGGTGAAAATTTTGTGCTGTTGTCTGGAATTTAAAAACAAATTGGGCCAAGCAGTTGATAAATTAAAAATTTTATGAAGTTACGTCTTTTCTTCTCTGGAAGTTCTGGAAAACTATTGGAGACGCATGTTTATATGAAGTTTTTTCTTTAGTTTTACTTGTAGGATGACATATTAAAATATTTGCACATCTTCGTGAATCGCCTTGCATACATGATGTGTACAGGTACGATCATTCGAAAGAAAAAAAATTAATAAATGAAATCTAGTCAAAATGGCCTCTAATAGGCATACCTTAACAGCAGTGAGCACTTGTTCATCTTCGCTGCTGTCAAAACACGTTTCTCCTACTGAACAAGTGCTCATACCTCTTAAGGTATGCGTTTTGGAGCCCATTTTTGCTAGATTTTTTTGTGTTTCGGATGATAGCACCTGTCATACTCTTGAGTATTTACCACTCCTCCAGGGGTTCCCTTCACACGTATGTAGCTGTAGATGCGCGTCGCTTGTGCTCTGTTTTGCGCTGTCAAATCCCATCCGCAGCTGCTGTAATAGTCTCTCTCTCTCTCTTGTTCTCAGGTAAGTTGGAGAGCTGCCTGTTGTCTTGAGGTACCTCGCCGGAAGATCGCGGGACAGGTACTGTGTTCATTGTGTATTGTACTCGCCCTGTCTCCAGCTCAGTAGCGCGAGGGTCTTCTGGAGAAGTAAAGCTTCCCAGCCTTTCTGAGGCCATTGCCTTTGAGTGCAGTCATACATTAACTAGTCAGTACCCCGGTCACCGCAATCGCCAACATTAGCACCTAACGAAGGTTCAGAATGAACAAAAAGTTTCTTTGAATACGTCAAAAGGTAAACGCTATTTCGTTTTTGTAGACGCTTTATTAAAGCAGGAGCTAATCTATTATATTGTAACGTTCTTTAAAAATATCTTAAATTACTTAAATCATAGTGTAACGTTCTTTATAAAATCTCTCGTTATTAATACTTTCAGTGTATGCCTGAATTGCGAATGCACACAAAACTGGAGTTATCGTGAAGCGTGTTATAACTGCAAGCGATGTGCTTACTATCTGTTATTGTTAGCAAAAAAAACTTTACACGAACTGACTAGTCATTGCAACTCCCAATACCAATAAAGAAGTGCAGTCACTGAAAAATACATTCAGCCGCTCAGGCACTGAATCCTGTAGCCCTGTTCAAAACTGGTAATTTTGGTCCCTGTGCACATAACAATCAAGTAACATTGTGTTACGTCTAAAACAGGAACGGTGGATCGCGATATATTCTGGTGTCTCATGAAGAAGAATAAAATATACTAGCTACAGGCTCAGCGGATTTGCAGTGCTGGCCGTAATACTTTGAAGTGTACATGAGTTTCTTGTGGCTGATAAATGAAAACATTTAAGAAAAATTCAGTGTCTTTGAAAAACATATGACCTGGACAGGGAGGCGGTAGTTATTTTGGTGAATTACTAACAATTACCTTTTCAGTAGTGAAATTGTATTCAAAGTTAAGTTCGGCTTTCCAAAACGTCTTACAATTGAAATTACGCTGTAGAGAAAAATTACATTCTTTTTACTGAGTCACAAACAATGAGATTTATACAGCAAGTATTATCTAACCTCACTAAAACCGATAAAGACAAATCATCAAATTACGTATATCTGTGTTAACAAATCTTACAAACATTACAAAAGGGAAATATCTAACTAGCCTTTACATCAGATATGTTTACATAAATTCTGGGGTTACTCAAGAATTGTCAATTATCATATAACTCATCTTCACTAACGCGCTGGCAAAACGAAAGTCATAAATATTTAACATCTTTAGCTTGCTCGCGAGGAGACTTCTGCTTCCACGTTTATGTTTCCAATAATACACGTACTGAACCTTCCTGGCAGATTAAAACTGTGTGCAGGACCGAGATTCGAACTCGGGACCTTTGCCTTTCGCGGGCAAGTTGGTAGAGCACTTGCCCGCGAAAGGCAAAGGTCCCGAGTTCGAGTCTCGGTCCGGCAGACAGTTTTAATCTGCCAGGAAGTTTCATATCAGCGCACACTCCGCTGCAGAGTGAAAATCTCATTCTGAATACACGTACTCGTAGTTGCTACATTATAATCTAATCTAACACTTGGTGGCTTCACAGAGCACACCACGAAAACTGCCCGCTCCATCCTCTTCCACTCACAGGCAGCTACCCACTACTGTGCGGCAAGGGCTCTCTTACTCCAACACCACAGTCTCAGACCAGAAGCAGTATCTTTGGCTTTGTGGTCGTGCACAGTCGGCTATCCGCTTTATACAGCCCATCAGAGACATACGTCGTTTATAATATAATTTTAGTTTACATTAACATCATTACAATATTCGGGCGCCACATATACTTGTAATCCGGTAGACTCCTTTCAATATTATATTTACATTATTGTTATTATATCTCTTTATATCGAGCAATACCCCCCATTCCCCCTCCTCTCTCTCTCTCTCTCTCTCTCTCTCTCTCTCTCTCTCTCTCTCTCGAAGCTAAAATTTGTGCACTGTGCTTAGTTCGTAAATCATTTCCTTGCTAGACTTCTTACTTCTTCACTGGCACAACCTCGAAGACTTCTGGCTGTCAGCATTATGTGTGATCACTGCCAATACACCCTTGGCACTACGGGAGTGTAGTAGCCATTACATAGTTAATGTTGGGTTCTGCTGTCGGTCCGTTTATTGTTGCGAAGCAAATAATGAAGCAATTTCCAACATATTGCGGAACACACAAGAACTCAGAGATGGCATTTTCACGAAGTATTTAAGCATATACGATTAATCTATCTCTGTTTTATTGACAGAGATGCATCCTACAAAAGAATGTGTGTAGAGGCTGGACCATGTTTGCAAGATAATGTTCATACAGTTCTGTATTTGTAGAGATCCACAGGCTCCAGATGCTTAATAAACGCAAACATGGTCCGCAATAGGCTGTAATGGGGTGTTTATTTAATCGTGCGATTACCTAGTTTCGACTAAGCGTCATTGAAGTGTTACAGATGTACTTGACAATGACGCTTAGTCGAAATAAGCTAACCGCACGATTAAATAAACATCGCATTACAGGCTACTGCGGACCATGTTTACGTTTATTAATGTTGATCCAGTCTGATTAAAGTGTCTCATATAGAGAAATGAAAAGGAGTTAGTTGGCATGAGTGTACTCTTTTTTATTGTATTGTACTGGGGCCTTAGAAACGACGGAGAGGCTTCGTCCCCGCGGTAGCCCTCAGTGGTACACAACCCCACAACAGGCTACAGCAGTCCACCCACCCCACTGCCGCCCCACAGCGAACCCACGGTTATTGTGCAGTTCGGCCGCCATTGGTCCCCCCCCCCCCCCACCCCCAGCCTGGTGACAGTGTTTGCGCAGCAATCGCCGACATAGTGTAACTGATGCGGAATGAGAGGAACCAGCCGGCATTCGCCAAGGCAGATGGAAAACCGCCTAAAAGCCATCCTCAGACTGGCCGGCACACCGGACCTCGACACTAATCCGCCGGACGGATTCGTGCCGCGGGCCGGCTCGTTTTCCCGCCCGGGAAGCAGTGCCTTAGGCCGCACGGCTAACCGGGCCGGCTGTGCACTTTTACTAAATGTTGTGGATTTTTATCGACAGTCGGCATCAAAGGAGTGCTGCACGCACTGACGGAAGAAAATCGCGTTACCAAAAAATAATTAATGCATGGTAGTGAAATTACTGGAATGCAATTGTCGAAGTATCGTATTTAAGTTATTAACGTTGCAAGATCAGAGGTTAATGAAAGCGCGAGATAAGCCGTTGCAAATGTGTAATGCTGGTGCATTAAAAACCGGTGCAACCTCCAGAATGTTGAATGCAAGCATGGAAACGTGGGTGCAGGTACCGGGTGTCGGTTTTATGGGATGCGGTTCCACGCCTGTGGCACCTGTTCGGTCAGCATGGCGATTGTTGTGATGGTTGTGTGTGGCGTTGGAGCTTTCGTCCGACAATGTCCCATATGTGCCCGATTGGAGGCGGATCTAGTGATCAAAAATAGTTCAAATGGCTCTGAGCACTATGGGACTTAACATCTGTGGTCATCAGTCCCCTAGAACTTAGAACTACTTAAACCTAACTAACCTAAGGACATCACACACATCCATGCCCGAGGCAGGATTCGAACCTGCGACCGTAGCAGTCGCGCGGTTCCGGACTGAGCGCCTAGAACCGCATGACCACCACGGCCGGCTATCTGGTGATCGAGCGGGCCAGGGCAACACGTCGACACTCTGTGTAGAGCGTGTTGCGTTACAACAGCGGTATGTGGGTGAGCGTTATCTTGACGGATAACACCTCCTGGAACGCTGTTCACGAAATCTTGACGGATAACACCTCCTGGAATGCTGTTCATGAATGGCAGTCAGAATCACTAGAGTGACGCACCAATTTGCTGTAAGGGTGTGTGGGATAACCAGGAGAGTTCTCCTGCTGTCACAACGAAATCACACCCCAGACCGTAACTCCAGGTGTAGGTCCATTATGTCTAGCGCGCATACAGATTGGTTGCAGGGACTCGAGTGCTCCCTTTCTAACCAACACACGGCAATCACTGGCACCGAGGCAGAACCAGCTTTCATCGGGAAACACAACAGACTTCCACCCTGCTCTCCAATGACCTCTAGCTTGACACCACTGAAGTCGAAAATGGCGGTGGTTTGGGGTCAGTGGAATGCACACTACGGGGTGCCTGGCTCGCAGTTGTCCTCCAAGTAACCGATTTGCTACATCTCGTTGTGTCGCTGTGGTGTCAAGGGATGCGGATGCAGTACGATGCGCCAGAGCCACAAGCCGAACACGACGGTCTTCCCTCTCGGCAGAGCCACGCTGCCGCCTGGAGCGCAGCCTTCTTGCGACCGTTCGTTACCGTGACCAGCAATGGTGTCCAGTGTATAGATTCCTTGCACGTCTTTGTGAAATACCGCAGAAGGTACATCCAGCTCCTCGTAGCCCTATTACAGGACTTCGTTTAAACTCAGAGTTCAAAAATGTTCAAATGTGTGTGAAATCTTATGGGGCTTAATTGCTAAGGTCATCAGTCCTTAAGCTTACACAATTATCCTAAGGACAAACACATACACCCATGCCCGAGGGAGGACTCCGCCGGGATCAGCCGCACAGTCCCTCACTGAAACTCAAGACTATTTGTCGCCTTAAAGCCGTTCTTGAGACAACTCAGCACGTCCAGTCTCAAAGGAAACTAACCGTTACAGCGTGTAGCTAAGGAAAACCTGTTTTGCATCCTCGTAGTGGCGCTACTAGTTCGACTCTTGTACGACTGCAGTGAAATTGGGATAAACATCGTCTTTCAAACATAGAAACACAGCTGCCAACTTTCGTTTATGTCGCACAACTCCTCCTCGGGGTTGACATATTTTTTCCATCAGTTTATGTAGGCATGCCGAATTCGACAAGGTGCATTTTAGCTGCGTATATCTGTACTTGTGGCAAAGCTGTTTGTAAATATATTTTTGACAAACCTTTGTGGATGTCAGATACATTCTCTGCTAAAATCTTAACACGGCATCAGTAATTACCGCACAGTGGAACATGACGTACAGCCAAAACAGTTTTTAAAAATCTCACAATGACAATTGTACCTGTCAAAGCGGTTGAGAAAAATAGTTTTCAACGTCATCTTGCCTATGAAAAATTTCTTTAAAGTTCCTACATTCGTTTCACGAGCTATAATTTTCACTTCACTGTGTTGCGCATTAATGCGGTATTTTAAAAATAATGTAGTTACTGGTATTAAGGTGTCATTAAATGGTGATTAGCAATGACCTTTTAAAAATAATTTAGTTTGCTGACGCAAACACAATTTAACCCTTGTTTTTTTAGCGCTCAGAAAATTTCATTTTACCCATCAGCTGGTAACTACCCCAGCGCTATTCTCGTGGCTAGCGTTCCGCTCCGCCAAAACAATAATGGCTCGTGGTCGGTCACGTGTTTTGTTCAAATGGCTGTAAGCACTATCGGACTTAACACTTGAGGTCATCAGTCCCCTAGACTTAGAACTAGTGAAACCTAACTAACCTAAGGACATTCAGGCCCGAGGCAGGATTCGAACCTGCGACCGTAGCAGCACAGCGCGGTTCCCCACTAAAGCGCCTAGAACCGCTCGGCCACAGCGGCCGGCACTTGTTTTGTCGTCCAGTTAAGAATATCGTTGGCGTTGTCTGACACCAACCCATCAGATTATTCCGCATCCTGGAAACAGCTGTGGCGCTACGTAACTGATCTGGAATTATTACGCGGCCACAGCTGTAGAGATCGTGTTGAGGAACAACTACTGCAAACGTTGCACGGGTCAAGGCGAGGCATTGGGGGAACGGTTCAGTACAACACATGCGTGCGGAGTGTATCACAATTAACAGCGAGAACCAGCGCGTGCGATGTTATACGACGGCACAAGCACAAACTTCGCAGTAAGCGTGGGTCCGCAGAATAGCTGCGAATGTGTGTTTGCGAACTGCCTCTGTCGCTTCAGCGTGAAGTGTTGTCCAAATCAATAGTACAAGTGTGTTCGATGTTTGGTCTTTACAAATAATTGGGCTCAAATGTCACACACGGCTCACGGTTGAGGAATGTCGTTCGTGCGAGATGGGGCAGCGGAATATCTTGCTGCTATTTGTATCACGGACATCGTCCGTCGTGGACAGCTCACGGAGAGCCCGTGCATTGGTGTGTCACCTCAATCCTCTCGGTTTTCCTATGTGGGGTCTTCACGAAAGCGAAGCGTACAGTAGTCTCGTTGATATACGGTTGAAGAACTAAGCAGTCTTGACAAAGTTTACAAAATGATCCGGGGGCGTTTGGCAGAATTCGTAAGTCACGGGAGAGATGAGATGCTGTATTGCAGCCAAATATGAGGAGGACTCGTGGGATCCCCCCCTTTTAACAGATGCGTGTGTACGGTAAAAGTGCAGCGTGTAATGTGCTCATGCGGTAGTGTATTTCGCGTTATGTCTGACCACCGTTGAAGTTTGAAGAGAATTATGTGCGCCATTTTAGCGCGCGCAAGTGCTTGAATTTCCGCGCGGAACGACCTCATTGGCTAACTACAGCGCTAATTATCTCGAAAACGGCGGAACGTGTCTAAACTTTTTCTTGACGGGTATTTCTCAGCACAACCTCTCCTGCAACACCCTTTACAAACTTTTCGGACTGTCTTCTGACCACCGTGCAAAACTATGCGCCACAGCCGAGGAACTGACGAACGAATTTACAGATCATGTACTTCTTTTCCAGATGGGGGAATAAAATGACAGTTTAGACGTCTGTAAATTTGAGTTCATTTTTTTAAAGTTTGCAATTGCATTAAAAGTAACAAATATTGTCTGCAAAAATCGAAGCGATCGCTTGGTGATATAGCATGCCGTAATTTTTTGTGTTGTTTCTGAATATTTGATTGTAGAATAGAGGAGATATGTTTGAAATTTCTTGGTACTGTTTCTTGATTACTTCAGTGTGTACACTGGATCTGTGATTTCCTGTCAGAGAGGCCACAGTTCGTAGTAATCGACGGAAAGTCATCGAGTAAAACAGAAGTGATTTCAGGCGTCCCCACGATAGTGTTATAGGGCCTTTACTGTTCCTTGTGTATATAAACGATTTGGGAGACAATGTGAGCAGCCGTCTTTGGTTGTTTGCAGATGACGCTGTCGTTTATCGACTAATAGAGTCATCAGAAGATCAAAACAAATTGAAAACGATTTGAAAAAGATATCTAAGTGATGGGAAAATTGGCAGTTGACCCTAAATAACGAAAAGTGTGAGGTCATCCACATGAGTGCTAAAAGGAGCTCGTTAGACTTCGGTTACACGATAAATCAGTCTAATCTAAAAGCCGTAAATTCAACTAAATACCTAGGTATTACAATTACGAACAACTTAAATTGGAAGGAACACACAGAAAATGTTGTGGGGAAGGCAAACCAAAGGCTGCGTTTTATTGGCAGGACACTTGGAAAATGTAACAGATCTACTGAGGTGACTGCCTACACTACGCTTGTCCGTCCTCTTTTATAATACTGCTGCGCAGTGTGGGATCCTTACCAGATAGGACTGACGGAGTACAACGAAAAAGTTCAAACAGAGGCAGCATGTTTTGCATTATCGGGAGATATGGGGGAGAGTATCACAGTAATGATACAGGATTTGGGCTGGAAATCATTAAAAGAAAGGCGTTTTTCGTTGCGACGGAATCTTCTCACGAAATTCGAAACACCAACTTTCTCCTCAGAATGCGAAAATATTTTGTTGACACCGACATAGATAGTGAGGAACGATCACCACGATAAAATAAGGGAAATCAGAGGTTGTACGGAAAGATACAGGAGTTCATTCTTTCCGTGCGCTATACGAGATTGGAATAATAGAGAATTGTGAAGGTGGTTCGATGAACCCTCTGCCAGGCACTTGAATGTGATTTGCAGAGTATCCATGTAGATGTATTTATTTCTTCACTCAAAACTTGTTTATCGCAAGTTTTTTATGGTTCCGTGCCTCATAGTCTGAAAACGAAACCCTTAGGGTCGATCTATTGTCCGTCCGTGTGCCTGTCCGACTGTTAAAAACCGCCTGTACCAGAAACGGGTAGAGGCACCGAGTTGGCACTTACGTCACGCACTGAGGTCTCTGGTCCCTCGGTGGTGACCTAAGTGTGGAGTCCTGCCCACTCATGTCGTATAGGGTGCCTACAGGATGCTGCTTTCTCGGATAGCAAATCACATTAGTGCTTTTTATTACAATAAAATAGATTGACAACACTTAACTTTGGTTTACAAGAACGTGTCGCAAACTATTGGCGACACCCAGACAGACAGTTTCCTTCGCTGTATGCAGTGTCGGTACAACCAGTTAATATAGGCACAAGCCTCAGTATAACAGTTAGGCTGACGGCTCCGTTAGCGTGCGTCTTCTGCTGTCCTGGTCTCCTCCTGTGCGGCCGAGGCAGGCAGCAGAGGCGCTTCTCTTCGTTTTACGTGCCGCTCCTGTCGCGGTGCGGTCCTGGCCAGCGGGCTGTTGGCTGACCTCGCCTCACATCCTTCTCTGCTCTCGCGTTCTCCACACTCGTGCCGTCGCCTGTTGTTACGCCGGAACAGTAAGAAGTTGAAGCTTCTAACTCAGTGCAGTCAAAATATACGGCTATTTATGTCAAATATTACGATACACCCAAACTCATCAAAACCTTCAGACTCCCCCGTCGGTCTAGAACCATGAAATTTGGCAAAAAGGTACGTTTCACAGTACAATCAAAGGAAAATATACGAAAAATGTAAGTTTTGTAATTGTTGTTGTTGTTGTTGTTGTCGTTGTCGTTGTTGTGGTCTTCAGTCCTGAGACAGGTTTGATGCAGCTCTATCCTGTGCAAGCTTCTTCATCTCCCAGTACCTACTGCAACCTACATCCTTCTGAATCTGCTTAGTGTATTCATCTCTTGGGCTCCCTCTACGATTTTTACCCTCCACGCTGCCCTCCAATACTAAATTGGTGATCCCTTGATGCCTCAGAACATGTCGTACCAACCGGTCCCTTCTTCTAGTCAAGTTGTGCCACAAACACCTCTTCTCCCCAATTCTCTTCAATACCTTCTCATTAGTTATGTGATCTACCCATCTAATCTTCAGCATTCTTCTGTAGCACCACATTTCGAAAGCTTCTATTCTCTTCTTGTCTAAACTATTTATCGTCCACGTTTCACTTCCATACATGGCTACACTCCATACAAATACTTTCAGAAACGACTTCCTGACATTTAAATCTATACCCGATGTTAACAAATTTCTCTTCTTCAGAAACGCTTTCCTTGCCATTGCCAGTCTACATTTTATATCCTTTCTACTTCGACATTCATCAGTTATTTTGCTCCCCAAATAGCAAAACTCCTTTACTACTTTAAGTGTCTCATTTCCTAATCTAATACCCCCAACATCACCCGACTTAATTCGACTACATTCCATTATCCTCGTTTTGCTTTTGTTGATGTTCATCTTAACCCTCCTTTCAAGACACTGTCCATTCCGTTCAACTGCTCTTCCAAGTCCTTTGCTGTCTCTGACAGAATTACAATGTGACCGGCGAACCTCAACGTTTTTATTTCTTCTCCGTGGATTTTAATACCTACTCCGAATTTTTCTTTTGTTTCCGTTACTGGTTGCTCAATATACAGATTGAGTAACATCTGGGAGAGGCTACAACCCTGTCTCACTCCTTTCCCAACCACTGCTTACCCAACTTTCACATTTTGGCTGCATGCTCCGTCACTTTCTCCGCCTGCACCATAGAGATCTCTTCATTTTCTCGTCGTCCACAAATTAAATCGCGTGAACCGCAAACCGTAGCGCCCGCCCACAAAGATGCCTTCCGCCTTTTGTAATTATATCACACGAAAAAGATATTTCTTTTTGTAGGTGACATTCCTGCACGTAGATATGGCGTTCCAAACTGTTTGTGAAACATACATTCGCAGACATCTGATAATGGATGAATTACGAAACGCGTCGTATGAGCACTAAAGTTATTCCTTGCCTGACGTTTCGCTTTACCTCTGTGACCCAGTGGGCCTCAATCCCCAACCAGTGGTTATTATAATAATGGTCTCCCGCATTGCATTGTGCCACATGTATGTTATTGAAATTAAAACATTCTCGGAACTCTTGGAATCTCTGGGACCAATATCTTGCCAGTACCAACATCGACAGGAGGGAAAAATCATCGAGATTCTAAATTCCCGGAATGGATGAACAGTCTGTATAATTAAGTCTGCACCTAAGACTCAGTCCTACTCGCACCTGCCCATTTTTTGTTTTTGTGACGATTTTTCTCTGATAATAATAGTAATAATAATAATAAAAACAATTTATAAGAAATGAAATATCAGACAAAAAACGAAAAAGGTTAGGTAAAATCTCACAACAAGAAGCGATAGAGCAATTAGATGAAAAGAAGCAGAAATTACAAGCATTGGCCAAACGACTTAGAAGACATAAAAAAAGTGAAAATAGATGGAAACAAAACCAAACATTCAACACAAACCAAAAGAAATTTTATCAGACAATAGATAACACACACATTAAAGTAGACAACCCACCAAACATAACAGACATAGAACACTTCTGGGGCAACATATGGTCAAACCCGGTACAACATAACAGGCATGCACGGTGGATACAAGCAGAAAGAGACGCATACAAGATGATACCACAAATGCCTGAAGTGATAATTTTGCAACATGAAGTCACCTGAGCAATTAATTCTACGTACAATTGGAAAGCCCCTGGAAAAGATAAAATAGCAAATTTATCACATCTAACTAAATTATTTAACAGTTGCATTGCAGACCCATACACATTCCCCGATACACTTACACTTGGAATAACTTTTCTGAAACCTAAAGATCAAGCAGACACAGCAAACCCAGCAAAATATCGCCCCATAACATGCCTACCACCAATATACAAAATATTAACTTCAGTCATTACACACAAATTAATGACACATTCAACACAGAACAAAATTATAAATGAAGAACAAAAAGGCTGTTGCAAAGGAGCACGAGGATGTAAAGAGCAACTGATAACAGATGCTGAGGTGACATAACAAGCTAAAAATATCAAGCTAAAACTAAACAAAAGTCGCTACACTACGCATACATTGATTACCAAAAAGTTTTTGATAGTGTACCCCACTCATGGTTACTACAAATATTGGAAATATACAAAGTAGATCCTAAATTGATACAGTTCCTAAACATAGGAATGAAAAATTGGAAAACCACACTTAATATCCAAACAAATTCAAAAAATGTCACATTACAGCCATTACAGATTAAGCGTGGAATATACCAAGGAGACTCATTAAGTCCTTTCTGGTTCTGCCTTGCTCTGAACCCACTATCCAACATGCTAAATAATACAAATTATGGATACAATATTACTGGAACATACCCACACAAAATCACGCATTTGCTATACATGGATGATCTAAAACTACTGGCAGCAGCAAATCAACAACTCAACCAATTAATAAAGATAACAGAAGTATTCAGCAATGATATAAATATGGCTTTTGGAACAGACAAATGTAAGAAAAATAGCATAGTCAAGGGAAAACACACTAAACAAGAAGATTACATATTGGATAACCACAGCGACTGCATAGAATCGATGGAAAAAACAGATGCCTATAAATATCTAGGATACAGACATAAAATAGGAATAGATAATACAAATATTATAGAAGAACTAAAAGAAAAATATAGACAAAGACTAACAAAAATACTGAAAACAGAATTGACAGCAAGAAACAAGACAAAAGCTATAAATACTTATGCTATACCAATATTGACCTACTCATTCGGAGTAGTGAAATGGAGTAACACAGACCTAGAAGCACTCAATACACTTACACGATCACAATGCCACAAATATAGAATACATCACATACATTCAGCAACAGAAAGATTCGCATTAAGCAGAAAGGAAGGAGGAAGGGGATTTATCGACATAAAAAACCTACATTATGGAGAGGTTGACAGTTTAACAAAATTCTTTATAGAAAGAGCAGAAACTAGCAAAATAAACAAGGCAATCACTCATATAAATACATCGGCTACACCACTGCAATTTCATAACCACTTCTACAGCCCTTTAGATCACGTAACATCAACAGATACGAAGAAAGTAAATTGGAAAAAGAAAACACTACATGGCAAGCACCCGTATCATCTAACACAGCCACACATCGATCAAGACGCGTCCAACACATGGCTAAGAAAAGGCAATATATACAGTGAGACGGAAGGATTCGTGATTGCAATACAGGATCAACCCAAGATCAAACAATAAACACCAGATATTACAGCAAGCACATTATTAAAGATCCCAATACCACAACAGATAAATGCAGACTTTGCAAAGAACAAATAGAAACAGTAGATCACATCACAAGCGGATGTACGATACTAACAAATACAGAATACCCCAGAAGACATGACAATGTAGCAAAAATAATACATCAACAGCTTGCCTTACAACATAAACTTATAAAACAACACGTTCCCACATACAAGTATGCACCACAAAGTGTACTGGAGAATGATGAATACAAATTATACAGGAACAGAACCATTATAACAGATAAAACAACGCCACATAACAAACCTGACATCATACTCACCAATAAAAAGAAGAAATTAACACAACTAATCAAATATCCATACCCAATACAACAAATATACAGAAGAAAACAGGAGAAAAAATTGAAAAATACATCCAACTGGCTGAGGAAGTCAAAGACATGTGGCATCAGGATAAAGTTGACATCATATCAATTATACTATCAACTACAGGAGTCATACCCCACAATATCCATCAGTACATCAACGCAATACAGCTACACCCAAACGTATATATACAACTACAGAAATCTGTAATTATTGATACATGTTCAATTACCCGAAAGTTCCTAAATGCAATGTAACATATACCGTACAGTTAAAAGGAAGTCACGCCTGATCAAGGTCCGCGTCACTTTCCATTTTTAACCAGACATAACGTCTGAGACAGGAAAGAGAAATAATAATAATCTAACTACGGTGGACTGTGCCCTGTTTTTAACCACAGCGCTGTAAAACTTCCACTCTCTTATCACACGACGCGAACCTAGTGAAACAGGTATTAGCCAGCAAGCTAAGTCATAATGCAGCATAGCTGGAATTACGTTGGTCACGTAACAAGGTACAGTCACAGTCCGATTAAAGTAGTGCACGTTGCGACGTTGTAGAGCAAGAGTGGGAGATAAACGAGGAAAGCGTCTTCGTGGGCGGGCGCTACGGTTTGCGGTTTATGCGATTCGATTTGTTTTTGTTGACGACGAAAAAGTGAAGAGATCTATGGTGCAGGCGGAGAAAGTGACGGAACGTGCAGCCAAAAGTGAAAGTTGAGCAAGCAGAAGGTTTGCAAATTATGCAAGCCGATCGGAGTGTAATTCGTTTCTGCGCCAAAGAAGGACAAGCAAGTTGCTGTCAATAAACCTGCAGACTTACATAATAAGTATTCTATTGACGATATGGATAAATGTATTATCAGGCAATAATGGCTCCGCTGCTACGAACAATATAAATAAATACCAACTTTTCCAAAACTGCGCAGCTTCTAAACACGGTTCTTCGTATTGCAGAAGTTATTCGCCCAGATGGCACAAAAATGCGCAATGGTTGCTAGTTTCAGCGATATTAAATCGCTTTCTTCAGATGATTTCTACAGAAAAAAATGATCTGAAGACGGCGACTTAATTTCGCTGAAACTAGTAATGACTGCGTATTTTTGTACGATCTCGGCGAATAACTTCTGTAATAAGAAGACCAACGGTGTTTAGATTCTGAGTTCGCGTCCAGTACAGCTGACAATGTCAGGTAATCATCATTACACAGCATTTGTTGCTGAGAATTGAACATGAAGGCCGCCCGGTGTGGCCGAGCGGTTCTAGGCGCTACAGTCTGGAAACGCGCGACCGCTACGGTCGCAGGTTCGAATCCTGCCTCGGGCATGGATGTGTGTGGTGTTCTTAGGTTAGTTAGGTTTAAGTTCTAGGGGACTGATGATCTCAGAAGTTAAGTACCATAGTGCTCAGAGCCATTTGAGCCATTTGAACATGAAGCCAGTCCAGGAAACTCTTAGAAAAGTTGTTCTGTCTATGGAATGTCGTTTTAAAACGTGCCAAAATAACCATGTTATGTGCATTCGAAAGGACATAGTTGCAAAAAGGGGACGCTGCGTTAGGTTTTTAAGAAAGAATGGACCAGAGTCAAAGCGGCCAGTGCTATACGTAGGGGGTGGAACACGGGTCGACACTCATTACACCGCAAATAAGTGAGAGTGTGCGAGAACTAGTGTCGAATAAAAGTGCCGGTCAGCGTTTAATTGTTGTGCATGCAGACGGGCACATACGTTTCATTAAATTTTCGCTTTTGATATATGACTGTCCCTCCAAAATGGACCATGAAGTCTTCTCTTCATTTACGATGGTCGTTCAGTATGCAATGCAACACCATTTTTCTGAAAGCAGTTAGGTTTTCTTCACATTTCCAAAAAAACATATTATTCCCCATTCTTTTTGCCTACAAAACTCTATTTTTCAGTATAGTGGCCATTTTATGTGACGACCTTACGCTACCTTACTGGGATGCTCTGTATCCCCGCATGGTACCTCGCAGCCAAGGTCTTTCTGCATCAATAAGCTACCAATGTGCACGTTGTGCTTCCTTCCATTGGGACAAAGAGATGGAAGGCGAAGGTGCGAGGTCCGGGCTGTGGGTTGGATGAGGAAGAACAGTCCAGTGAAGTTTCGTGAGCTGCTCTCGGGTGCGCAGACTCGTCTGAGGTCTTGCGTTGTCAGGGAGAAGGACAAGTTCGTTTGCATTTTTGCGGCGACGAACACACTGAAGTCGTTTCTTCTGCAGCACGCTACACTGCAGAGTTGATGGTTGCAGCATGAGTGAGGACAGCAAACGGAGTATCCCCTTCGAAGTCCTAGAAGACCCGACTGAGGGTGCGCCTCTGAACCGTTTCTTCGGAGGACAGCTGGTGTGGCGCCACTCCACTCATTGCAGGTTTCTTTACGTTTCGATATAATAACCCCACGTTTCATTGCCTGTGACGATTTTCGACGAAAAATTGTCACGATGAACCTCTCAACGCGCTAGCTATTCAGCACGGCTATTCCTTCGTTGCTCTCTGTGGTCTTCTGTTAGTAACCCAGCAGCCAGACACGTGGTCGACGAGTGTATCAGTATTACCAACCTAGACGTCCAATTGAACTGCGAGATGTTTGATTCTGATCCATCGATCACCTCGAATGAGAGTGTCCGCACGTTCCAACATTGCAGCGGTCACAGCTGTGTGCGGCCGAGCGGCACGCGGGACATCGGGCAGGTTTGCGCGACTTCGTTGCGATGACGACGGATGCCTCGCCCAACGACTCACCGTGTTTTTGTTCATTGTCAGGTCTCCGTGGACTTTTCACAAGCGCCTATATCTGCGATGCTCTCGTTTTCCGCCAAAAAAACCTCAGTGACAGTTCTCCGTTGCAGACGCCTTTTTGAAGGCTACGTATGGCGCCGCCCGTTTTCGAAACTTCAGGAAACTGTAGGGGATGAAGTGGGAATATTCCCCGATTTTGCACAACATATTCCGCATTTTTTCAACAGCAATCGACGGAGGAAAAAAATGTGAACGACCGTCGTACACACATAAAAAAAACGTGTTGCCAGACCTGAAGATAGACGTTAACCGTGGGTATTGTATCACAGACACAGTCCCTTTGACTGTTCACACATGTCACTAAACCTTCCCAAAGATGTAAACAACCATGCATCAGCAGCGCCTATTAGACGGAGAGGGTCCGACAGCCGATCAGTTCCAGTCATTCCACCAGGAAGGAGGTACACGGCTCGTGTTCAACCATGCCTAGACGGTGAATACCGCGGTTCGATGACGTCCGCATTCCTACTTTGGGCCAGGAAGAGCTCTCAAAAAGGGAAGTGTCCAGGCGTCTCGGAGTGAACCAAAGCGATGTTTCTCGGACATGGAGCAGATAAAGGGAGACAGGAACTGTCGATGACATGCCTTGCTCAGGCCGCCCTAGGGCTACTACTGTAGTGGATGACTGCTACGTACGGGTTATGGCTCGGAGCAACCTTGACAGCAACACCACCATGTTGAATAATGCTTTTCGTGCAGCCACAGGACGTCGTGTTGCGACTCAAACTGTGCGCAATACGCTGCGTGATGCGCAACTTCACATCCGACGTCCATGGCGAGGTCCATCTTTGCAACCACGACACCATGTAGCGCGGTACAGATGGGCCCAACAACATGCCGAATGGACCACTCGGGATTGGCGTCACGTTCTCTGCACCGATGAGTGTCGCATATGCCTTCAACCAGACAATCGTCGGAGAAGTGTTTGGAGGCAACCCGGTCAGGCTGGACGCCTCAGACACGCTATCCAGCGACTGCAGCAAGATGGAGGTTCCCTGCTGTTTTGGGTGGCATTATGTGGGGCCGACGTACGTCGCTAGTGGTCATGGAAGGCGCCGTAACGGCTGTACGATACATGAATGCCTTCCTGCGACCGATAGTGCAACCATATCGGTAGCAGGATATTGGCGACGCATTCGTCTTCATGGACGACAATTCGCGCCCCCATCGTGAAAATCTTGTGAATGACTTCCTTCAGGATAACGACATTGCTCGACTAGAGTGGCCAGCATGTTCTCCAGACATGAACCCTATCTAACATGCCTCGGATAGACGACGTGACCCAGCAACCAGTCTCAGGGATCCACCCCGAATCGCCGTTGAGGAGTGGGGTGCCTTGATGAACTTGTGCATAATACGCTGCGACGAATACAGGCGTGCATCAATGCAAGAGGACGTGCTGCTGGGCATTAGAGGTACCGGTGCATACAGCAATCTGGGCCACCAGCTCTGAAGGTCTCGCTGTGTGGTGGTACAACATGCAATGTGTGGTTGTCATGAGCAATAAAAAGGGTGGAAATGATGTTTATGTTGATGTCTATTACAATTTTCTGTGGAGGTTCCGAAACTCTCGGAACTGAGGTGATGCAAAACTTTTTGATGTGTGTGTTTGAGAAGAACCACATTTTATCTTCCTTTGACGAACACTAATACTGAAATATTTTCTTAATTAAGAAAACGAAATGAAAGTGATTGGCGACAAGCATATTATACTCCGTAGCAGACTAACTTATGAGTTGTTATAAAGACTTTCCCTTACTGCCAAACCCTCTCGCTGGGAATCATCTGCGGTGACAAGTCAGCCGGTAACTCACAGGGGAGCTGCGAGATCCAAGTGTGAGGTGGACGGCAAGTACAGAAGTTGAAACGATGGTGAAAATGACGCGGGAAAGGATTAGTAATTATTAAATCCAATTAACTGAATAAAAATAATGGGTGAAGACATTTTGTTTAGTATTTGAAAAAAGAAACGTGGAAGCACTTGAAGTTGTTAGAACTTAAAGTTTGTAATTTGCTACGGATACGTCCTGATCCTCTACTTTACGCCACGCTCTGAACAATACTATTAATTTTAATGCTTCAGCGCATGTCGCGTAACACTTTTCCTTGGTTACTCGCAATGACTTCCCCATTTGGAATATTTCTAGCCGTTTGTGAGTGTCCGAAATGTTTCATTACAGTAATGTTCAGCCAGTCATCACATCGCAATTGTTTTCCATAATGAGCGTTATGTGACGAAAGTAATAAAACAATCGCGAATTGCTAAGGTTTCTAAACATCTCTTCTTGAACAATCTCATCTCTCTGCGGTGAAGTAAAAAAAAGCTACGAAGGCGCCGAAAATCTTACTTCACAGAGCAGATTGAATCGGAACAGTGGATTTACATAATCCATTTGTGTTAGCCAAGTGAGACTCTGGAAACTGATATTTGATGGGGATAGCAAAATAGATGCAGTACTAACATGTGAACGTAACAGCGCGCATCGCGTTCGCACTTCGGAATTAAATTTTCGTCTTCCGCAAACTGTGTAGCTTGCAGACGTGGTGACGACGGGCGGCGTGCGCCAGTGCTCCACTTGTAAGAAAACTGGAGTGTACCCCGGCGCTAGTCTCCGCTGCCTTCTTCTGCGGTGTGAAGGCGACGGTGCTGCCATCGAGGCGAGGTTACAGATTCGCTTTGCCGCGCAATACTTGCAGTAAATTCGTGAAATTAAGTTGTCGATGCGACTTGCAGAAGTAAACTTGCGCAAGTGTTTATTTTAAATAAAAACCTGCGTAAGTGGTTGCTCGAGAAGTTAGTTGTTTCGTCCGCTTCGGCAGCTGCGCGGTCAGCGCGACTGATGGTTTTCCTCGAAGGGGCCCGGTTTCGATTCCCGACCGGGTCTGAAATTTCCTCCGCGCGGAGGCTGGGTGTTGTGTCGTCCTTAGGTTCGTGTCGTCGGAGCTTACATGAAAATGGACTGGAACACGGTATCGAATGGTCTTTGCATTACTCAGATTGTTACATGGGCTCCACACGAAAGCGAATAAACTGAAACAATAATAATAGTAACTAAAAAGAAAGTTACTTGCTAGTTGGCACACACGTTTTATGTTTGCGCTTCCCTTCGCTGTGTAGACTGGCCGCACAGGGAGACAACCCTATCTGTGCCGCTCAGCCGGGCGGCGCGCTCTTGAGTGATGGTCCGATATCGCCAGAGGCTGTGCTCTTTCGCGCCCCGTTCCTGTAGCCCTGTGCCTTGCTGCTGCTGCTGCTGCTGCTATCTCAGGCGCCTTTTACACGATCGACTTCCTTGTCTCACTTCATTACTCGAGGCAAGTGCGTCTGCTGCAGCGACCCTGGCATTCTGTTCCCGTACCGAGTCTCGTCTATTTCGAGTCAGAGCTTGAGTTGACAACTGTAAACAATAGCTGAACTTTTCAGCAGTCGTTTGAGGGCAGGCAATGTTTACATAGTGGTCGTCCAGTCGTATTGTGGCAACGTTGTTGTTACATGAACCACTCTAAATCAGGTGTTCGAGACGTTTTGCAGTACGTTTGGAAGAAGAGAAAAGCATGTGTAGTGTTTGTCTCGCACATTTCGAATCTCGAACAAAAGCAACGAAGCGTGAGCGCCTGCCGCAACTCGATTGAAATGCAAAGCGTCGACCATTCTTGTCTGGAAAAAAAAAAAAGAAACTATCGCGGGTGACGATACTTGGTGTTATCAATAGGAATCTGTCACTAAACGAGAAAGAGGAGAACGGGTCTCTGTTGTTTCGCAAAGACTGTAGAAGGTACAAATGTGTCCCGAGAATTGTACAACATCCCGGAGAACGACGTATCTGACAATTTCACATTCTCGCATGAACAGTGTTGTCCGTCGCACTGGAGTACATCTACATCTACATCTACATCTATACTCCGCGAGCCACCTTACGGTGTGTGGCGGAGGGTACTTATTGTACCACTATCTGATCCCCCCTTCCCTGTTCCATTCACGAATTGTGCGTGGGAAGAACGACTGCTTGTAAGTCTCGGTATTTGCTCTAATTTCTCGGATCTTTTCGTTGTGATCATTACGCGAGATATATGTGGGCGGTTGTAATATGTTGCCCATCTCTTCCCGGAATGTGCTCTCTCGTAATTTCGATAATAAACCTCTCCGTATTGCGTAACGCTGTACTGGAAAAACAGTGTAGGACACCTGAAGCAATGAGACCACCATTTTATCTTTTTGTGTATTTTTCAGCAGCCTAGACTCTGAAGTTTTTGGACCCTCCTGGCAGTTCGGGCTGCAGTCGCGCTATTGTAAGTGAGATGAGATGAGGCGTTTACACGCGGCGGCTGAGGCAGCGAGACGACACGACACGGCACGGCAGCGGCCGCCAGAGAGAGAGGAGAGTGGTTTTAAGGCCCGTGTCGAGGGTTCCCACAGCCACAGCCACTTCCCTTCCCACCACACGTCACACCTGCAGCCAGTGCCGGCGCTTCTCTCGCGGATCTGTACTCCAGGTGCTCCACAGCAGCGAGAGCACGCTTTGAGACGCTCTCGTAACGACACTAAAAACACCGAGTACGTGAACAAGACGCACTTTGTCAGACGTGGCGGAGAGTGACTGATATTCGACCGTAGATGGAACGGCCGTCCTTTTGACGGTGCCAACATGCTTCTCTCACTGCGGCCTGGCGAGTGCCTTGCCTTGCCTCGCTCTGGCTTTTACTGACCATCGCTCTCCCCCGTCAGCCGCAGCTCACAACACTAACGACTGGTGGTGAATACCTTGGATCTGTATTTGCTGCGTGTAGTTTTATGTGGATTTATTGAAGAAATAATTCCATGCTTCCTGCTACGAATATAAATTAAAAGTTAACAGTTATAAGTTTTATTTAATGTCCACATAGAGCAGGCATTGTCCCAACTGACTGACTGACTGACTGGTCATCGTCCAGTCCAAACCGCTAAGGATA
Organism: Schistocerca americana; assembly: GCF_021461395.2. Lineage (NCBI taxonomy): Eukaryota > Metazoa > Arthropoda > Insecta > Orthoptera > Acrididae > Schistocerca > Schistocerca americana. The sequence goes on from NC_060128.1 coordinate 198,034,518, forward strand.
GAAACTTGAAGTTCGGAGAGGGTGTTGATCTGATACTGTAGGCATGGTTCAAGACGACGTTTTTCGGAATTCCACCCCTAAGGGTGTGAAATAAGGGATGAAAGCTTTTTTGAACATACGTCGCTGTTCATGATATTTTGAAGCTAGAACTACTATAATCGGTATTTGGTTTCTCGGTCAGAAATAAAGAAATACGTGTTCCACCATTTTCGGAAATTTAGCTACTATGGCGGTGAAATGGTATGTGATAGTTTTTTTATTTAAAACATCATTATTAGAGACACTGCTGCACCACGTCTGTTAAAATTTGCGTATGACTTCTTCGTAAGAAATAAAAAAAAAAAATACGTGTTTAAATGTTTTTGGAATTCATCTCCTATGAGGATGAAAATTTTTATTCAAATATGTCATTATGAAAGCATTTTTGAAGCTAAACCTATGAAAATTTGTTCTTGAATTCTCGGTTAGAAATAAAGAATCACGTATTTCAGAATTTTTGGAAATTCAGCGCCCCCTTAGCATGAAATGTGGCGTGACTGACTCATTCACTCATTATCGGCCAGATCAAACCGCTAAGGATAGAAACTAGAAATTTGGAGCGGGTCGTGATCTTATACTGCAGGCATTCTTTATTAAAGGATTGATCGAAATTCGATCCCTAAGCGGGTGAAGTACGGGATGAAAAATATTTTGAAAATATGTAACTACTAAGGCAATCTTAAAGCCAGAAATACGAAAATTCGTACTTGGTTTCTCGGTCAGAAATAACAGAAAAATGTGCTTCAGCAATTTTGGAAATTCAGCCACTAACGGGGTAAAATAATGGACGAAAGTTTTATTAAAGAACTGCTAAAACATTTTTATAGCCTCGTATTTGACTTCTGGGTTAGAAATAAAAAAATGCGCGTTTCATTGTTTTTGGAAATTCAGTTGCTAAGGTGGTGAAATATCGGGTAAAATTGATTTGAAAATCCTTCAATATGAAATAATTGTTAGAGCTAAATCTAACAAAGTTTGTATTTGGCTTGTCAGATAGCGGTAAAAAAAAAGTACGTTTTCGATGTTTTTTGGAAATTCGACCCCTGAGGAGGTGAACTAGGCGAGCAAAATCAGAATATTTTGCTATGTTAAAACAGTTTTGAAGCTTAATCTATGCAAATCTGCATGTAACGTTTAAGGAAATATATGTTATCCGATGAAAGTTTCTATGGAAAAATGGCCGCAAGAACTCAAAAGACGGGTTTAACAAAGACCTTCGACTCTACAAGAAACGCTCTTTCGTCAGAAATACATTCGGGAAAGGCCATCCTTCTAAGGCCTTAATTAGAATGCAAAGTTTGGAATGTGTTCCAGTCTGTGAACAACATAAAAATTTGATTAAAGAAAAAAAATCTGTGCAGTCCATACAACCTACACGAGCGAAACAGCGGCCCTAAGCTAGTCGTTTAAAAACTTAGTAGAATGAAAGAAAATCATACGAGGATTTTTCTTGATAGAGTGAGAATGACCAGTGATCTCTGTGTTGCACATGCGCGTCTGCCCCCAGCATGCTTTGTGCGCCATTCGCAGCAGCATCGTCTGTCTGCGTGCTGACCAGTGGGAATCTGAAACGTTTCAGAAAACTGAGCCGACTGCCGACTGTGAGATACAGCCTATAATTCGATCCTTCAGAACAAGAAATTCGGCAACGGTGAGAATTCGCTGTCAGATATGTAGAGTTTACGATGGTGATGCTGTGGATGAGAATGTGCCATGCCCTGGTCGCCCTCCACTCCCCTCCCCACCGGCTCCTCGTGTGAACAACAAAATTCTAGAGGACCGACAGTAAACAATTTGAAAGATGCAAACTGAACCTGTGTAGGTTTCAAGCCCTCGTGTCTGCCGGTGTGATGTTGCTTCATGGCAATGCAGGCCCACGTGTTGCTGCTCATAAACGAGAGGCAATCACGTCTTTCGGACGGGACAACTTACAGTCCAGACCTCGCATGCTGTGATTTTCATTTGTTTCGGTACTTACTGGGAGTTTCTTTGTGTTCAAAAATTCAACGAAGGTAATCCCAACACCACCTAGTCTCCAAGTGAAAAAAACTTTCTGCAAATGTGACATCATTTTGACGTCAAGCGCAATGTCGACAACCCGCAGGAAATGCTATCCATTTTCGCTAGCGTTCGATCCGGCCTCTCCCAAGATTTCATGCACGCGTATCCGAGATTTGTGAAAAACACGCCATTCTCGTTACGATTTATTATAATTAAACATGACATAATCGTTTATTGCCTGTTAATGCTTTCATATAAGAGTCCACTCTTTGGACTGGGTTGTTATCATCATAATATACAAATAAAGCATGAAACAGATTTGTATTATATCTTGGAGTGTGCCGTATCAGCAACGGGGCACTGAAAATTCAGCACAAGCATTTCACCGTTATCATTAAATGTTAGTTAATAGCGCATGAAAGATACAAGCCTACAAGACAAACGTTGATAACCGAGACAGGAGAATAATATCTCAAGATGAAGTGCTACCATAATGGACAGTGTTGTGTTTCGTCGAGTCGAAGGAGGTAGGTTAGTATGCAAATATTTTATTTTTATCTTTGCGTTGTTACCACATTTTCGAACTTTCTTAGGAATTAATACAAATATCTTCTGCAATATTCGTTGATATTTAATTTCCGTTTGATAAGAGAACGAAGTATGAAATAAATATTTGGCAATTTCCGAGTGTGTGACTAGGCAAGAACGTAAGATGATAGTTTTAATTGCTGCAAATGAAACGAACAGCAATGAAATTCATATTCTTCCTTCTCACAAATATTTCACTCTTTATTTCCGGATACGTGGCGATTTTCGAGTGTGTGGTTAGGCCAAAATCTAATAGGACAGTTTAAATTGCAACGAGTGAATCGAGGAGTACTAACGTTCGTACTGACGCTTGTCGGAAAGTCGACAGCAGTTCCACGGGTCGGCGATGTTGTGCGTGAAATCAGAATCGAGTGGCATTTGAAGAAACTCTTGCGAGAAGATTATTGCCAGTTCAACGACGGCAAACAAGTGAAAAATGTTGTTATAGCTAGCGTTCCACCACGAGTGGCAGATTTCTTCGATGTAATTCAGAGACTTGTTGAGCGATATGAATAAAATATATAAAAATATATTTTAATGACATTTACAGAATTTTTCTTGTTATTAAAAACGTACCTTATTTAAAAGGATACCCCTTGTACTTTTATGTGCTTTTGAACCTTCAAATGTTACTGCTGTAGTAAAAATTTGAACAGATGGGTTTAGGGGGGAAGAAGAATAAGCGCATGTGACACCATAGCTGAACTTCACGGCAGGGGTGCCGTGATGGTGTTGGGGGGGGGGGGGGGGGGGGGATGCAAATAATGATAAGGCTAAGGAAAAAGAAGTAAAGGAGGCAGTCCTTCAGCATACTGCGTAGGGGTATTCTTCTGTACAGCACGCCCGCAAAGTTTGCGCAATTTATAGAAATTACATGTATCGTGTGACAAAATTAGTTCGTGACCTTGTGATTTCTTTGTTCCTTCTTGATTGTTATGTCACCCGTCTTGTGTGAGACAGGGATGAAGTGTTTCTCCCCTGCTATCCAATTTGTTCAACGATGAAGCAGTGGCAGAAGTAAAAGGTAGAGTGAAAGAACATCGATGATAAGATTCGCTGATGATATGTCTTCCCTCAGTGAAGGCGAGGAAGAATTGGAGAAAATACTGAACGGGATGAAGAGCGGACAGAACATAAACCAAAGAAATACTAAAGTAATACTGGAATGTGAGTAATAAATTATTTGTGGGGATGTACGTCTAGGTACAGAGAAAAATGTTGAAAGTTAGGGGGACTGGTGATGTGAGAAGTGAGTGAATCCTCTGCAGAATCGGCTAGGAGAGAAACATGTGGTAAAACACTGCCAAGAAGAAGGGATAGCTTGATGGGATATCTCTCAGGACAACAGGGAATGACTTCTACGTGTGTGTGTGTGTGTGTGTGTGTGTGTGTGTGTGTGTGTGTGTGTGTGTGTGTGTTTTGAACCAGGGACCTAGAAACGACGGGGAGGCTTCGTCCCGCTGTAGCCCTGAGTGGTTCACAGCAGTCAACCCACCCCACCGCCGCCCCACACCGAACCCAGGGTTGTTGAGTTGTTCGGCCCCCGGTGGACCCCCCTCCCGCACCCCCCTCCGCGAACATCTCATACCAGACGAGTGTAACCGCAAATGTTTGCGTGGTAGAGTACTTATGATGTACGCATATATGGAGACAGTGTCTGCGCAGCAATCGCCGACATAGTGTGTAACTGAGGCGGAATAAGGGGAACCAGCTCGCATTCGCCGAGGCAGTTGGATAACCGCCTAAAAACCATCCACAAGCTGACCGGCACACCGAACCTCGACAGTAATCTGCCGGTCCCCGGCACGCCTTCCCGCTCGGGAAGCAGCGCGTTAGAGCGCGCGGCAAGCCGGGCGGGCCGATTTTCACTGTGCTAGGTCAGTGGTCTTCAAACTGCAGCCCGCGGATTGAATTAAATGTTCTGGCCGTGTTTTATAACAATATGCATCTGGCAGCTAACAGCTAAATGCAAAACGTCAGCTATCGTTAAGACCTTCTTAAGCCCATAGTTGTCATCCTCGGTAACAAACAAAAGTGCTTATAGAGACAGTAACACGTATTTTAAGGTCTGCTTAATTGTAATTGATACTGGTGAATTTGGCGGTGAGCTGGAGTTGGTCGCTTACCACAGCAGCAGGGGGAGGAGGGGGGGGGGAGGGGTTAGCGCGTACACTGAGACGTGAGGGGGGAACGTCGTCTCGCTTTTGTTTATCTTCCAGTACTGGCAACTCGCAGGCGTGCGTGACTCGTACCGGTCACCTGGTACGGTATACATTTTTACACGGAAATGTAATAGATTCGTGAATGCGCATTACAGAGATCGTCATCTTCAAATGCTGTACATACACTCCTGGAAATTGAAATAAGAACACCGTGAATTCATTGTCCCAGGAAGGGGAAACTTTATTGACACATTCCTGGGGTCAGATACATCACATGATCACACTGACAGAACCACAGGCACATACACACAGCAACAGAGCATGCACAATGTCGGCACTAGTACAGTGTATATCCACCTTTCGCAGCAATGCAGGCTGCTATTCTCCCACGGAGACGATCGTAGAGATGCTGGATGTAGTCCTGTGGAACGGCTTGCCATGCCATTTCCACCTGGCGCCTCAGTTGGACCAGCGTTCGTGCTGGACGCGCAGACCGCGTGAGACGACGCTTCATCCAGTCCCAAACATGCTCAATGGGGGACAGATCCGGAGATCTTGCTGGCCAGGGTAGTTGACTTACACCTTCTAGAACACGTTGGGTGGCACGGGATACATGCGGACGTGCATTGTCCTGTTAGAACAGCAAGTTCCCTTGCCGGTCTAGGAATGGTAGAACGATGGGTTCGATGACGGTTTGGATGTACCGCGCACTATTCAGTGTCCCCTCGACGATCACCAGTGGTGTACAGCCAGTGTAGGAGATCGCTCCCCACACCATGATGCCGGGTGTTGGCCCTGTGTGCCTCGGTCGTATGCAGTCCTGATTGTGGCGCTCACCTGCACGGCGCCAAACACGCATACGACCATCATTGGCACCAAGGCAGAAGCGACTCTCATCGCTGAAGACGACACGTCTCCATTCGTCCCTCCATTCACGCCTGTCGCGACACCACTGGAGGCGGGCTGCACAATGTTGGGGCGTGAGCGGAAGACGGCCTAACGGTGTGCGGGACCGTAGCCCAGCTTCATGGAGACGGTTGCGAATGGTCCTCGCCGATACCCCAGGAGCAACAGTGTCCCTAATTTGCTGGGAAGTGGCGGTGCGGTCCCCTACGGCACTGCGTAGGATCCTACGGTCTTGGAGTGCATCCGTGCGTCGCTGCGGTCCGGTCCCAGGTCGACGGGCACGTGCACCTTCCGCCGACCACTGGCGACAACATCGATGTACTGTGGAGACCTCACGCCCCACGTGTTGAGCAATTCGGCGGTACGTCCACCCGGCCTCCCGCATGCCCACTATACGCCCTCGCTCAAAGTCCGTCAGCTGCACATACGGTTCACGTCCACGCTGTCGCGGCATGCTACCAGTGTTAAAGACTGCGATGGAGCTCCGTATGCCACGGCAAACTGGCTGACACTGACGGCGGCGGTGCACAAATGCTGCGCAGCTAGCGCCATTCGACGGCCAACACCGCGGTTCCTGGTGTGTCCGCTGTGCCGTGCGTGTGATCATTGCTTGTACAGCCCTCTCGCAGTGTCCGGAGCAAGTATGGTGGGTCTGACACACCGGTGTCAATGTGTTCTTTTTTCCATTTCCAGGAGTGTATTTGTAGCAAGGAAACACGGAATTACGGCTGTTGTAATATAACGCAGTGAGTAGAAGAGAAATGGCATTCAAAATATTTAGTTAACGTTTCTGATTGTGTCTCGTATTGCATAATGCATTTACATGCAAGCAAAATTACTGTTGTTAATAAGTCATTGGGGGTGCATCGTCTTTGTAAGATTTCGTTAACGGTGCACAGTACGGTTGCGTGCTGTGGTTTAGTTTTGGGCTTATGCATGTTACAAGCTTACGTTGAGGCAGTGATAACTACTAGACTCATGGCAGCTTTTGCCATGATATTAGTTAAATGCAGGTATTTTTTTAATTTTCGGATGTGTGAGCCTTTGTTTGCAAAATGATAGTTGCATCACTGCAGGCCGTAATGCAAGAGCGTAAAATATGTTTCAAGCCGATGCAATTTTTATCTACACTGAATTAAGGTGTCAAATGAGTAATCAACAAAAATTTGTCATCACGTCTTGTAACCAGTTTCTGCTACCTTTGCTTTAGTTTACTAGTTTTAGTGTATGTTTCGTACTATTTGGAAGATGTGAGGTCGCAATTACTAATGCAGTTTTCCAGGTTTGTGATTACCTTTGAAAATGACGATTCACTGCATCGAAACTAGTTATGTAACCTTTTAAAAATTTCATTGTTTTAATGACTGTTGCTTGACGACTATTTGTGGTATCAAACATTTTAAATTTCATTCAGTCACACTCCTTTATGACACTTATGTCGAAATGCTTAAATAAGTCACTCACACGCAACGCAACAACATTTCGTCAGACAATTATAGTGTCACATGTCTGAGTTCGCTGACGGCGCCAGAAATCTAAAACAGAGAACAGTCGGTACGAAGTGTTCCGAAAGGGGCCGACTTTTAACGATCAACTCGTGGTGGGCCGGCGGCCAATTTATCACGCCCTTACTACGAGTGTAACTAATCTACTGAGGCCTCGTAACAAACTACGAGGGCCATTCAATAATTAAAGAGACAAATTGGTGTGGAGAAAAAATCGTTTATTTTTACAAAACAATTCTTTTTCTACTTTTCAACATAATCCCCTTGAACATTTATGCACTTGTTCCATCGGGCTACAAGGTTTTCATTCCGGCTGTAAAGAACTCCTTATCTTGATGTTTGAACCAATGTCCCACAAACTTTTTCACGTTCTCGTTGTCCTGGAACCTATTCCCACGTAATGCCTCCTTCAGCGCACCAAACAAGTGGAAATCACTAGGTGCTAGATCAGGACTGTAAGGGGGATGAGGCAATACTTGTCAGCCCATTTTGTCGATGGTCTCACGGGTTAGGTGAGCAGTATGAGGACGTGCGTTGTCTTGCTGGAGAATCACACCTCTCCTCTGAGATCCATGACGTCTGTCTCTCATGGATGACTTCACCTAGTTTAAAAGCAAATCCGAGTAGTATTGGCTGTTCATTGTACGCTGCTCTTCGAGATAATCACAAACGACTGGACCTTCAGCATCCCAAAACACCGTCAACATGAATTTTCCTGCTGATGCTTGGCTTTTGAATTTTTCGTTGACAGGTGAGTTGGTGTGCTTCCACTCCATGCTTTGTCTTTTTGATTGTGGCTCATAATAGTGAACGCAAATTTCACCACAAGTTGAAATTTCGTTGAGGAAGTGCTTACCTTCTCTTTCATAACGTTCATTTAGCTCTGTGGACACTCTCAACCTTGTTTCCTTGTGTAGCCGCGTCAACTCCTTTGGGACCCATCTCGCACATGTTTTACTGTACTTCAGCTTGTTACAGATAATGTTTTGAACTGTGCCAGTACTAACTTGAAACATATCGAGTATCCTTTCCACAGCCACACGGCGGTCGGCACGAATAGTGTCATCAATTCGACTTTCAAGTGAGGGAGTTGAAACTGCAACTGGTCGGCCAGAACGGTGCTCGTCGGTCACTGAGTCGCGACCATTTTTGAACTGCTCCACCCTCTTGTTGAAATTTGCACGATTCATACAACCTTCACCATAAACTTTAGACATTCTACAGTATATATTCAGTGGTTTCTCGCCTTCAGCGAGTAAAACACGAATAACAGAACGTTGCTCAGCTAATGTGGACGTTTCAAGCGGACTCGCCATCTTGAGATGTATTTTTCAGATTAGAAACAAAACTGTTGATACTTCAGCTGATCAGGGCTCATCCTAGTGATGCCAACGTAAAGCCATGAAAGTACCAAAGTTGCCCTACTAAAAGTTTTTCCCCAGACCAATATGTCTCTTTGATTATTGAATGAGCCACGTAATTTATGTAGGTTACCAGTTAATGATGAGATAGATAAGCATACGACGCGAGGTGCCGTCGCACAGTGGAACTCTCTGCTCTCGAGCAAAAAAGTTTGACGACCGGAGTACTAGAAGGTGAAAACAATAGGGGAGGCCCAACAAATAACTGAGGACGTAGGATGCGAGTCCTGCTGTGAGGTGAAGAGGTTGGCGCAGGGAGGATGTCGTAACGAACGGCATGAAGCTGGGCAGGCAGTCTGATGGCCCACGTAGACGGCAAACTCCGATTCGTGAGGTGTCGTGTCGTTATAACAACTCAAGTGCAGCTACCCACGGAGGTACAGTGTGGGCTGGCAGCGAACCTTGCTAGGTGTGCTAAGGCGTAGATGCGGAACAGATTTCCGTGAGAAAAAAGAAATGATAATTGTAGCGATTTTGGCCACCAGGTGCAGCTCTGGCACTGTACAGCGCCTCCTCGACTTGCCCGGTTTTCATATTCAACAAACTGTGGTTTAACGACAAAATCAGCTTCTGCCTTTCCTACTCCTACTTCTTTTAACTTTCCTGCCTGCGTCCCGTTCCTAACTCATTACATGTGGGGACATTTCTAACGCCTTTCTTCCATTCACATTGTCCGATTTGTGCCTGGTGGCCAAATTTGCAACTACTTTTAGCCAGCGTAAACCTGTTCCCAATTCACGGTTTAGAATATCTATCAAGTGCTGCTGCCATACGATACTGATAGTCTACAATGCACCACTGCGAGTAGCTGCTCTTTAATTATAACCGCCCGGTATGATCCACCGACTGAAACAGTAAGGGGCAAAGCACCTTTATGAACAGACGTATCGCAGTATGTCTGGTGTCGCCCGCACCACATTGTTCGGAACGGGAGTGACGCCTTGACGGGCTGAGAGGCTGGTGCAGCACCTGCTGGAGTGAGAGAGAGGTGTTGAGGGGGGGTGGCGACACCGCCCCCACGCCGCCTCCAGCTGCCTCTCCAGCCGCCAGCTGCCTCTCCAGCGGCCAGGTGATAGCATCTGTTTGGAGAGGCAAACAGGCAACACCTCTCCCCGTCCACAGCCTCCGTACTCCAGCGTCACGGGCGGCCACACAGAGGGGCCCAACCGAGCTGCTAGCTGCTGCTCGCCTCTTGGAACGTGCTGCTCTACAAACTTTAACAGCTGTATGATCAGTAAGCCGAAACCCGCTATGTTCAAAGACTTTTTATATGCCGTTAATTTCCGGCGCCACAAGCTTATTTCGGTTCCACGGTCATTATCAAGCGACCTGCAAATATATGGAATTGTTACTGCCTGTTCGTTCTTGCCGCAGTGATAACACCGGTTCCCGTGAGATCACCGAAGTTAAGGGCTGTCGGGCGTGGTCGGCACTTGGTTGGGTGACCATCCAGGCCGTCATGCGCTGTTGCCAGTTTTTGGGGTGCACTCAGCCTCGTGATGCCAATTGAGGAGCTACTCGACCGAATAGTAGCGGCTCCGGTCACAGGAAACCATCATAAGGACCGGGAGGGCGATGTGCTGACCAGACGCCTCTCCTATCCGCGTCCTCAACTGAGGATGACACGGCGGTGAAATGGTCCGGATGGGGCACTTGTGGCCTGCAGACGGAGTGCTTGCCTTGCTTTGATATCAATTTAATAAATTTAATAATTTGTAATTAGTTTTTAATAATCATCTAATAATTGGAAATGTGGTAAACGTTATAAATGTTGAGTGTGGCCACCATTGTCTGCATGGCAAACATCGACGCGGAAGCCCAACTCGCCCCACATACGCGAAAGTGCGACCGCTGTTACTGAGTGCAGGGCAGCGGTGATCCGGTTCCACAGATCGTTCAGAGTGGTCGGTAGAGGCGGGACGTAAACAGCTTCCTCCACACAACCCCACAAGAAATAGTCTCAGGGTGAGAGATCAGGAGATCTCGGTGGCCAGAAGTGCAGAGCCAGGTCCCCGAGTCCCCAGCGACCGGTCCAGCTCTGAGGAAGGGAGTCATTCAAAGAGCCTCGTACATCACGGTGCCAATGGAGCGGAGCTCCATCCTGTTGGAAAACGAATCCCTGGGAATCTTGAGGGAACAGCTATTGCTCCAACACGTCCAGGTACGTGATTCCCGTTACAGTCATTTCCACAAAGAAAAATGGTCTGTAGATCTTTGTACGGGATACGCCGCAGAACACGTTGCTCTTCGGTGAGTCCCCTTCGTGTTGCAGTGGTGAATGTGGAGTTTCCAAACCCCATACACGAACATCGTGTCTGTTGAATTTTCCACTAAGGTGGAACGTCGCTTCATCGCTAAAAATTACACGCTGTAGAAATGCTTCATCCTCCATTTTTGCTAGAACATAACCACAAAATGCGACACGCTTCTCTTTGTCATTGGAGTTGAGAGCCTGCACAACCTGTAATCGATGGGGCTTGTACAACAAACGCCGCCTCATACAGTTGGTTGGGGCGTTCCAAGCTCTCGACTGTCTCTGTTGGTAAACTTACTGGGACTGCGCACAAATCTTTCTCGAATGCGTCGGACGTCACACTCTGACACACGCGGTCGGCCTGCGCTTTTTCCTTTGCACACAAAAAATGGTTCAAATGGCTCTGAGCACTATGGGACTTAACTACTGTGGTCATCAGTCCCCTAGAACTTAGAACTACTTAAACCTAACTAACCTAAGGACATCACACACGTCCATGCCCGAGGCAGGATTCGAACCCGCGACCGTAGCAGCAGCGCGGTTCCGGACTGCACGCCTAGAACCGCTAGACCACCGCGGCCGGCCCTTTGCACACACTCCCAGTCTGTTTAAGTTGGTTAAACCGACGGCAAATGCTTTTGCGAGTTGGCGGTCGAATATCGAATTTTGTGCGAAATGCCCGCTGCACTGGAATTTGCGACTCACTTTTCGCGAACTCCAGAACGCAGAAAACCTGGTGCTCCACAGTCGCCATCTCACTCACAGCTGACAGTGAAACGGAATGACGGCCCTGTTGCCTCGCGAACTTGCCGGCCGGTTCTAAAACAACCACCACCCTCCCGTCGCCGCCCGCCAAAAACTTTGAAACTTCCTCTTTTCATTGGTATATAGCTTTTCCATTTGGGATTTGTAATTGAATATATACGAATTTTTGAAAATGGGTCCATAATTTAGAATAACCCTGTATCCCAAGAAAAAACAAGTTACATTAATAAGGCCAAATGTGCCGCATTACTAGAACATTCAAAAACAGATAAACATTCGAAATTGCTTTCCTGAAACTATGTTATTCGTGTGAGCACTGTAATTTTTAGTATTTAAAAGAACTGTTACGTGCATACGATAGAAACAGTGAACAAGAAGTAATCGTAAACAGTAGTTTGCTCAAGTCTTTGGGCTATGTAAGATGTCGGCAGACACCGCCACTGTGGCTTCAGAACAACGTACAGCGTGAGTCTGTCATTGAGGTAAAAGAGAAGGGAGGTGGCGCTACAGACTTGCGCTGTGCGTTGTTTTGAAGCCAGAGTGGGCGGAACCTGCCCACATCTTAGATAGCCCAACGACTTGTCCAGACTACTGTTTACGATTACTTCTTGTTCATTGATTCAGCTTGTGCGTGCAACAACTGTTTTAAATACTAAAAAATGTTGTGTGTAGTGACAATACAATATGTCGCTATTCTCTCGAAGAGCGCGTGTTTCTCGTGAAACAATGTTGGATCACTGGTTCCATTAAGACATGTGAGCGAATGTTTGTTGAACGGTTTGGTCATCTGCATACACCGCCTAAATGCTGCATAAAAGAAGTTAGTGAACAAGGTGCAGTACACGACGGGGGAGGACCGCCGTTATCGGGAGAAAATGCGACTGACAGGAAACGACGACTCCTACAGAGTCCGCCCGACGTTTATGTCAGAAACGTGAAATGTCACGGAGCAGCGAAGAAAGCCGGCGTGTATTCTTACAGGTTTATAGTTGTTCAGGAACTCAACGTAAGTGCCAAAGACAACCGCATTACGTTTTGCCGTTGGTTTCAGCAGTTTGTTGCTCAGAGGCCAGGAATATTTCAATACATATGATTCAATGATGACGCGTCGTTCCAACTCTGTGGCAACGTAAAGTCTCGGAGTACACGTTTTAAGTGTAATAAAAATCCGTGTGGACTGGTCGAGAAGCCACTGCGTTTAGAAATGATTGGCGTGTTCCTTGCAATATCACACTATCGCATCGTCGGACCAATTTTTTCGATTCCACTGTGGCAACTGCAGTCAGTATCGAAATGTTTCGGGAATTTGTGAACCAACTGGACGATGAAGAACTCACTCTCGGCCACATGCCTCACGTCTCGAGTGACCGTGGCTGAGGTCAAATCATTTTTCCCTGGCAGAGTGACTACGAAAGCACTGTGGCCTCCAAGATCACGGGATTTAACACCACCTGACTTTTTCCTCTGGGGTGGCCTGAAGGGCGAGGTCTACAGGAACAAATCACACAACTTGGGAGATTTACGAGAGAACATCGTCCGTGAAATTGTGATTCACCCTTATTTCCCCATGAACAAGGTATGACTTCAGTTAAAACTTCCGGGCTGAGAGGCCGTGGTCGACGTATAAAATTTCCACCTGACGTTTCGTCTCCATCTGCGGGAGAGATCTGAGGCCGTCCGGCTACTGCCACTGAGGCTCCAGCTACTCTCGCATTTATAGAGCGCATAGAGGCCACCACCATTCGTCACGTGATGCCGACGGTATGCCTATCTTTGGAGGCGTCGTCATTCTCGAATAAGAGTGATCGATTGTCATTCTGCTGGCTCAACGTCGACATGCATATTTTGTCCAACTTTAAAACTTCCCCTTTTCTATTAAAATTGTTATGGTGTTTGTGAATTTCTATTGCTTCTCTATACATGCGCGCATGATAATGAGATGTTCGTGCTAGAACGCTTGTCTCATTAAATTTAATTTCGTGATTCCCATCTCGAAAAACATGCACTGCTACGGCTGATTTTTCGATCTGTCCTAAGCGACAGTTTCTTTTATGTTCGGCTAAGCGGGTGTTTACACTTCTTTTCGTTGTTCCGATATACTCGTATACTTGTCCACAACTGCATGGAATTTTGTATACCCCAGCTGTTGCTAGGGGATGTCGGGCGTCTTTTGCAGTTCTTAAATATTCCTTAATCTTCTTGGTGGGTCTGAAGATTGTTTCGATCCCATACTTGGCCAGAACTTTCCCGATACGGTCCGTGACCTTATTAATGAACGGTAGGAAAACTTTTCCAGTAGGTGACCGTTGTTGCTCTGGACTTCTGGCTTCTTTTCTTCTTTGATGGAGGGCTCGATCAATTTTCTTGCTGGTATATCCGTTTTTGATGAAGGCTGACCGTAGGTGATTCAGTTCATCTAGTAACTAAGCCGGCTCGCAGATTTTCTTGGCTCTGTCCACCAAGCTTTCCATGACACCTCTTTTTTGCCTAGCACGATGGTTAGATTCCTTGTGGAGGTATCGATCCGTGTGAGTGTTCTTTCTATATACCTTGTGGCCCAGCGTCCCACCCACCCGTTTAATTACCGACACATCCAGGAAATTGAGTTGACCGTTGTTCTCTTTCTCCATCGTAAACTGTATCTTCGGGTTAATGCTGTTCAGGTACACCAAGAAGATATCCAACTCTTCTTCACCATGAGTCCACACGACCAATGTGTCATCAACATAGCGGTACCATTTAGCAGTCTTTTTACTGGCAGTCTGCAGCGCTCGCTGTTCGAAGATCTCCGTTGCGCCAGCAGAATGACAATCGATCACTCTTAATCGAGAATGATGACGCCTCCAAAGATAGGCATACCGTCGGCATCACGAATGGTGGTGCCCTCTATGCGCTCTATAAATGCGAGAGTAGCTGGAGCCTCAGTGGCAGTAGCCGGACGGCCTCAGAAGATGTCTCCCGCAGATGGAGACGAAACGTCAGGTGGGAATTTTATACATCGACCACGACCTCTCAGCCCGGAAGTTTTAACTGAAGACAACACCGGCCGTGAAAGCCTACATTGTATGGAGGTATGACTTGTTCATTTATTTCCTGATTTTTGTGCAAAGCCTGTAAATGTAATTTAAGCAAATGTTTGTGTGTGGGGCATGTTTCGACTGGGATACCCTGTATAACAGCTACGGTGCGCACACTACTCCATCCTTTTGTGCGCATGATGCATTATCTCTACACCAGTATTCCAGTACAAGAAACAATTAAGACTATAGAAAAGACCTTGCTGCAGTGTAGGAAATAACCCATCGAAGTAGTGTGGTGTGTGCGGTGATCTGAGCCGTGCTGTTGAGCCCCGGGACGGGAGCCGGTCCACGCGCTGTGTGTGTGTGTGTGTGTGTGTGTGTGTGTGTGTGTGTGTGGTGAGCGCGCCGGCCGGCCTTTTTGCGACCCGGCGGCGGAAGTGTGCCCCGCAGGGCCGCTTTTGGCAGCTGATGGCAGCCAGGGCTGTGACTCAGCGGGGGGCGGCGTCGTGGCGCCCGGCGTCGCTCGCAGTTCCTGCCGCCGCCGCTGCATCCCAATGGCCGCCACGCGCCGCCGTCCGCGCACAGCCTGCTAATTAGCCCGACTTCCTCTCCTGTCCGGTCCGCCGCCGAGCGCGCAACCATTCCTCCTACTTTAACTTCATTATACCCGTGATGGGTCGCGAACACACGGCTCCTGGCATCTATTGTCCAGTTTCCAAATCTACATCAACATGCACTGACGGAAGAAGATCTCAACACCGAGACGTAGTCATAGAGCAATTTGCCTAGGTAACATATATACGTGATTAACGTTGCAAAATCACAACTTAATGAAAGCGCAAATGAAATGCAAATGTGAAGTGCTGGTACCTTAATATCCGTTGTAACAGACACAATGTTTAATGCAAGCATGCAAACGTGCGTGCACGGAGTGTATTGTACAGGTGCCGGACGTGTTTCTGGGATGGAGCTGCACTCCTGTTGCACTCGGTCGGTCCGTACAGGGAAGGTTAGTGCTGGCTGTAGATGACTCTGGCGTTGTCATCCGATGATGTCTCATGTGTGCCCGATTGAAGACAGATCCGGTGACCGAACGGGCCAAGGCAACGTGCCGACACTGTGGAGGACCATTTTGGGTTACAATAGCGACATGTGGGTGAGCGTTATTCTGTTGGAAAACACCCCTGGAATACTGTTCTTCTTGAATGGCAGCGCAGCATGTCCAATCACCAATCACACAGTCTACGCGAGCGAAGCAGCGGGTGCTAAGCTTCTAGTTAATAAAACAGCTGCAAACGCTTAACTGTTCTTAGGTATCCTGCCTTCTTGAAATCCCGTTGTCAGATCAAAACATCGACGTAACGACTGATGGTGCGATGCTGGCTTCAGTATAAAGAAACACTGAGAATACAACATTGTTCATAAATATAGAATGTGCAGAAGCCCCTTACAGGGGGCGGTGCCCGGAAAGATGCGGACACGACGGCTTGGAAATCTGTGGACACCACCAGCTCGAGAAAGGTCTTCCTCAGTCCCGAAGGATGGTCTAGGCTGGCAAACTCCCTGTTGTGACGGGCGGTGTCCGCAGGTCTCCGGCGAACCACGCGGTTGGTGCGTCTCTGTGTCCGCATCTCCGGCATTCCTTCCAGAGCGTACCGCCGGCTGTACGATGAACGGGCAAGAAAGCCTTTCGCGCTCTTCTGGCTCCACGCTGATAGTTCAACAACTGACGAAATTTCTCCTCGCGACTCTACTAAAGTGTCATCCGCATACCAGGCTCGCTGCGAAGACAACTGAACGGCTTACAGTCTCGGAATATTAGCACCAGACGAACTTTGCTTACGTGTGATTCCTCGTCATTCGATGGAGCAAGTCTTCCGCCTTTACTGTTCAATCTGTACATAAAAGAAGCAGTGGCGGAAATAAAAAAAAGATTCAAAGAGTGAAAGGATATCAATGATGAGATTGGCGGACAACATTACTATGGTGAGTGAAAGTGAAGACCAATTACAGCACCTCTTGAAGGGAACAGACAGTCTAATGGGTACAGAATATGGATTGAAAGTAAATCGAAGAAAGACGAAAGTAATGAGCAGTAACAGAAATCAGAACAGCGAGAAACTTAACATCAGGATTGGAGATGGCGAAGTAGTCGTAATCAAGGAAAGCAGACTGGTACTGGAGAAAAGTGCATTCCTGGTCAAGAGAGGTCTAGCAGTATCAAGCATAGGCCTTAACCTTAACTTCAGCAGGAAATTTCTAAGAATGTATTTTTGGTGCAGAGGCTTGTATGGTACTGAAAAATGCGAGTGGGAAAGCTGGAACGGAAGAGGATCGAAGCATTTGAGACGTGCTCCTACACAAGGGCGTTGGAAATTTGGTTGACCATAAGGTAAGGAATCAGGAGGTCCTCCACAGAACCCGCGACAAAAGGGATATATGGAAAACACTGACGATAAGAAGGGATATTATGATAGGACATCTGTTTAAGTCATCAGGGAACAACTCCCATGGTACTTGGAGGAGCTGTAGAAGGTAAAAACTGTAGACGAAAACAGAGGTTGAAATACGTGGAGCAAATAATAGAGGACGTATTCAGAATTAAATTTTCACTCTGCAGCGGAGTGTGCGCTGATATGAAACTTCCTGGCAGATTTAAACTGTGTGCCGGACCGTGACTCGGGACCTTTGCCTTTCGCGGGCAAGTGCTCTACCAACTGAGCTACCCAAGCACGACTCACGACCCGTCCTCTCAGCTTCAATTCCGCCATTACCTCGTCTCCTACCTTCCAAACTTCACGGAAGCTCTCATGCGAACCTGCCGAACTAGCAAAATGGTTCAAATGGCTCTGAGCACTATGGGACTCAACTTCTGAGGTCATTAGTCCCCTAGAACTTAGAACTAGTTAAACCTAACTAACCTAAGGACATCACACACATCCATTCCCGAGGCAGGATTCGAACCTGCGACCGTAGCGGTCTCGCGGTTCCAGACTGCAGCAGAACTAGCACCCCTGGAAGAAAGGATATTGCGGAGTCACAGCCTGGGGGATGTTTCCAGAATGAAACTTTCACTGGCAGAATTGAAACCGTGAGGACGGGTCGTGAGTCGTGCTTTGGTGGCTCAGCTGGAAGAGCACGTGCTCGCGAAAGGCAAACGTCCCGAGTTCGAGTCGCGGTCCGGCACACAGTTTTAATCTGTCAGGAAGTTTCAATCGAGGACGTAGGTTAAAAGTGCTACTCTGAAGAGGTTGGCAGAGGAGAGGAGTTCGTGTCGAACCGCGTCAAACCAGTCACAAGACTGACGACTGTATGTGAAGACTGGCAAGAGTTACAAAATTCGCGGTATTTGGGAAGTGGAAAGTAATGTGCGGAGTACAGGCTGTAGCAATAGGCTCCCTGCATCTTTACGGCTCGTACCATCGTACTGTGTGGCTTGCTACGCTTGCCTGCAGTGTTGTTTGCTGCTGCTGGCTTCTGCTGCTGGAAGCCCGGAGGGTTTTTTGCAGTCCGCTCCGCTCCGCTCGCTTCCACGCTGTCATTCCTCCCCCCCCCCCCCCCTCCCCCCTCTGAGCCACGCCGCGGGGGCGTCGTGGGAGTCTGACCGACTGTGGGCGAGCACCAGCCGGCGTGTCGTGCCAAATGCGAGGCCCACTGTGGCTGCCTCGCCGCCTCACACACAGTTACCTTGCTGTGGAGAACAGGAACTGTCAAATCTCGCTGTATCATCTCGTTTATTGAACTATTACTCTCTAATTGCGGTCTAACTGCTCATAGTCATATATGTATATAATAAGTTTAGTCATCAACAAACATAGCCATAAAGGATGAGCATAGCGTCGTTTTGCCGAACAGTCGTACTATATCTCTAAAAAGGTAAGTGTTTAAACATAAGTGTTTAAACATGTTGTTTTCTTTAGTCCGAAGACTGCTTTCGCGAAGCCCTTCATACTACTCTGCCCTGTGCAAGCCTCTTCATCTCCGAATAACTACTGCAACCCGCATTCTTCTGAATCTGCTTGCTGCATTCATCTCTTGGTCTCCCTCTACGATTTTTGCCCCTCACTTCCCTCCAATTTTAAATTCGATATCCCTTGATGTCTCAGAATCTGTCCTGTCAAACGATCCCGTCTTTTAGTCAAGTTGTGCCACAAATTTCTCGTCTCCCCACTACATCCTTATTAGTTACGTCATCGACCCATCTAATCTTCATCATTCTTCTGTAGCATCACGCTTCAAAAGCTTCTATTTTCTCCTTGTCTACACTTTTTATCATCCATTTTTCACTTCCAAACGTGGCTATACTCTATACGAATATCTTCAGAAAAGACTTCCTGACAGTTAAATCTATACTCGATGTTAACAAATATCTCTACTTCAGATACGCTTTTCTTGCCATTGCCAGTCTCCATTTTATATCCTCTCTACTTTGGCCATCATCAGTTTTTTGCTGCCCAAACAGCAAAATATTAAAAAACTAAAAACCCGCCTCGATTGCGAAAAAAGCACCTATTACCTACACCTGAAGAAGGTGTAGTTATCTACGCCGAATCCTGGGTTAACACTAGGTGCTTTTTTCGCAATCGAGGCGGGTTTTTAGTTTTTTAATATATTAACCAACGGTTGCTGACGCGCTGCGATGTCGAAGGTTCTCAAACAGCAAGAGTCATCTACTACCTTTAGCGTCTTATTTGCTAATCTAATACCTTTCAGCATCGCCTCATTTAATTCGACTTAATCCATTACCCTTGCTTTCCTCTCCTTACATCTTCCTTTCAAGCCAGTATCTATTGCAGACATGCCCAGTCCCTTAGCTTACGTGGGCCACATTGGAAGAAGACGAGTATTTTTGGGCCGCACGTAATGTATTTATCACTAAGAAGAAACGGTGAAAAAAAAAAGAGAAGAGGGGGGGGGGGGGGGGGGAGACTGCTGGAGAATGGCGTTAAATTGACCTTTCGTACATGAGACTTCACTAATAATTTTAGATTCAAGTAATTAGGATTCATAGAATTAACGTGACTTGCGACTTTGAGTCTGCGAAACTAGTGTGTCACCAGTTTTGATCCACGTGCTCGCAATTCTCAGGATGTTCTCAACGTGTTCATCTGGGTTTTTTGTTGTATTTTTATTTTTTGTGTGTTGTTCTCTTGAAAATAACTCTTCACGAATGAAGTGTCTCCACAGAAAGATTACATATGTAATGCATGATTGTGCAGCAAGGGGCATTTGTCTGAGTGGGTATGATTTGTAAAATGTCGGATCAGAACACCTTCATCCACCTAAATTTTCTGTTCTTATTTTGTTTCAGCAACCAGTTTCAGCGCTACATTACGCCATCTTCAGGCCCCCTGACAGATGTCTAGGAAGATTCCCATCCCTGGTCCAGCATTCAGTGACTGGCACCCGTAGGTTTTTGACACAGCAGTCGCTTCGATCATCACTTGCCGATTCAGCGATCGCTCCGCGCATATTGCTCATTCCCTGTAATTTGAAACGTTCCATTTTCATGGAGACTATCGTCAATTGGTTGCACTGAAAAGAAAAAGAGGGATAACCACAACTTGTTGGAATCTGCTACATTTGCAACTACGTCGTACTCCGCGAGCCACCTAATGGTGTGGGGCGGAGGGTACGTTTTGTACCACTGAGCCCTCCAACCCTATTCCACTCGCGAATAGCACTTACTTCGACGGTTTTAGCCGTGCTGTTTCCAAGTAGCAGGCGGCTTGAAGTGGTTCAATCACGTGAAGGTAGTAAAGATGTGGGGAAGACAGATTTGCTGGTGGGTTCCTCGGAAATTGCAAGCATCGTGACACAGCGGTGTAGCGTATGCCAAAGGGTGACACAAGTGATCAGGAAACTTAAATATGAATCTTTGAAAGAAATACGATGTAGCTGTCGCAAAATTAGTTTTATAATAATCAGGTGATAATATAATAAAAAGTAGTAATAATCGAGCGATTAACCAGTCACTGCTGGATTTAACAGCTGTACTGCCACTGAGCAAATACATGCTGAGCATTTACAGTTTTTTACTCACGCAGGAAGTTAATCTTGAAGTAGTGCTTTCAGAAACTGTGAGTAAAAAATAACTTTGACTGTAGATGTAATTTTCCGATGTAAAGAAAGATGTCAGTCGCCGACATGGCGAATACTCTACTGTTCTCGAGCAAAAGACAAGTTGAAAAAGTATTTGTGCGACGATTGTAGAGGCGGGTATCGTAGCCATAAGCAAAGTAGGAATTAAATAAATCTAATCAGTAATGTAACATAAATATACAACTCGCGAAGTGTAGGTAGGTAAACATAACTGCCAATTTGCACAGACAAACTGCAGCATCGAATTTGCCTCCGAAGTTTTAGTGATGTAGAACTGAAGGCCGAATATATATTACGCCAGCTGAAGATGGATGAAAGCTCTAAGCGTATATTGACATAAATAAAATACACAAAAAATTGGCTACTTTTCTTTGTTAAAATAATATTTAAAACATTATTTCTTAAAATAATGTAGTCCGCAGGTACAGACCTCAACAACCAAAAAAGTGATAAATAAGTGAGGGGAAAACGTAGAGAACATCGATTCTGAGAAGACTGTATGACCATCGTGTTGCCACCGTTGTGTACGTGGCGTAGGCGTCACGAGAAGGAGATATAAGAGAGGTGAGGCCGGGCAGTGGCTGGCTGCGTGTACTGGGGACTAACAGCGCGCCGCCACCAGGTAGGCGAGGAGCGGCGTCTGCAAGTGAGATCCGAAAAAAAGTGGGCCATTCGTCTAGAACTTGCTTCTTTACAGTCAGCTACAGAAACATAGCTGCTAGCAGGCTTAAACCCAGGGAAATGGCTTGGCCGACGCGAGGTCCGCCTCTTGTATACGAAGTGCGCCAAAAATGGGGAGCAGTTTGGCACAAGTTTCCTCCGGCAAATTCTCGCCTTATTACCGCTGCTACTAAACATGTGACTGGATTGACTCTGATTCCCTACAGGGCATAGAAGATGTGGTGCCTGTTTTTAGGAGTGGTGCTTGACATATGGCTGGCGTGCGACTGTGGGGTCGCTGTACAAACTGCGCAGCAGCTAACTGAAGAGATGATGATGATGGTGTTTGGTTTGTGGAGCGCTCAACTGCGCCCGTACGAAGTCCTAATTTTTGCATAGTCCATTTTCTTTTCACAGTCCAATCTAGTCAGTCTCACAAATGATGATGATGATGATGATGATGATGACGATTAAATGATGAGGACAAAACAGACTCCCAGTCCCCGGGCAGAGGAGATCCCCAATCCGGCCGGGAATCGAACCCGGGACCCCGTGATACAGAGGCAGCAACGCTAGTCTCTAGACCACGAGCTGCGGACCTAATTGAGGACAGGTTGTCACGAAAATTTCCTGAGCGGCTCAGTGAAGTGCGTTTGATGACTACGACATCAGTGGACTGGTTTGGAGACGTCGATAGTCACTTGCAATTTTTTATTTCTTTGTTCATTTTGTTCGTGTTCGGAAAAAACAGAGCATCTTGGACGACTAGAGATAGGATGTTCATATCCACAGGACGAGTACATTAGTATGTTCTGCAGAAGTGATTAGCATTTGAATCACGTCAGCCCGTGGTTTGAAGGCCAACCACGATATCGCGGTGCGACAGTGTCTACCGGTAAAATGTGCCGCTACAAACCGAAGGTAATGGATCAGCGTGAGTTGAGCAGACGCGCGTGTGATGCCTCGCAGTGCAACGGGTGTGTGCGGATACATTCAGAGAAGGCCGTAGATGGGTCAGGTCACACCACTCAGACCCCCCCCCCTCCCCTTCCCCGCTGCACACCCGAGAAAATCGAGACCTCATCCGAATGGGATTGCAGCAGGACAGGTCCGCGTCCTCCTCGGCTCTGGCGCAGCAGTGGAACACATCGTACGCTGTCAGGGGTGACAGAACAGGCTACGTGAGCTTCTTCCGCTTCTCCGCCTACCTTTGACGAATGTGCTGGAACGCGCTAGACGGCAATGGTGTAAGCAACGACGTCACTGGGGGCAGGAATGGCATCAGTGTTTTCGGACGAATCCAGGTCTTGTTTGTTTGAAAATGATGGCCGGATTTTGGTTCGCCGCAGACAGGGGGAGCGGCATCACAGTGAATGCATTCGCACAAGACTTCCAGCGCCAACACGACGCCTTGTGGTGTGGGGTGCTCTTGGGTACAACCACACTCGGAGCGTGTCCAGTGAATGACATTCTGCGACCCCGAGCCATACCCTTTCTGCACGAGTCCGGAGACACCATTTTTCAGCAAGACAATGCACGACGACACGGTGTCACAGGACGTCAGCCTTTTGCCCTGGTCCTCCACATCACCAGACTTGTCGCCAATCGAAAATGTGTGGGATATGGTGCAGGGCTGTGACCCAATCCCAACCAAGGTGAATGCAGCATGGATGGCTATACCGTAGGACGCCATTCGCGCCTTATACGCGTCGGTACGATCTGCACGTGGAACGAGTTACCGGAGGTGGACGCTGTGCCTACCAGGCAACAGGACACATGCTGGACCGAGGTGGCTGAAATGCTGGTCATTTCTGCAGAACATACTAATGCACAGATCCTGTACATTTCAACGTCCTACCTCTAGTGTTCTGTTTTTTTTTCTGAACGTGAGTCTATATTTCCATGCATATGTAACCATTATTACGTGAAGTTCTCAAATAAGAATGTAAAATGACCATGTAAGCCATGCGAATAATAATAATAGTGATGATGATGATGATGATGATGATGATGGTGGTGAATCATTTGATAAAATCTGCCTACCAGTTGCAGATATAAAGATTTATTAACAACCCTTGAAAACTGTTTGAGCAATTGTGAAATTTTCTTCTTCACAAGTACATGGATCTGATTTACGATTTTCACATATACAGGGTGATTCAAAAAGAATACCCCAACTTTAGGAATTTAAAACTCTGCAACGACAAAAGGCAGAGCTAAGCACTATCTGTCGGCGAATTAAGGGAGCTATAAAGTTTCATTTAGTTGTACATTTGTTCGCTTGAGGCGCTGTTGACTAGGCGTCAGCGTCAGTTGATGCTAAGATGGCGACCGCTCAACAGAAAGCTTTTTGTGTTATTCAGTACGGCAGAAGTGAATCGGCGACAGTTGTTCAGCGTGCATTTCGAACGAAGTATGGTGTTAAACCTCCTGATAGGTGGTGTATTAAACGTTGGTATAAACAGTTTACAGAGAATGGGTGTTTGTGCAAAGGGAAAAGTTCTGGACGGCCTCCAAGAAGCCCTGATCTTACCCCCTGCGATTTTTTCTTATGGGGGTATGTTAAGGATATGGTGTTTCGGCCACCTCTCCCAACCACCATTGATGATTTGAAACGAGAAATAACAGCAGCTATCCAAACTGTTACGCCTGATATGCTACAGAGAGTGTGGAACGAGTTGGAGTATCGGGTTGATATTGCTCGAGTGTCTGGAGGAGGCCATATTGAACATCTCTGAACTTGTTTTTGAGTGAAAAAAAACCTTTTTAAATACTCTTTGTAATGATGTATAACAGAAGGTTATATTATGTTTCTTTCATTAAATACACATTTTTAAAGTTGTGGTATTCTTTTTGAATCACCCTGTATTTAGACGCAGCTCTAGCTATCTCGACTGGCTAGAAAACAGGTCCATGTGCTTCTGAAGAAGAGATTTTTACAACTGGTGGAACTATGGTCAGTGGTTCTTAATGAACCTTTATACCTGCAACTAGTTGACTGATTTTCTGAAATTATTCATTTACATTTACCGTTGCAAGTTCCTGGCAGATTAAAACTGTGGATGCCGGACCGACACTCGAACTCGGCACATTTGGCTTTGAAGGTTTGGTAGCTAGGAGACGAGGTACTGGTAGAATTCAAGCTGCGTGGACTTGTCGTGAGTCGTGCTTGGGTATCTCAGCGGCAGAGCACTTGCCCGCGAAAAGCAAAGGTCCAGAGTTGCAGTCTCGGTCCAGCACACAATTTTAATCTGCCACAGTTTTAATCAGCGCACACTCCGCTGCAGAGTGAAAATTTCATTCTAGATTCAGCGTTGCTGAAAAGAAGCTATGTTTAAAATCTGAATAATAATAACAATAATAAGGGCACACATACAGAGGCGCGCAGACAGTAATTTTTACCCCGATTAATGGGCGGGTTGAGTAGGACAGGCAGTCGGCGATACTGGAGCGAAGTGCCCTCCGCCACGCACCGTGCAGTGCGCTGCGGATTATTTATTTACGTAGATGTACCGCGGCGCTGGTGTTGTGACGCGATGTGATTCACGGTTTATTCTGGAGACGGCCTGTTGGTGTGACCGCGGCGTCCGCAGCTTGTAAAGAGCCAGCGCACGCGACCGCCTCCCGGACCACGGTGTGAGGCCCGCCAGCGGCACCGCTGCCGTCCAGCGTCGGGAGCAGCGCCTGAAATTGCGTCGATCGTTCGACACTGCCGGGACGAAGGTACCGGAACCAGAAGTATCGTAAGGCACTCACTGCTCGCGAGTTTTTAATTTTACTCTCGAATACGAAGGGACTTACTTAGAACACAAGAAATATGGCTGTTACGCAAAGTTTCTTGTAACCAACTTATGTGAAACATCAAATATGAACGTAAGGATAGAAGGACAAATATTCCAACAAAAAAAGGGGGGGGGCTCGATATAAAATTTATGTCACTTACAATAAACGCAATTTTCAATTCAAGTAAATAATAGAAATGTCATACGTGCATGATACAACTCGAGTATAAAATCAGTAGCCGAACAACTTTTCCTCAGTATGTAGTACTTATATCACAGCCGGCCGGCCGAATTGGCCGTGCGGTTAAAGGCGCTGCAGTGTGGAACCGGAATACCGCTACGGTCGCAGGTTCGAATCCTGCCTCGGGCATGGATGTTTGTGATGTCCTTAGGTTAGTTAGGTTTAACTAGTTCTAAGTTCTAGGGGACTAATGACCTCAGCAGTTGAGTCCCATAGTGCTCAGAGCCATTTTTTTTTTTATATCACAGCCGGCCGGGGTGGCCGAGCGGTTAAAGGCTCTACAGCCTGGAACCGCGCGACTGCTACGGTCGCAGGTTCGAATCCTGCCTCGGTCGTGGATGTGTGTGATGTCCTTAGGTTAGTTAGGTTTAAGTAGTTCTAAGTTCTAGGGAACTGATGACCTCAGTCCCATAGTGCTCAGAGCGATTTGAACCAACTTATATTACACAAGGGGCGAGCAAAAAGATATCTGTGTTTGAGGGCACTGCGGCTAACGACGTGTTGGCCAGGGACTAGCGTGGCATTCGTGTCTCTGCGACTTGCGTGAACTTCGGCGGCGTTGTTACCAAATGCGGCCTAACGGGAACGGCGTGCTGTTATTCGTTACGTGGCTGCCGAGGGATAAACTGCGACAGACACTCACTGGTGAATGAGGACTGTGTACGGGGGCAGCGTGTCCGTCGACAAGAACCGCTGTGGAACGGTGCGAGGGACGCCGCCGCCGCCGCCGCCGCGTGTTGACCCACCTCCCGACATCGCAACTGTCGTAACGCACAAGTTGCGCCAATTCATGTGGCAGGCACTCCGGATCCGTCCTGTAGTCCTCGTCTCTCCCCGTGCGACCATCACGCCGTCGGTCCCTTAAAAACGGCCTCGAAGGGTCGGCGATTCCTTTCGGACGGGGGCGTGCAGCGGGCACCTGTGGACTTCCCCAAACTGCAGGACGCGGTGTTTTATCAAACGGGTATCTTCAACGTAGTGCGTCGGTGGGACGCGTGCCTCAGTGCTCAAGACGATTTTGCCTGACCGGCACACAGTTTCTGGACTATTCGGCTTTTGTACAGAGATTTTTTGCTTGCCTCTTGTGCTACTAGTACCTTTTGCTGAAATCCGAAGTTTTTCCCTTTTACTGGGTTTCGTCAAATCTGCTTTTTGTGTATGAAAACATGAAGCTCTTGATATAGTCCATTTCCGGCCTTTCTGTAATTTACGGAGTATTTTCGAGTTATTGCTTATGGTTCAAATGGCTCTGAGCACTATGGGACTCAACTGCTGTGGTCATGAGTGCCCTAGAACTTAGAACTTACTTAAACCTAACTAACCTAAGGACATCACACACATCCATGCACGAGGCAGGATTCGAACCTGCGACCGTAGCAGTCGCGCGGTTCCAGACTGTAGCGCCTTTAACCACTCGGCCACTCCGGTATTGCTTATGTTTTCAAATAATTGACGTGTGTTTTTGATAGGGCACTGCAGTTATGGACTGTGCGGCTGGTCCCGGCGGAGGTTCGAGTCCTCCCTCGGGCATGGCTGTGTGTTTTTGTCCTTAGGATAATTTAGGTTAAGTAGTGTGTAACCTTAGGGACTGATGACCTTAGCAGTTACGTCCCATAAGATTTCACACACATTTGAACATTTTTTGTGTTTTTGATGAGAGTCGCTATTGCTGATGTGTCAGGCGTATTTTATAACAATGCGTCGATGTGTTCTGTAAGCTGTACATTGAAGCTCCGTTCAGTTTCGGTCTGTATGCTAAGCGTGACATTCAGTACACACAGTTTTACAGACTGCACAGTTTGAGTGGATGTCACGGTTGCCCTGAATGCTGTGGCGTAACCTCTAGCGTAACTTGTTATGTTACTGGAGTAAGCTTTTCTAACATTGCAGGATTTAAAGCTGTTGTTGTGACCATATCATCTAGTTTATTATTATTTCCATTTACACTTACTTTCTTTCTCATTGTCATTGTATTTCATATGTGATGTAGCAAATTATACAGGTGCTTAAACTTTTAGTTTCAAATCTGCAGATCGTTGACTGAGGCGATAGAACTGTATTATCTAACAGCATAAATGTGGATATGTCTTAAAATAAAAATTTTATTAAAAAAATGTGGCAAATGAGGTAGTGCCCATACGATAGGAATGAAGTCGATAAAACCTCGAAAAACGATTCAAGTGTGCCTTTTGCGCAGGCGCGCCTCCACACACACACACACACACACACACACACACACACACACACACACGGGAATAACAATGGCATTGTCAGCGCCCGCCTGCACTGGTCGCCTACAGCAGCGGACATCCCGTTCTCCAGCCTCTCCCTGGAAGGCAAGTGCCCGCGCTCGGGGGGCCTCCACGCTCCAGTTAGCGGCCATTGTCGCCGCGCTCCTCCGACGGCGGCTGATCGGTCCCTGGAGTCCAGCGCCCTCTGGATCGCGGCACTAACGAGCCGCTTGTTCCAGCAGTGCCGGTAGCGTACCCGCCGTGTGACGTCACCCTGGAGGAGCCCCTCACTCCAGGTGGCGACCGACCCGCAGCTCCGCCGTGTCAGAGCGCCAGGTGCTTCCTGGGTTGGGTCACGTGGCAGGTCCCGGACAACCAGCGTTCGCCCGAGGATCGCCACTCGGCGCCCACGCCTTGGCCAAGCTTCTGCTGCTCATCAAGTTCAGCTCGAGGCCAATACGGCTACTGTGTTAAAAATTATTCTCCTTTCAAAAGGCTGAGACAGGAATACACAAACAGCAGGCACTTAGAAATAAAATAAACAGGAAGTCAGGGAAGCTAAGGAGAAATGGCTACTTCAAAAACGTGAAGAAATCGAAAAGGAAATGATTGTCGGAAGCACTGACTCATCATATAGATAAGTCAAAACAGTCTTCACTGACATTAAAAGCGAGGGCGTGACATTAAAAATGCAACGGGAATCCCACTCTTAACTGCAGAAGAGAGAGCAGGTAGCCGGAAGGATTACATTGATGGCATCAGTCAGGAGTAGGACCTGACAGGAGAAAAAGCAAGAGTCGATATAGAAGAAGTGTGGGATCCAGTATCGTAAAAGAGCATTCAAAGACTTAGAATAGAACAAGGCAGAAGAGACAGATAACATTGCATCAGAATTTGTAAAATCATCTGGGTAAGTGGCAACAAGACGACTGTTCACATTGCTGTGTAGAATGTATGCGTGTGACGATATACCGTCTAACAGAAAAATCCTATCCAGTCAGTTCCGAAGATAAAAAGAGCCGATCGAGTCCCACAGTTATCGTACAATCAGCTTCACAGCTCAGCCATCGAAGTTGGTGATAAGAATAATATACAGAGGAATGGAAAAGAAAATTGAGGATGTGTTTGTTGACATTGCAGTTGATAGTGGAAGCAAGACTGAAGAAGAATCAAGACACCGTCATAGGATTTGTCGACGTGGAAAAAGCGTTCAACAATGTAAAATGGTGCGAGATTTTGGAAACTCTGTGAAAAATAGAGATAAGCTGTAAGGAAAGACAGGTAATATACAATATGTGCAGGAACCAAGAGGGAAGAATAAGCGCGGAAGACAAAGAACGAAGTGCTCAAATTAAAAAGGGTGTAAGATAGGGATGTAGTCTTTTGTCCCTATTGATCGGTGTATTCTTCGAAGAATTAACGACGGAAACAAAAGAAAGGTGTAAGGATATCAACGTTAAGGTTCGCTGATGACATTGCTATCCTCAGTGAAAGTAAAGACTTACAGGATGTGTTGAATGGAACAAACAGTGTACTGAGTACAGACTATAGATTGAAAGTAAATGAGAGAAAGACGAAAGTAATGAGAAATAGCAGAAATCAGGAAAGCGAGAAGCTTAACTACGTAATTGATGGTCACGAAGAAGACGAAGTTAAGGAATTCCGCTGCCTGGGCAGCAAAATAACGCATGACGGACGGAGCAAGAACATCTAAAGCAGGCTACCATTGGCAAGAAGGGCATTCCTGGCCAACAGAAGTTTAATGGTATCAAACGCAGGCCTTAATTTGCGGAATAATAAGTTACAGCCGCCACGTCGGAGAGTGACGTGGTTTCGGAGTCACGTGGCACAGTCCAAGACAACCAGCGAGTGCTGCAGTTCGCCTGAGGTCCCGCGCGCTACCCAGCCAGACCGCTATCTACAAGCTACCGCTAGCATTATTTCGTTAAAATTCGTCTTCTTTCCAAAGGCTAAGCCTCGTCTCCGGAGCCACAGCTTCCGCGTCATATCCGTGTATGAAGAACATCTCACGCCACTGATCTTATGTATGTAGGCTATTCTCGGTTGTCCCCTTGGTTTCTACCCGACGATCTTCCTTTCTAAAATCGTTTGTGGAAAAATATCGTGTCTGATGAACCATTTCATGGCTTTGGACGTGTATTCGCGTCCTGCTATGCTGTTTGCCATGTGCACACGTGCGCCGATCCTTCTCTAGCCGCCGATCCCCCACTGCTCTGTGTACGAGTTAGTTCCACACCTCGCTGCATAAAGTTTCGAGCTTCAGTGATACAGCAGATCTGCCTCATCCCGTGCAGCCATTGGCAAGAAAACCTCGGCTCGATATCTTGAGTCGTTTACGAGATTTGACTATTGTTGTGACCGTGTGATTCACAATGCTCAGGCACTTGGAGGGGCGCGCTGCTCGTGACCGTCTGTCTGACGTAAAGTCCAGAACGAAATGAAATATCTCTCTGCTCTCAGCTTCAAATAATACTTCGATATCTTACCTATATTTGGTTCGCTGCAGTCTATGAGCTAAAATCAGCCATACGCATAGTTCACGCAATGCATTTTTACCTCTGCAAAATCTTTAAAATTTCGTGCAATCCCCTACGTAATTTGATGCAGCGCAGTAAATGTGGCGGATAACGAAAAAAAATTCAGTCCTTTATTGAACGAAAAAGACAGTAAGATGGGCAAAAGTCAAATTTATCAACTAACAGCCTTCGTATGATGACAGTGTCATGTCGGGCGGGACGCGGTGTCTCAGTACAGGCAGCGGCATTTCGTGAGCAGCACCGAACAGCCGTAACAGCACGGAATGCAAGGAGCAGCGAAATGGTTTGTGTACGCTGAGTTTCGCTCTCCATTCACCGATAACTTTCAGTAGTTCTTTCTTCTATCCTATTCCTTTTAGAACCGTCTGATTCGTTTTTCTCTCAGTCCAGCTAACTTCTTGTAATTAGCCTCCAGAGCCCCATTTCCGCAGCTTCGACGTGAGGTTTCTCCCGCTTTGCTAACGTCGAGGTTTCACCTCCAGGAAAACTCCACTCAAGTATAAATATTTCCTTGGCATCGATGTCATTGTTGAATAGAACGGTCTTCTTATTTTGAAAGGCACTGTTGGCCAGTGCTGTTCTTCTCTCAGTTTCCGTGAGACATGTATCATTTACCTCCAAAATGCTACCGAGACAGTGAAATTCGGTTCCTTCCTGGATTAGCTCACTGCCTGTTCTTACGTCAATTTTACCTCCACTTGTAACTGTAAGTTTCTGTCTTGTAGGTTTTTCGCCTTTAATTTTGTTATCTCTCCATTTAAGATCTTAAGCTTTTTATTTAGTTCTTTCTCTGAGCGTTCCACTGTTGCAACGTCATCAACAAATCTGATGCACTAAATGCAAATACTGTTAATTTTGATTCCAGTCGCCTTTCCGTTTCAGGGCGTTCCTGCAATGTAGCGCTAGTCCGATGGGAGTATGTAACCAAACGCCATTTGTAATCAACTGATTAGTGTGGCATTCGCGTCTTTCTGACTTGTGTGCGGTGAGCGCGGAAGCGTGAGGTATGGAAACGCTATTACCAAATGCGTCCGAAGTGGACCAACGTGCTGTTATTCTTTTCCTGGCTGTCGACGGATAAACACCAACACACACTCACTGGTGAATGAAGAATGTGTATGGGGCAGCATGTCTGTCGAATGGTGCGCCAGTGCTGTGTCAGTGCTGCATGATAACTCAGAAGTTAGTCTTGATGTCTCTCCATGCTATTATTACACCTTTGATCCCTTGAAAAAGACTTCGGTGGTTCTTGACGGAGGAAGACGTGCAGCGGGCAGTTACGGACTTCAAGGTCGTGCGTCGGAAGGGTGATTGCCTCAATGCTCACAGCGATTTTGCCTATTTGGCATACGGTGTGTACGGCCTTCGAACTAAAACTTTATAATGACCCAGTTCTAAAATGTAAGACTGGGCCCAGTACGGAACCTTGAGGAACGCGCGCATTGATAAAAATGTGAAAGTTTGGAGTACTTCAGTTGTGTCGTTACGTCGATGTAGTGCTCAGTGACGCGAGCCCGCGACCAGTGTTGTGGGTACGCCGCCCCGCGCCAGCTAGAGAGGCGGCGGCAGAGGGCTTATCCGTTAGGTCGGCCGCCCGGCCGCCATATGCGTGGAGCAGCCGAGGCTCGGCTTCCGCCACGTGAGCGACTGCGACTGTGCCTGCCCGTCCTCTGACAATGGGCCGGAAGCAGCAGGGCGTGAGCTGCAGCGCCGATCACCTCGCACACACACACACACACACACACACACACACATACACACAGTCTGCTCTGTACTCTACTGTAGCAGGCGGTAGCCAGCTCCCCTCTGCTCAGTCGCACACGAGAGCTATCCGTAAAGTTAGGAACGATCGGTCGCGAAATTGAAACCACAGTGAAAATCAAAACTGTCTTATTTGGCACAGTTAGCTACACCTTCCAGCCACTTCTCTACGTAGTCGCCGCCCCGACTTAGGCATTTCTCGTAGCAACCTTCCAGTGCCCTCGTCATAGAAGGCAGCGTCCTGTGCTTTCGCGACAGTTTTCTATACTGGACTGCAGCTCGCTGTATGTACCAAAATGTCGTCTTCATTCACTTGACCAGAGATGAACATCAGAGGGAGCCAATTCCAGGCTGTATGATAAGTGATCAAACCCCTCCAAAACGCTGCAGTAGCGTCCTCGTTGGCCGTGCAGTGTGCGGCCGAGAATTACGATGGAGAAAGAAATACGTGACAGTTCCCCGCCAGGTTAGCCGAGCGCGCTGACGCGCTGTTTTCTGGACTCAGGTAGGCGCGCCGGCCCCGGATCGAATCCGCCCGGCGGATTAACGACGAGTGCCGGTGTGCCGGTCAGCCTGGATGTGGTTTTTAGGCGGTTTTCCGCATCCACCTAGGTTAATACTGGGCTGGTCCCAACGTCCCACCTCAGTTACACGGCTAGCAGACACGTGAACACATTCGCACTGTTCGCAGACAGTTGGGGTACACTAATTCCTTCCCCGGGGTAAGGGGTGGCGGCAGGAAGGGCATCCGGCCACCCCTTCAACTAACATTGCCACATCCGATTAACCATGCCGACCCTGCGCAACGCCGGCTGGGGTGGGCGAGCGGTTCTAGGCGCTGCAGTCTGGAACCGCGCGACCGCAACGGTCGCAGGTTCGAATCCTGCCTCGGGCGTGGATGTGTGTGATGTCCTTAGGTTAGTTAGGTTGAAGTAGTTCTAAGTTCTAGGGAACAGATGACCTCAGATGACCAATTCGCCTATCATATGCGTGACACGCTCTCCCCTATTTCTCAAAAATACGAAATGAGCTGCCCTTCTCTGAACTTTTTCGATTGTCTCCGTCACTTGTACGTGATGCAGATTCCACATGGCACATCAGTATTCTAGTAGAGGACGTACAACCGTGCTGTTAGCAGTGTCCTCAGTAGAAGTGTCGCACCTTCTGAGTGTCCTGCCAGTAAATCGCAGTCTTTCATTTGCGTACCCCACAACATTATCTAAGTGCTCCTTCCAGTTTTAAGTTATTCGTAATTGTAATCCCTAAGTACTTAGCTGAATTTACAGCCTTCAAACTTCAGTCATTTATCGTGTAACCGATATTTAGCGCTTTCCTTTTACTGCTCATGTCGATGACTTCAAACTTTTCATTACTCAGAGTCAACTGCGACTTTCCGCACCATACAGATATCTCGTCAAATCATGTAGCGATTGGTTTTGATCGTGTTGATTTTACAAGACGGTAAATGACAGCATCATTCTGCAAAAATTATGTAAGAGATATGCTCAGATTCTGTCCTATGTCTTTTATGTAGATTAGGAGCAGCAGACATATTGTAACACTTCCTTGGGGAACGCTAGAAATCACTTATGTTTTAGTCTATGACTGTAGGTCAGTTACTACTGTCTGTTGGGTTTCTGACAAGAACTCACGAATTCAGTCACACAACTGAGACAGTACTCCAAAGGCACGCAATTTGATTGGAAGTAGCTTGTGATGAACGGTGTCGAAATCCACAGACATGGAATCAAGTTGATATCCCGTGTCGGTAGCACTCATTACATCGTGAGAGTAAAGAGCTAGTTGTGTTTTGACAAAAATGGTATTTCCTGAATCTTTGTTGGCTATTTGTCAATTGATCGTTTTCATCGAGGTGATTAATAACGTTGGAGCACAGTGTTTGTTCCGAAATCCTACTGCAAATCTACTTTAGTGACATGGGTCGACTACTCCTGTTTCCTTTCTTGGCTACTGCTGTGACTTGTGCAACTTTCCAGTTTTCGGGTACGGATCTTTCTACGAGCGAGCGGTTGTATATGGGTTTTAAGTATAGGCCTGCTTTATTAGCATTCTCTGAAAGGAATCTGATTGGTGTACGATCTGGAATTGGAAGCCTTGCCTTTCTTAAATGTTTCAAGCTGCTTCGCTTCACTGAGTATCGTGTTGGCAGTTCCTCTTGATTCGAATTCTACAATGTTTACTTCGTCTCCTTTTGTGAAGACGTGGATGCAGGACTGCGGCTGATGCGGGTAACTCGTAGAGCGAAGATAAAAGCGGCCGTGGTTCTTCCTAAAAATTTTATCGTTTAAGGAACCAGTTTCGACGCCTAGTTAGCGTAAACTTGAGACCCCTGTACATCAGAAATCAATAAATGTAAGCCCGATGTACAACTGTCGAGGATATTGTAAAGATAGAGTAAAGTCAGTTCAAATTTATTAAAAAATTTCCAACACATTCATGTGTAGATATAGTGTTAAATACGCAAATGACGTATAGTACGAGGGCTATACGCAAAGTACATTACGTTTTGGAATTAAAAATAAATAAAGTATTGGAAATTTTTTTAATTATGTTCAGATGAAAGCCACACTTAAATACTACTTTTCTACATAGTTGCCATTTAAATTAAGGCACTTATCGTAGCGATGGACGAGCTTGGAAATTCCTTCGTCGTAAAATTCGGCCGCCTGCGCCTTCAACCACATGGTTACCTCTTCTTGAAGCTGTGGGTCGTCATCAAAACGCTGCATAGCCAACCACTTCTTCATTGCTGGGAATAAGTGGAAGTCGCTCGGTGCCAGGTCGGGACTGTACGGCGGATGAGAAAACAACTCCCACTTAAAAGATTCGAGAACTTCACGAGTGGCATTTGCCGTGTGGGCCCGGGCGTTGTCGTGAATCAGCAAGATCTTTGAGCCCAACTTTCCCCTGCGCTTGTTTTGTATTGCTCTTCTGAGGTTGTGCAGAGTTTGGCAATACCTTTGAGAGTTTATTGTAGTGCCTCTTTCCAGGAAATCCACAAAAATCACATCTTTTCTGTCCCAAAAGACAGTCGCCATCACCTTCCTTGCCGACATTGTCTGCATGCATTTCTTGGGTTTTGGGGGGGAATTTGTGTGCCCCCACTGCATTGACTGCAGTTTTGTCTCGCAGTCCACATGCTTAACCCATGTTTCGTCACCAGTAACTATGCGATCGAGTAATGAGTCGCCATCTTTCTCGTAAGCGTCCAAAAACGTTAACGCTGCAGCCATTCGCTGATTTTTGTGAATCTTTGTCAAGATTTTTGGTATCCATCTTTCACAAAACTTGTGGTAACCAAGCTTTTCGGTAATGATTTCGTGCAACAAACTTCGTGAAATTTGTGGAAAACTCATAGAGAGTTCCGTCATTGTGAAGTTACGGTTTTCACGGACCGCGGCATCGACTTTTTCGACAAGTTCGGGAGTCACTATGCTGGGTCTTCCACTTCGCTCTTCGTCGTGAACGTTAGTTCGACCATTTTTAAATTTTATGACCCATTGACGCACTCCACCTTCAGTGATTATGTTGTCCCCATACACTTCACAAAGCTACCGATAGAGTTCTATCGGTGTACAGTTTTTTGCAGTCAGAAACCTTATTACAGCACGCACTTCACACTTCGCGGCATTTTCAATTAACGCTGACATTTCAAACTGTCACAGTAACTCAACGGAGTACAGCACGAACCTCTCACTAGCACGGCAGGATGCCGACTGAGCCATGACACCAATATGGCCGCGCTAGCCCAGCACCTAACGGACACAAACGAAAACGTAATGTAATTTGTGGATAGCCCTCGTAATATAGGCATACAATCAGATAATGCTTGGTATTAATAAAACAGTAGAAGAGAAATATAGTAGAAGTGAGTGAGGTAATATACAAAATGAGATGTATGAAATGATAACAAGTAAGTAATTCGTTTCAGTGCAGAGGTAAACACGCTGGGATAGCGATATCCACACACACAGATGGCGGTAGTGTCACGTACACGAGGTATAAGAGGGTAATTACTTTGGTGGAGCTGTCATTTGTACTGAGGCGCTTCATGTGAAAATATTTCCCAAGTGATTACGGCCGCACGACGGCTCTTAACTGAACGCAGAATAGTAGTTGGAGCTGGATGCATGGTACACCCAAGAGTGAGCTGAGAATTACTTATTTCGGTCATTACCTCTCACCCCTAGCAACACAGTGGCCGACAACCGCCACTTAACGACCGAGAGCCGGCCGCGGTGGCCGAGCGGTTCTAGGCACTTCAGTCCGAAACAGCGCGACTGCCACGGTCTCAGGTTCGAGTCCTGCCTCGGGCGTGGATGTGTTTGATGTCCTTAGGTTAATTAGGTTTAAGTAGTTCTGAGTTCTAGGGAACTGATGACCTCAGATGTTAAGTCCCATAGTGCTCAGAGCCATTTAACGACCGAGAGCAGCGGCGTTTACAAAGAGTTGTCAGTGCTAACAGACGAGCAACTCTGGGTGAAATAAACGCAGAAATCAACCTGGGACGTATGACGAACGTATCCGTTACGATAGTGCGGCGAAGTGTGGCGTTGATAGGCTGTGGCAGAAGACGACCGACTAACAGCACCGTGTCGCCTGTAGCGCCTCACGTGGGCTCGTGACCATATCTGCTGGACTCCAGACGACTGGAAAACCGTGGCCCTGTCAAATGAGTCCTCAACGCGAAAGCTGATGGCAGGGTTCGAGTGTGGCGCAGATCCTACGAAGCCATGGACCCCAGTTGTCAGCAAAGCACGGCGCAAGCTGGTTGGTTCAAATGGCTCTGAGCACTATGGGACTTAACTTCTGAGGTCATCAGTCCCCTACAACTTAGAACTACTTAAACCTAACTAACCTAAGAACATCACACACATTCATGCCCGAGGCAGGATTCGAACCTGCGACCGTAGCAGTCGCGCGGTTCCTGACTGAAGCGCCTAGAACCACTCGGCCACCGTGGCCGGCAGTGCAAGCTGGTTTTGGCTCCATAATTATTGTGTTTACATGGGTCACTGAGTGGAAATAATTCTTTTCGGCTAATTGGAGACCATTTGCAACCATTCATAGGCTTAATGTTCCCAAACAACGATGCAATTTTTACGAATGACAATGCGCCACGTCACCAGAGCACAACTGTCCGCAATTGGTTTGAAGAACATTCTGGCCAATTAAACGAATGATTTTGGCGATCCAGACCGCCCGACAAGAATCCCTTCGTAATTTATGGGACATAATCGAGAGTTTAGTTCGTGCACGACACCCTGCATCGACAACACTTTCGCAACTATGGACTACAGCGGCATCATGGCGCAGTACTTCCGTAGGGGACTTCCAACGACTTGTTGAGCCCATACCACGTCGAGTCCCACTGCGCCGGAAAGTAAGAGATTCGATACGACACTGAGTGGTGTTCCGTGACTTTTGTCACGTGAGCGTGTAATGCTACACATTGTCTCAATATAGTGATTCATCACGAAGTGAGACGTAAAAAAAAAAAAATAAAAAAAAAAAAGTACAGAGATATCGCAGCGAAGGACTGATTTTCGCGTTTTCCGCTACAGGCCTCATACTATTCGCAGTTGTTGTCAGAGAGCCGGTCTGCCACCTTCTTCTGACCACACTGTGAGCGTCTATTACTACGCCGTATGACGGTGCATTGTTGCCTCACTGTTCCAGCAACTCAGCACCCATTGTTGTACTGTTTTCTGACATTACAGTAATTTTGCTTCATCTTCTCTGCATTTACTTATATTGATGTACATTTAAAGCACGCTGGAATCATAAAACCCGGTCCAAGTCGGAATCTCTTCATAGTACAGTTACGTTATACTAAAACCACGGTTCGATAATTTTGATAGCGTACGTAAATGGCGTAGTAGATGGCGGAATTACCGGTAGTATTGGTAGAGAAAGAAACTTAAATGAATGTGTAAAAGAAAAACTGGGAGGCGACGACTTCTCATAGTTTGTTTGTTTTGCTCATAATTAGAATAGCATATCGTTGAGTGTTAGTCCACTGAGGAGTTTTCATCCTTAAAAATATAAATTTCATTTTATAAGTGGACAAGAAGAGAATAGAAGCTTTCGAAATGTGGTGTTACAAAAGAATGCTGAGGATTAGATGGGTAGATCACATAAATAATGAGGAGGTATTGAATAGAATTGACGAGAAGAGGAGTTTGTGGCACAACTTGACTACAAGAAAGGATCGGTTGGTAGGACAAGTTCTGAGGCATCGAGGAATCACCAATTTAGTATTGGAGGGCAGCGTGGAGGGTAAAAATCGTAGAGGGAGACCAAGAGATGAATACACTAAGCAGATTCAGAAGGATGTAGGTTGCAGTAGGTACTGGGAGATGAAAAAGCTTGCACAGGATAGAGTAGCATGGAGAGCTGCATCAAACCAGTCTCAGGACTGAGACCACAACAACAAGTAATAGTAAAAATTAACTGATCACGTAACAGTTGCGCTTAAAGGTAATGAAACCAATTACTTTTGATGCAAGTACAGTGTACGTGCACGAA
Source organism: Schistocerca americana (assembly GCF_021461395.2). NCBI lineage: Eukaryota > Metazoa > Arthropoda > Insecta > Orthoptera > Acrididae > Schistocerca > Schistocerca americana. Next base: position 198,073,063 of record NC_060128.1, read on the forward strand.
CATAAAAAGTACATATAATTATTGTTGTTATTTTTTACTCAATAGTATGTTCCTCCTCATGATAAAAGCGAATAGTTTCCTGTTATTAGGGATAACGCAAAAGCTCTTTACGAATAACAGAAGTTCAAAAATGGTTCAAATGGCTCTGAGCACTATGCGACTTAACTGCTGAGGTCATCAGTCGCCTAGAACTTAGAACTACTTAAACCTAACTAACCTAAGGACATCACACACATCCATGCCCGAGGTAGGATTCGAACCTGCGACCGTAGCAGTCGCTCGGTTCCAGACTGTAGCGCTCAGAACCGCACGGACACTCCGGCCGGCGAATAACAGAAACGTTGTATATAAGTTCTACGAAGTGCTGAAGCAATGTTTGATGTACTTTTGGTTTGCGTTTTTTTTTTTTGTTTTTTTGTTTTACCTTTTGTTGAGGAAATTGCGTTTTCTAGAGCTATTTGGTAAATCTGTACCGTTTCCTTTATTTTTATTGTAACGTCCCTCTGTTTGGCTTTACAAATCAACAATTTTCGAGCAAAACGTGAATTAAACGTCGACAGTTTGTTTTGCTGTAAATACTGTTTATCTTTAAGTAGTCGACCGGACAATAACTACATAGAAAAAAATTGTTCCGAAGGTTGCACAGCGCTTTTTATATCCTCACTCAGTTTATAGACGGTTCAACATTTCAGTTTTAGGGGAATCTAGTAAGACGCCGGTCGCACATCTAAAGAAAGCGATCGTTATGAGCGCCTGATACGGATGCAACACACTTAACGTACAGGTAACGTTGGTACGCCATTGACTGAGCAAAGCTACTAGGAAAACCACGGTACTCTTGTGGTAGTCTACGATAGCCTAAGGAAGCTTTACAGCTCTAACGTACAGTCAAACACATTCCCATACACAGTAGTGATAGCGGCAAATAGTCTTAGATTGTGTACGTACAGGACCAGACATACAACACTTGTAGCGTTGGCTTCATCTCTGACCATTCCTCGCCGTCCAGGACAACGTATTGGGCTCTCTCACTCGAAAAGACTTCGAGACAGCCACATATGTCAGAAGGTATTTGTATGCCCCGATGTTTGTTTCCTGTATTTAGCGTGGCATATGAGGAAACGCCTTCAAGCAATCTAGGAATAGTTGTGAGCGGTATTGGGTAATGCGTTAGACGAGTGGTGGTGTGACTAACGAAAGTCGCCATTGTGAGTGAGGAAGCATTCTGATGGTGCTACATGCAGCTGTGAGACACACACGGGACAACAAAGAGCGGAATATTCCGGCGGGGCCAAGTATAGCCGGCGTGTGCGTGTCGATGCCAAGTGCGCGCACTGCTCTGTTGCTGCCTGCGTAACGCACTCGCTGCCGCCAAAGCGCCTGGCGTGCCGCAACACGCACACATACTCTCCTCTCCCATCTCTTGCGCTCACCCCATCGTCTCCTATTACAAGTCTTCATTATTTTCCGTATCTGCCTCATTTCTGCCCTTCTACTCCTCGTTTTTTCCTCGCCTCGTTTTTTCACCCTTTCGCCGTTCATCTTTCGTTTCCCTCCCCCCACCTTTTTCTCCCCTCTTTTCCCTGCCACAGCACCAGCTTTCCCTCCCTCCTCTCCCTTTCCCTAATACCATGGTACGGGGTGTCCGCAGCAGAATGTTCCAGTTGTAAATTTTAGTAGTGTCATGTGTGACGGTTGCAGAGTGTTGCTACAACGACACAAAGAGGAAGTCAAACATTTTTAGATAAGCGTATGTATAAGTGCTGGTGTTCTTCAGAGACGAGGTTATCGTCAGGTGCCCCAGGGAAGTGTGATAAGACCGCTGTTATTTTCCGTATACATTAACGATAGGGCGGCCAGGGTGGGCAGTAATCTGCGGTTGTTTACTGGTGATGCTGTTGCGTACGGGAAGGCGTCGAAGTTGAGCGACTGTTGGAGGATACCAGATAACGTAGACAAAATTTCTAGCTGGTGTGATGAATGGCAACGAGCTCTAAATGTAAAAAAGTGCAAGTTGGCGCGAATGAATAGGAAAAACAAATCCGTAATATGTGCATACAGCATTAGTAGGGTCCTGCCTGACACAGTCACGTCGTTAGAATATCTGTGTGTGTGTGTAACCCGTTTCAGAGCGATATGAAATGGAACTAGCGTGTGAGGATTGTGGTAGGGAAGGCGAATCATCGACTGGGTTTATTGGGAGGCTATAGGAAAGTATAGTTCATCTGTAAAGGAGGTCGCATCAAGGACGCAGGTGCGACCTATTCCTGAGTACTGCTCGAGTGTTTGGGATATGTACCAGCTCGGATTAAAGGAACACATCGAAGTAATTCAGAGACGCTCTGCTGGATATGTTACCGGGTAGGGTAGTTTCGAACAACACGGAAGTTTTGCGGAGATGCTTCGGGGACTCCAATGACAGTTCCTGGAGGGATTCATTTCGTATTGGGAAAATTTAAGGAACCGACATTTGAGGCTGACTTCAGAGCGATTCTGCTGTCGCCAAAACGCGTTTCACGTAAGGACCAGAAAAGTAAGACACGAGAAATTGTGGCTCGTACAGAGGCAAATAGACTGTTGTTTCTCCCTCGCTCCATATGCGAGTGGAACTTAGTGGTACATAGTTCCCTTCATGACTCTTCGTATGTTGGCTTGTGGAGTGTCGACGTATGTGTAGATGCTTTGTTGCTTTCCCGCTTGCGCTGCAGCATACGTAAAGTGTCGACTCCTCGGCGGAAAGCGTGTTCTGCAGTTTGCTAGCAGTGATCTGTAATTTCAAGTCAAATTTGGTTTTGTTTGAAGTTTAATTGTGATCCCCCATGTGTCAAAAACATCCACCAGCGATATAGTCAGCTCGAAACGACCGGATTTGTTCGTAAAGTGGAAAGCACGGGACGACAAAAGGTATCTGAAGAACACGTTGACCTTTGTAGTCCTAAGAAGTCTGTTCGGAAACCAAATGTTGAACTTCAGTTGCGAAAGATGTCAGTGTGGAAAGTTTTAAGAGATCGTTCACGCGTTCATCCATACCGGTATAAAACCGGATCACTGTGGTGTACGTTGTTTGGCCGACCGGTTCTAAGCGCTTCAATCTTGAATCGTGCGATCGCTACGCTCGCAGGTTCGGATCCTGCCTCGGGCATGGATGTGTGTGATGTCCTTAGGTTACTTAGGTTTAAGTAATTCTAAGTCTAGGGGACTGATGACCTCAGATGTTAAATCCCATAGTGCTCAGAGCCATTTGAACCATTTTGTGGTGTACGTTATAACTTTCGCAAGTGAAATGTTGCTGCGGGAAGACTACTTTCTTGACCGCGTGCTGTTCAGTGATGAGGCAACGTTTCATCTAAGTGTGAATGTACATATCCATAATGTTCGTATCTGGGGGTAAGGACATCATCATGAAGTTGTGCAACATGAGAGAGGTTCCGCACTGTGCCACAACTTCAGCTGTACGGACCATTTTCTTTTCGGCTTTTCTCGATATGCCGTCAGAGTTGCTCGTTTTCCAAGTGGAAGGTGAACGCGAGAACTTTATTTAGCAACAAGATGGAGATCCACCTCATCGGCATGTCTCTGTACGAGAGTGGTTCAACGTCCAGGTCCCTGACCGTTGGGGTCGGTCGTGATGATCAGTACTTCAGTGTTCTTTTCAGCTAGCCTCCACGTTCACCTGACCTCACACCGTGAGATTTCTTCCTTTGGGGCTTCCTAAAAGATCGTGTACGCGCTTCGGCACTTCATAATGATTTACTAGAGCTGAGACACAGAAATGAAGAGGATAGGCTATTATATGCTTTACTCCGGACTAGTTAACCAAAATGTGGGAAGAATTGGATTTTATGTTGAATAAGCACCGTATAACTAAAGGTGCACATTTGGAACACTTTTAAGAAAATCTGTGTGAGTTTATCTTCAGTTTGATGTATTATATCATTACTGTCTGTAATTATGTGAAATTGACTTTATACTTTCTATTACTTAATAATCAACAGCATTAAATGATTCGTGAAATTATTTATTAGAACTCTGTCTTTGGCGGTAACGTTATAAGAAAAGTGGGTCCTATTTCTTTTTGTCTGAGGTATAATCTACTTATTTTCGTATAACTCAAGAATGATAACAATAATGTTAATTTTCATTTACTTTAAAACTGCAAAATAGCTTCGTCCCACAGTTACCGTGGAAACAATTCGTTTGGTATTTTATAGACCGTGAAAAGAAATGACGTTTACTTTCGTAACAATTGCACTAACAAAAATTATAGTAGTTCGAGCAAAATAAATGAGTGCTGGTTCTAATAAATGTAGTAAGTAAACAGTAATTACACACAAAATGGCTTTTGAAATATTCGCGGACCAAACGAAAAGCTTTCGTATTTAATTTCCTCATTTGCTGTAAATGAAATCTCTTTTTTATGTTTATCCAAAATGAAAGAGGATCTTCAAATGGCGTAATCGTAACACGCAGTTTATTTTGTTTTAATGAACAGTACGTGTTCACATTTATTAACTCAGCTCAGCGACAGTGATAAAGAAAGACCTAATTCCCATCAAGATCCAATTGTAAGAGAATAAGAGCGCAAGCGAGAGCTAAAGAACAAGAGATATTTTAACACTCCTACATGTTATTTTATAATATTCTAACAGTGTTGCCGTGCGTAATTTTATCAGAGTACTAGTTAGTAGATTCATGAATAGCTGTATTACATAGATGTTTCAATCAGTAAAATCAGATATTGTTTCACTTAAGTGCACTAGACGCTGCCATTTAGTAATTATTTCTCTCGATACGGGGCACTGTATGATTTGCTGTAAATAACCTAATTTAAGCTGTTACGGTATACCAATGAAACGGGGACGTTGTTTTATAGACAGTCTGTACTTTCTCTCCCCCTTCTTGAGTTTTCTTCCCCCTCGCTACAGTATCTACTCACTTTCTCTTTCCTCTTCCTGAGTTCTCTTACCTGTTCCTACTTTCTCCTCTTTCTTCCTAACTTATCATCTTTCTTCCAATTTTCTCGTTTCTCTTCCTGCTTTCTCTTTCTGCTCCTTTCTGAACTCCTTTCCTAATTCCTGTTTCCTCTTTCTACTTTCTGTTTCGTCTTCATAGTTGTACTTAAGCTTTCCTGTTCTCTTTTTCTTATTACTAATTTTTCTTTCTCCTTACTACTTCTCCTTCACCATAGTATTTTCTCTTTCCCCTATCTACTTTGTCTGTTACCCCATCTTACTTTCTCGTCTTTCTGCGTACTTTTCTAACTTATCGTCTTTCTTCCCGCGCTCGCGTTTCTCTTCCTGCTTTCTCTTCCATTTCCTACCTATTTTTTTGTCCTCCTACTCTCTCTTCTGTCTTTTCACTTTTACTTCACCTTCCTACTCTGTCTCTTCCTCCCTACTACTTCTCCTACTACCTTCCCTCCGCCCTCCGTGCCTACTTTCAAGTGACTTCTGGGCCCTCTGTGACGCGGCACCCGCCCTTCTCGTGTTGCAGACTCGTTCGTGAACAGCCAGGAGTGGACGCTGAGCCGCGCGGTGCCCGACCTGCGGCTGGGCATCGTGGGCAGCCTGGCGTCGGGCAAGTCGGCGCTGGTGCACCGCTACCTGACCGGCTCCTACATGCAGGAGGAGTCGCCCGAGGGCGGCCGCTTCAAGAAGGAGGTGCTCTGCGACGGCGGCTCCTACCTGCTGCTCATCCGCGACGAGGGCGGACCGCCAGAGATGCAGGTAGGCAGCGAACATGTGTACCGTGCGTTTCCTCAAGTCTTACACGCGGATTGACTCTTGTACCGATATTTCTTTCTGACAACCTTTCAGCCATTCTCAAGATGAGTCGCTTGCAAGATTTTTAAAGGACTTTACTCTGTGGAGTAAACACACATGCCTCAAAGATACTTTTGGTAGCGATAACATCACAGTGTAAGAGGTAATAATATCCTGGATCCACTCCCTGTACCAGAGTACAGGCGCGGCATCTCCAGCTTGTGTCTCCGAAACAGATGTTCTGGCACTTCTGCTAAGTTCTCCCTCAGGAGTTGCATCTTCGAATTGCATAACACATTCGAAAACCATTATCGCCTCCACTTATCAAAGGTTGTTTTTCCGCGCTTTTCAGAAGAAAAGATTCCTGTGACTCTCGTTGCATGGCCATCGTCATTGGCCAGATACGCTCTCTTTTTGTTTTCTTTAATTCCTTTGTCTTTATTGACGTCGACCATCCAGCTAATAAATAGATACTTTTTGCATTTTTATTGCAAGTTGTAAAAAAACAGATAATGTATATATGCAGGCTGAAGCGAGGAATGAAAATTTGTAGAGAGACCGGTTTTCGAACATTTTGGGCCTGCTTGCTGACTAGAGAGACGCTCTAACCAGTACACCAACTGGTCACAGTGGCCTTGCATTGAACTATCGTAGCACGCCGTCCCCCTCACTCTGGATTCACATTCACACCTCAGCCCTCTCGGTGTTCCTCCTAAACTCGAACAGCTGTGCTGCGTGGCACAGTGGTCAGCGCATCTGCCTAGCTAGCAGGAGACCAAGGTTCGAATCCTGACGTCGGTACAAATTTAACATCATAGATGATTGAGACCTGAAAAGGTCTCTGGAACCATGTAGTTTCATTTTATAAAAACAGAAAAATTTTTCGTTGTTACTTCCTAAAGCTGCTTCTGGTACATGCTTGCGAGCTGATTCCATGTTAGTAGATCACCGTTCCCCTGCCAGGCTAGATGGAAAACCGCCTTAAAAACCACGTACACGCTAGCCGGCGCACCGCACCTCGACACTAATCCGCTCTGGACGCAGCGCGCTAGACCGCGCGGCTATCCGGGTGGGCGAGAAATGCATGCTTGAGTGTAAATGCAGGTGCTAGCCAAGCATGCGTACTGTGCTGTTGTATTTGACCAAGAGTGGCTCCTCTGCAATGTCGTCAATGCGGTGCAAGTACTAGAGGTGCAAGTGAGCCGATTCAGATAGAGAGCCTTGCACAGGATAGAGTGTTCGGAATAAAAGCTGCAGCACCACCACCACCACCAACAACAACAACAACATCTTGCGTACTTTTTTTAAGGCGTCTTGTTCCATAAAAATTTTTCTGTTTCTTGAACCATTTTATCCACAGAGACCGACGTGAAAATGATCACAAATCGTCGTAATGAGTCATCAACAAGAAATGCTAGTGATCAAAGATTAATAAGATTTCTACATCCAAAAGGGTCTTTTATATTAAGTCGTAAAACTATGCAATTTATTTTTGATGTGCGTACTGTACGTATCGGCTGCCGTTTGACATCCACTGCTCAATACAGTCTTCCTCTACACTTTCCAACGATTTAGAGACGTGAGCCCTATGCATTTGTCTCCCTTCTCCATGTCTTCTGATGTCGTCTGCTCACCTCCATCGTGTGGGTAATTTTTCTTATACCTAAAAGTGCCAGAAGGAAGCGTGTTGGTCCATCTGCATAGGGTACGAACCGTGTCCATTTTGTTCTCATTGCCGTTTGCTGCGTGATCCATTTGTTTGCCTTACTGCAGTTCCCAAATTGTATCCACACGTTGCCAGTTGAGCAACCCTCAGTTTCTGATTGCTCATCGCATTTCAAGTCTGCAGCAACTGAAACGTTTTGACAGGCACTGTCTGAGAGTATAGGGAAATCCTCCTGAGCTTAGCTGACAAAGCTCGGCGGTAATTGGACGATCTTTACTCGAAACGCTGTTGAGGGAGTTTAGAGAAGCAGCATTCGCGACGGACTGCAGAGCTGTACTACTTGCTCCAACGTCCACCTCGCGGTACGGCTCTAGGGACACAATACGGAAGGTCAGGGCAGGTACGATTGCACAGAGGCAATCGGTTTTCCCTCGCTCCGTCTGCGGGTGGAACAGCAAAGACACAGTTTAACTTATTTGTTTTGAAAACCTCCCACTACGAATTTTACCGCTGCGAGCTCGGTTGTGCTGAGACTGCACGCCGTGTGATGGTCGCAGATGGAGTTGAACCGCTGGGAAAACTTCGCAGTGTTCTGCAACTTGCACTCGCCTGCCGTCTCCACTCCGTCGTCCCCGTGCGTTGACAGGTGAGGCGTCGGTTCGGGATAAAGTACTGCCGTCTGAAGTGGACTGCTACCATACATAACTCGGACTTTCGGGCTAAGGCAAACTATTAAGTGACGTAGTCGATAGCAGTTACTGCATTCCGACATTGTCGTTGGGTGAAATAACAAAACTACTTTCACAAAAATCGTTTGCTAGCAACGATCAGCGATATATAATCAACACGCAAGATGTCCATCCGTTTAGCTGAGTTATCAGCGCGTCTGACTGACATGCAGCGGGTCCAGGTTCGATTCCTGGCCGAGTCGGAGATTTTCTTCGCTCAGGGAGGGGGTTCTGTGTTGTCCTCGTCATCATCCCATCATCACCGACGTGCAACTCGCCCGATTTGGCCGGGATTCCCGGCCACGAGTTCCATACCACCACTTCATGTCAACACTCCAGGTTACAAGAACACTTTTCATGCACAGTGAGCACCAAATAACTCTCCTAAGCAATTGCTCTGCATTGCTCGCTGTCTCTCGAGTCCATACGCAGTCACACAGCGGCCAGGAAGCTTCCTGTCGTGACTGGTTTGAAAATGCGAATGAGTGCAGTTGAGCATTGGTAGAAACGTGGAAACATTCAGTGGATTGCCTGGCAGCGTATTCCTACGCTACCGAATGTCTAATACTTGTCTCGTAAACACGTGACCACACACATTCATATAAATCAGATATAGGCCCTAGTGTTGTAACTCCGTGTTGTACACTGCCCAGCCACATTAACGTAACCACGTGTCAATAGCCTACAAAACCACCTTTTGCGGCGGAGACGGCTGCGATGGATGCAGGAAGACAGACAGCGGTGCCGTGGCGAGCTGCGCTGGGTCCAAGGCACGAACATCTTGATCGAAGTGGTCCCACAGTTCCTCGACTGGGTTTTAATCCGGACAGTATGGTGGTCAGGGGAGTACGGCAGACTCATCCTGGTGCTCGTAGAACCACGCACGCACACTGCGAGCTGTGCGACACGTTACATTGTCCTGCTGCTAGATGCCATCGTGACGAGGAAGGACAAACTGCATCCAAGGGTGGACACAGTCCCTAAAGAAGATGCATATTTGTGTTGATACGTCGTGCCTTCCAGATTCACGAGAACACCCAGGGAATGCCACGAAGACATTCCCCACACCATAACGCTCTCTCCTGCATCTCGGACATTTTGGTTTCGGACGCTTCACGCTATATACTCCTACGACGACGTGGCTCACCTGAAAATGCCACCTTTCGCCACTCGATGGGCGTTAGTTGCAGTTTTGGCTCGCAAATTCTGGCCTTCATCGCCAATGAACGGCAGTCAGTAAGGGTGTATGAACCAAGTGCCTGCATCAGAGGCCACACACAGCAACTGTTCGCTAAACGATCGTTGGGAGACACTGTTGGTGGCCACTTTTCCGTAAGGGCTGTCAGTTACTGAGCGGTTGCACATGTGTTTGGGCGCACACTTAACCGCAGCCGTCTTTCACCGCCGTCATCTATCGGTTTTGGACAGCACCATTTAGCCGTGCACGGTGTACTTCAACTATGGCGGCCGTTTCGGAAATACTTCCACCCTGGGCTCGTAAGCCAGTGACCACGCCCTTTCGGATGTCAAATAAATCGCTCCATTTCCACAAGACGACAACGACTGCACTGTTTTTGGCGCCTCCCCGACTGCTAGTACTGCCACCTGTTGTCTGTCTGTGGTTATTGCTCGTTCGCGTTGAACATAGGTGGTGCTCACATTAATGTGACTGGACCATGGTATAGGCACACAAAGTGCCTTTTACAACTACAGTAATTGTAATTAGACCGCTCTACACATTAAAAGAAAGTTTTGCTTCTTTAATGTATTTTGATGTGCATCCACAGTTTTCATCATTCCTTTTACTAATCCGTATTATTATTATAAATGCGAAAGTAACTTTGCCTGTTACGCTTTCACGACTAAACCACTGAACCCATTTTGATGAAATTTGGCATGCAGTTTATCTGAACCTTGAGAAAGAACATACGCTACTTTAGAAAGTGAAAATAACAAATACAGAAAAAGCCCCTAAGAAGGTGGACAATGAAACACTCGTTATCACGCCAGTGAATGAAAACAATGTTAAAAAATTATTCAGTTTGTTGCATAGTGTACAGGTTGTATACAATTTGTAGCTAATTCACGTCCATGATTCTGGTCACCACGGCCCCCGGCACATCGCAGCACGTGCTCCTGTGTTGCACGTTGGGGTAGTTGGAGAGGGGGCAGACACGTGACTGGGCAGCCGACGCACAGTAGCTTGCTTGCTCAGCATCACTCACCGTAGCAAAGCTAACGATAAGCGGCGCGTCTCAGGGGAACAGCTGAAACATAAAGAAGTAAAGTGCGTAAAATCAGGGCCGGTATGTGTAGTGTTAAACTTAGAAGGCCATCCCCCCCCCCCCCCCTCTCTCCACACCTAACCACTTTCTCCATAGAGTATCTGAAGGACGCTGTCCAGACATGAATTTTCGAATGCTGTACAACACACTTAATATTTAAAAAAATAAACTTCAAGGAATTGTAACTGAACATTTCTGAGCATTGTTAAGTATACAACTAGTTCATTCGTTTTAACAGAACCGCTGGTATCTGAATGAGTAGTCTTGTGATCACGGAATTGCTGGTTCGATTCTGGCAAATGGATTCCTATTTTTTATTTTTATTTCAGTTTTGTGTTTACTATCATATCGAAATAGTAATTGATAAACACTGAATCACAGTTTTTAATGAAAATAACTTCTTTTTTATTTTAAACTACCGACGACAAGAAAATGTAAGTATTCTGGGTGAATTAAAATTTGTTGCAAAAATACAAACATCAAACAGAAAATAGTTTTATTTTCTATTTTTGGTGACTTAACGGTGGTTTTTTTCCCTACTGCCCAGCTAGGATCATGTCACAACTTCTTTCTTTCCTTTCTTTGTTGTTGAGCATATAATTTTTTTAACAAAAAGTTATCTCACATATCTGTATCATATTTAAATTTGTCTTCATTTGATTTCCAATTAAAAATAAAAAGTTATTTGTATTAAGATAGATCAGTGATTATTCGTTAATTAATATTTCTGCTTAATAATAAACGTAGAATTAAAATAAGAGTAAAGAGGTTGCTAATAGCGAGAATCGAACCAGTGAGTTCACGGTTACAAGACTGACGCTCTATACCTCAAGGTGCTAGCAGCTCTTTTAAAATGCTGTGTATTTAACATGCTGTCTATTTAACACAGTTTGTAGATCTTCAAATATTCAGAGATGATCTCCTCAAATATTTATTTTCTAATATTTTGAGAATGTGTTAACTGCTGTAGGTAATTATTGTATGGGCACTGACGTTCAAATGCTGTATGATGGAAATGTAAGGGTGCAGAGCAGTACGTGAGCTCTGCTATTTATCTCAAAATGTAAAGAAACGGCGTTGTACCGAGACGGTTGCCCTTCTGGTTTGGTGTTGACGAGATATCCTTTGTGCTATAATCACTCGGATGGGTATTCGTACTGTAACTGTGCTGAGAAAGAAGACTCCGCCGCGGGCCGCTCGCTCGCACCTGCGGAGGGATCGATGCCACAGAGCGGGCCGGACCGCGCCTCCAGTACACGCTACCCGCACAACCGCCCCGTCGAATGGGTTGCATAGCCGCGCCTCGTTAGGCGCTACCTGCTCTGCTGGTCCGGTGCAGCTTCCCCAAGATCATAGTAATCAACCGTTGCAGAAGTGCTAAATTTAAATTTTCTGATTGGTAAAACAAGAAAAGAGGCCGACTATACTTCATCTAATCAGCAAAGTACACTATTTTTAAAAAACAGCTACTCCGCATCATTATCGTGATTGCCATTAATGAGTTCGCGTCACTATTGGAGAAATGTGTCCTCTAGGCTTTCCGAAACAGAAGTATACATTTTTTCCAGAATGAATGAAGTACATCAGCTGTTGAACAACATTTTATTGCTTACGACCGGTTTTGGGATAGTAGAACTGCATCTTCTGCCATACAATAAAGCGTTGACAAATTAAGGTTGTCTTTCACCCTTTATTATCTATGGGCCAAAAGATCCGTATCCCACTTTATAAAATAGGGAACATAAAAAAGCGACAGCAACCACCTTCTTTTCTGATCTGGAGGCACTAGCAGTGGAATGGTTAGTTGTTCAACAACTGTTGCGGTTTCTTTACTTTGAAAAAATTGATATGTACAGAAGCGGATGCTCCATGATAGTATACACATCCACGTCCCATCATGCGTTAGCTTTGCTACATGTCCCGCCTACCACCACTTCATTTCCAGTCAGACGCATTACGTTTTCCACCCTTACTCTGTTCGCTGATATAACTGCTTGTTCTCACATCTGTCTGCTGGTAATTCCCAACATCTATCCATCCGTTGCTCGCTGAGAAACATTCAGGCTCGAAACTTGCCGTGAGCAAATTCAACTCTCTTTTCAGACATATAAGCTTGCGTTTTTCCCACGTGTCAGTAATTAGGACGGGACACAAACGGGAAAGAAGAAAAGTGTTGAGACTTTCGTAGCGACTTGTTGACGCATTGCCTGTTGGCTTCTGTCTGGGGCTCTTCAGCTGACGTTTGTTTTATGAAGTTTTGCCAGCACAAGTGGCTGACACCCTCGAAGACTCGCCCTCCATTGCTGGTGGCGGACTGGAGTCGATCCGTTGACAGAAAGTTACAGGCCTGGGGCTTCCCCTGGCCGTTGCCGCTGGGGTTCCAACTTTGCCACCTGAAACGCTCGTTTCTATGTATACATACACATCCGAGCGCGCCTCAAGGGCCAATCCAAACTCAAGATCGCACAATTCGTGATTCCCGCACAGGGAGGCAACTATTATATCGTCATTTTAGCCCGTCGAGGCTACTGTGTCTTTATCTTCACAAGTCAGTGTCCTCTAGATATGCGTGCATCCCAGAAGCGTGCTCCGATAGGCGGAGCGGTGAAGCCGACCGCCCGCAATAAGCGGAAAACCCGGTTCGAGTCTCGCTCCGGCACAATCTTTCTTGTGCCGCAAACACGTGACATCGGTGCGAATCTATTTCGTAATGTTGATATTGTCTGTTCAGTCATGCATGCATGTCTTAAGGACACCGAGCGAGGTGGCGCAGTGGTTAGCACACTGGACTCGCATTCGGGAGGACGACGGTTCAATCCCGTCTCCGGCCATCCTGATTTAGGTTTTCCGTGATTTCCCTAAATCGCTTCAGGTAAATGCCGGGATGGTTCCTTTGAAAGGGCACGGCCGATTTCCTTCCCCATCCTTCCCTCACCCGAGCTTGCGCTCCGTCTCTAATGACCTCGTTGTCGACGGGACGTTAAACACTAATCTCCTGCTCCTCCTCTTAAGGACATTGTATTGTGAAGATAGTGTATAAACACAGACGTCGTGATCGTTAATGATAGTCCCGTTATTGTACGATCTTTGCTTCGAATACAACTAGTAGCAACTACTTTTTACTTTTCTGTAAAATCTCTAATTCTTACCAAATGTAAATGTTATTTAACAAACATTGGATAATCTTTTTTGATTAAAATCATCTTTCTTCTCAGATACTGATCAAATAAACATGAAAGTGTTCAGAGTAAATTAAAATTCGGTACAGAAATACGAAACGTTAAATAGAAAATAATATACTTCGTAATTTCTACATACTGAACATTATTATTAATGAATGTAATTTTTTTCGTCTAACAATGACACATTTCGGATTTTTGCATATCGTTTTAATTTAGTTTCATCTGACTAATAATTAAAAACAAAAATGTGTTTCTTTTATGAAATATTTATGGTTCAATATCTGTCAATTCATATGTGCGTTTGATGATAAATATAGAATTTAAATAAAGTAAAAAAATTCTACTAGAGACATTCGAACCAGGTAGTTCACTATCATTAATAGTTTATGCTATGCATTCATCTACCGGCGTCTATTTTACGAAGCTAGAAACGTTTCGTAGTTAACAACGTTGGGAATTTGCTTTAATTGCGTCGCATTGCTTTGGGAAACTGGTACCCGTGAATTAACCTTCAAATGCGGTAAGTCAGGAGAACTGCTTACAGAGATAAAGACGAATTAAAGTAGTGTTAATTTACTAGTTGACCCCTCCAGATAATTCTCACTCTATCCTGACCAGGCAATATAATAATGGAGAAATAAGTAAATGCACGCATTTATTAATGAATGGTGATATATTTTGATTAGTGGTAACAAATATTAGCCTCACTGTAAAGCATCGACATCATCATGTTCAATATGGTTAATTGTAAAACATGTAAAAAGCAAATATTGTCTTTCTAAAATTAATTATATTTTTTAAACTTCTTTATTTTACAGAACTACTTTCAAAAAAAATTTAGAATTTGATTATCACTTACGCTTCGGCTGTATGTGTCTTTCGCACAAATATCAGTGAATGTGGGAACTCGTGAAAAAGCCACCTTCAACTGTCCATGCGAGAGAGCAGCATCTGGTAAACACAATCCTCACTTTGAGGCGTTTGACCGTATGCTTTATTAATCATCATACTGAAGGCTACTTCTTATCGGGAACTGTTGTCTTACCATTTGGAAGGGCGTGGTTGGATCAGAAAACGTCAGGTTAATGCGGGATGTGAGCACAGTTATCGGAGTCGGTGAATTTAGCAGTGACGATGAACTCCCCTAAGCGAGTCACCGCTAACCTTGCAACATTAATTGATGCCAGAATAGCATTAAGATTTCAAACTAATACAATAATAGCATTTAGCTTTAGCAGTTGATGAGTTCAAAATTTTTACTGGGTATAACTGAATGTTGTTTATTTCTTGAAGTTGGACAGAATCACAGCTCAGGTAAACGATTGCCTGTCCAGGTAACAAATTGCAAATGACATATTTATTAACTGTTCTGCAATCTTCATTTGTTGTACATATAATCGTCGTCGAATAGAATTGCGAAACATTTTGTTCGTAGAGTTCTGTGTCATTGAATATGGCGGCAATAAAGCTATCATAATTGCCGTAACTGTGTGTAACAATTTTGATTCAGATTAAAGGTATTGAGGTTGGGAGAAGTGTAACGTGCGGTTGCAAGCACTGTAAAGCAACGACGAATTAAAAGTTAAATTACGTTGTAAATTAAGTTATAGAAGTAAATGGTGCTTAACTGTGATGATGAACGCTGACGCTGTTCAGTTTCTTTGTGCTGTGCAGAATGCTTGCTTGAAGAAAGTAAAGAGCTCGACCGCAGTTTTGCATAACAGTAAAATTAGACTGTCAATAGATGCTGCTCTCTTAAATCTTTACATCGAAGTGTATGAGCTAAATTGCGTGACTGACTGCACTTGCGTAAAGAGTCTAAACAATTGCAACAGCTGTCGTGCATTTTAGTTAAACAGACTGTCACTAAATGACATCTTCCACTTTAAAGTGCTTCTGTAATTTTCGTCATTAGTGGTGGAAGAAGTATCGAAAATGGCGTATCAGTCATTAATTTTTTATTAAGAAATGCGGGAGATATGATGTACTGACATAAAAACACTACTAAGATACAATGTATATACGGTGTAATGCCGCTCATCTCGTTGAGACGTTTTCTGTGTAGAAGCAACGACTGTGCCGTTCATTTACTGCTAAATGATAAATTGGGTGGAACGAAAGAAAGCAGTGATTGTGACGAGGTCGAAAAAAGTCCATGCAGTCGTGGAAAATTGATCTGTAACTCCTAAACGGGTTAGAATAAAATAGCGAAATACAATGTAGTGTCTGAAGACAGTGTGTTAGGCTATCAGCAGAAGTGCCCCTAACCGAAAAGTTACTGCCGTTGACGCAATGTCTATTAGTAACGCAGTCGCCTGGAGCTGTGTGCAGCAAAGTAGACAGGCAGCGACGTATAGAGCAGGGCAGGGCTGCTGCCTAAACAGAAGTGTGTGCAGCAGAGAGGGGAAGTGGGACAGCAGTTGACGTGACGTGGGGTGAGCTGAGGGAGGATCACGTATCACGGCGCCCGGTGCTGCAGCCGCGGCCCGGCTGGAAGTGCCGCTGGAGCTGCAGCTGGAACCTGGAGCTGGAGAACTGGAAGTGGGTCACTGCGGCGGGCGTGGCGTGGCCCGGGCGACACGTGGCCTCCCGGGCCGCGCGCGGCCGCGCGCGAACACCAACACCCAAACACCGACACGGCTGCAGCGGCGGAGGAGTCCTACTGCCCCACTGCAGGCTGTGTGTAACCCGTCTACACAGCAGGGTTGTACCGTGACACGGTGGGGCTGCAGTGATGTGCATACCAGTGTGGTGTGCACTACACACTGTAATAAGGCGACGCTGCACCCTGACACACACATCCGTGAAACTCCGATCGTTCTGGGTACACGCTACAGTAGCAACGCCCCAAACAGCCAGCAAGCGACGATGTCTGGTGCATGCGGATAGTATCGTGTTTCTATTTATTTGTAGCGTGATTTTTTACAAAAGAGAGCGTAATGTATAGCAGCAAACTGAAACAGTAGGAAAAAACAAGACACCACATTTGTCTTGAGGTGATAAAAGTCATGGGATAGCTATATACACGCGTACACGGGGTACAAAATGGCAGGGCATTGGCATATCTGTCATTTGTATTCAGGTAATTCGTATCAAAAGGTTTTCAACGTGAATATGGTCGCACGACGGTAATTAAGAGACTTTGAATGTGGAACGGTGGTTGGAGCTAGACGCTTGGAACATTCCATTTCGAAAATCGTTAGCGAATTCATTATTCCGGGACCCACTGTCACGTCCTGGAACAGCCTCACTGTACCAGAATGAAGTAAGTGCGAACTGCGTAGCGCAATCGAGACGTTAACAACAATGGGCTAGTTATAAATTGCTGTCAACCTTTATATCGGAGATGGGAGGGAGAGAATCTCCTTGGTTTGAAGCAAATAAGTTTCCTGAAAATAGGTTACAGAATTGCAATAGCAGAAAGGATTGGTTAGTTTCTATCAAGTTTATTCTCACATATATGAGGTGTTGGACCATAAACCCATTAGTAAGATTCAGTCTATTTATTCCGACTTGCTACTTCAAAGCTAATTGCCAGTACATATAAGAAACAAGTACAAAGCAATCACTTGTTATTGGTTAGCACTGAAATCTCTCCAAGTAATTGAGACAAAGACTGACAGCCTCTGTTCAACACTATTCCAATGAAACTCTAAAAATCCTACTTGACCTGCAGTTCCTGAGTGTTCAAATGGCTCTGAGCACTATGGGACTTAACAGCTGAGGTCATCAGTCCCCTAGAACTTAGAACTACTTAAACCTAACTAAGGACATTACACACATCCATGCTCTAGGCAGGATTCGAACCTGCGACCGTAGCGGTCGCGCGTTTCCAGACTGAAGGTTCCTGAGTGTCCACCAGAGTTTATCACCGTCTTCTAGTAGTTGAAGTCTTTATCGGCTGCTACGGGACTGCTCGGCCCCGCTGTCGTCTCGCTGCGGAATCTCCAAACTGCCGGCACTGGCTCTGAATCTGCATCTCAATCTCTGCGAGCCGGCCGCGGTGGCCGTGCGGTTCTGGCACTGCAGTCCGGAACCGCGGGACTGCTACGGTCGCAGGTTCGAATCCTGCCTCGGGCATGGGTGTGTGTGATGTCCTTAGGTTAGTTAGGTTTAAGTAGTTCTAAGTTCTAGGGGACTTATGACCTAAGATGTTGAGTCCCATAGTGCTCAGAGCCCTCAATCTCCGCTTCAAGCTATTCCGCTGCCTGGCCTTTTATTTCGTTTCTCGTGTACTTGGGTGCACACGAGTTGATTTGTTTCACACGACCCTTTCATTTCTAAGTGATCGGATTGCACAAGAATGCCTATGGTTCCACACAACACTCTAGTTTCTAGCTGCGCGCAACTTCCTTTGGTTCCACACGAGTCTTTTCCGCTCGTGACTGACACTCTCTCTCGCGGTATTATCGCCCAGGTGTTTGCGTCTTCCATTGTGCAAGTTTGAGTCGTGCTACTTGCTCTGGCAGGAAATGAAACACTAAGTTATTTGATCAACAGGCCATACTTGGCAGCCTCCGCCGCTTATCTTGTCCCTACCTCCTGGTGGACTATTTCTTAATGTCGGCTGGCTGTTTGCCTATGGAGCCTGGACTCATATTATGGTCACAAAAGCAAGAATAAAAATTAAAATTTTCTACGGTCACAACACCACAGTGTCAAGAGTGTACCAAGAATACCAAATTTCAGGCATTGCCTCTCACCACGGACAACGCACTGATCATAACCTTCACTTAACGACCGAGATCAACGGCGTTTGCGGAGGGTTGTCAGTGCTGACAGACAAGCAACACAGCGTGAAATAATCTGAGAAATCAATGTGGGACGCACGACGAACGTATCCGTTTCGACAGTGCGGCGAAATTGGCGGTAATGGGCTGTGGCAGCAGACGACCGACGCGAGTGCCTTTCCTGAGCTCGTGGCCATATCGGTTGGACCCCAGGCGACTGGAAAACCATATGCTGGTCAGATAACCACCGATTTTGGTTGATAAGAGCTGGTGCTAGGGTTCGAGTGTGGCGCAGACCCCCACGAAGCCATGGACACAAGTTGTCAACAAGGCACTGTGCAAGCTGGCCGTGGCTGCATAATGGTGTGGGCTGTGTTTACGTGGAATGAACCGATCATGGACTGGAAATGAAGACCATCTGCAGCCATTCGTGGACTTTATGTTCCCAAACAACGACACAATTTTTATGGGTGACAGTGTGCCGTGTTACCCGGCCACAATTGGTTTGAAGGACAATCTCGAGAATTCGAGCGACTGGTTTGGCCACACGTCGAACATTTATGGGACACGATCGAGAGATAATTTCGTGCACAAAATCCTGCACAGGCAACACTTTTCCAATTATGGACGGCAGTAGAGGCAGCGTGGCTCAGTATTTCTGCAGGGGACTTCCAACGACACCTTGAGCTCATACCGCGTCGATTTCTGCTGTACGCCGGGCAGGTGGTGGTCCGACACGATGTTGCAAAGGGGGGTTCCGATAACTTTTGCCACTTCAGTGGACGTTTACTAAGGACCCTCTGAGGTATGACACATGACATTCAGGATTCTCTTATAACCGACAGACACTGGTGTACCTTTTTAGAAGCAGTATACCTTGTAAATAGTACAAAACCTTTCGCAGAAAGATGTCGTATGCCTGTACATTAACGAGGTGTTTTGTTGGTTACGTTTTGAGGTAAGTCAGTTTATGACTGTGACAAATAAAAAATGAAAACTGGTATGGAATGCAGTACCTACATTATTGCATTATCAAATAAGCCATCACAACTGTCGCTGCGAACAAAACTGCCACAGACACGTTATAACAAAATGCCAAAAGTGATAAAACATTTCCCGGTAGAGAAGTAACCAATTGTCCAATTGTACAGTTGTTGCTCAAAGCCCTCAAGAAAGATGTATTTTGAATATGAAGTAATTAGATTAAAGAAGGCTGTTCGTGTGTTCAAAAATCGACAGAAGTGTTTAGAATGCCTATCATAATAAGAAAAGAAAGTAACAAACGTTATAGGAACTAAGCATATTTAAAAAAATGTAGGTCGAAGTGCAAAGAAAAAGTTGAAGCTGCATCAATTGGGCAGCTTATTTACTAAATGCGTATTTTGCTTACTTGTGTTGCTAGCTCCTTTCTTGCTTAGTAGATTATTCTCGTTCATTTTTTGCTGGTCTGACTGCAGTGACCGAAAATCATTGCTATAATTTTACATTTATGTTAGTTGTAATGTAGCTGTGCACTATAACCAAATATGAATCAAAATTCTTCCTTTAATTGGAAAAAGGTCAGAAAACACTGATCAATAGTACGAAAGTTGCGTCTTTGGCAAAACGTGTCCTAATGACAAAGAATCAGAACAGAAGTCGGATGACGTACCGATCCTTTTGACACGCGTACGCCCGTGTATACGCTTCTTATGGGCGAAACACAGTGTTAATGTCCTGTTTCTTCGCGGGTAAGGTCTGATTAGCGTATGTCATTTCATTTAGCAGATATTTCACGATCATTCGTGTTTCTTCATATTTTACTAACGCTTTGGACGCAAAAAATACTATTTTCGAAAAAGAATGGAAAACTCACGTGATTCTTGCAGCGTACAAGACATTAATTGCGGTTTTGAACACGCTAATTCACAGAGCAAAAGCTGTTTCTGAATGGGACTGCTTGGGTTCCGAAATTTATCCTTTGACGTACGTGTTGCGAAAGGAGGACCATGGCTCACGTGATATGCAAGCCAACGCTCTCCAAGGAAACGAAAACGTAAAAATGTCGATCACTCACGTGACGGGCTACCGGCCGTCTTCCTTCCTTTCTGCGTCGCTATGAGACTTGTTGTGCGACCTCCTAAGAAGATCAAGGAGGCGGTACGCCGTGTTAAGGACAGTCTCATGAGCACACAAAATACCGTTTGAGGAAACAAAAGTTTTGTCCCAAACTTCTACACATTGGGATTTTGTAATTAAAGAGGCTGTAGGAATAAGAATGTGTGATTGGAACTTCAACTGTGATAGCGAATATAATGTTAGCGGTGCGTGGAAGCGATCTTTGGGTGCAGAGGAGAGGCAGAGATACTCGTCGCAGTGTTTACGCTACTGCGGGACGGTGCCGCCATCGGTGCATACAGAAGTTTGGCACCGTCTGCGACAGCATTACGTAACTACCGACCAATCAGAAGCCGTCTGTGAACTATGTAAAGTCACCACGGTAGCAGTTTTGACGATCAGTTGCTCCTGATGAAGACGACGGTGGCAATCGTCGAAAGCTTGAGATTTTCCCTGCATTGAGGCGGCAAGAGGTCTGAGGACACAATATTGTTGTCCTGATGCCGGCAGATCCTAGAAACGATGCGTACGGAATGGCTGCTGTAAAGTGCTCTGACTTATAGCAAAAGAACAGGGCACCGAGTACTGAGAAGAGCCGGGGCAGTAAGAAATCGAAGACGTATGTCGAAAGAGAGGCGGTCCGGACCCCCGGGTACTGACCGTTCGCGACACAAGCGAAGTGGCCCGTGGCTCGGTAGGCTTTTCTTTCCGGGTGTGGCTTTACAGGATTGTTTTCCCAGTTTCGACCGGTACTGTCTGGTGTAAGAATGTGGGACAATTTCCTGTGAGCGCCTTGTACAATGACACAGTGTTTCACGGTTGTGGTGTAGAACGATGCCGCACCTTCTGTATGCCCACCATCGCCACGAGCCTGATTCTTATGGGCTCGTTTTAACCGTAATCTACCGTATATCTCTCAGGTTGCCCAGCAGTCTAAAGAAAGCACAGGTCAACCCGTCATCAACAAGGATAGCAGAAGTGATCCACAAAACTACCGTCCACTAACCTTAACATCCATTCCCTGTGCAGTCTTGGAACAACCGTAATAAGGAATCTCGGACGCCGACCGCGGTGGTCTCGCGGTTCTAGGCGCTCAGTCCGGAACCGCGCGACTGCTACGGTCGCAGGTTCGAATCCTGCCTCGGGCATGGATGTGTGTGATGTCCTTAGGTTAGCTAGGTTTAAGTAGTTCTAAGTTCTAGGCGACTGATGACCACAGATGTTAAGTCCCATAGTGCTCAGAGCCATTTTTTTGAATCTCGGACGGAATGACTTTCTCATTTCCAACCAGCATGGTTTCCGAAAACATCGGTCATGCGGAGCTGAACTGGCACGTTTCTCACATGGGATCGTTAGTGCCACGTAGTGAGGAGGAGATGGTGGTAGTAAGATCCTATGGGAGCAAACTGTTGAGGTCATCGGTCCCTAAGCTTACACACTATTTAATCTAACTTATACCAAGGACAACACACACACACACACACACACACACACACACACCCATGCCAGAGGGAGGACACGAACCTCCGTTGGGGGGGGGGGGGGCGAACCGCGGCAAGACGCCTCAAACCACGCGGCTACCCCGTGCGGCTGTGCTGGAGTACATGCAGCAGTATTAAAGTACTTCGCATTTAAGTCCGCACTACGAGCTTCTGTAAAAGTACGTCAAGCTTGGGTATTTTGCGTTCTGTTAACTTTGGCAGGCTCGCATAAAGACCGTGAGAATAAGCTGAAAGAGATTAGAGTGCGTAAATAGGCGTATCGACAATAATTTTTCCTCCGTCGTACGGTATTGATTTAGAATAGGTAATAGATAATACCGATAGTTAGTCCGCTCTTCCATGCTGTGTACAATGTATTGCCGAGTTTACATTTGCGAGGGGCTTGCGAAAGTAGGGCATCTCGTCCAACGCTAAATCTACTGCGCAACAAGACTGGTGCATTGCTATAATATAGAATGTTCCGGGTCTCCCGTGCTGCGATACGGGTAACAGGTGCACCGGACTGGAAACCTACTCCGAAGCTGAAGTTGGCGGGACAGTGCAGTTACTCTGAGCAAAATGTCTAAATTGCACACTGACAGACGGTGAAGTTGTGGCGGTACGTGGACAGAAATACTGTTCGGCGTGCATCCGCACTGAAATGGTGCCAGCAGTTTGCCCGAGGCCAGACAAACGTGGGCGGTGCTGACCGGAAAGGAAGGCCGTCAGCAGCGACCACCGGCGACAGTGTCCAGGCAGCTCGGAAAAGCATCTGACTCAGTACCGCACCTACGGTTATTATGAAAAGTTCGATCGTATCGGGTAGCAGGCGAAATTAGGGACTGCACTGAGGTTTTTCTGGCAGGGAGGACGCCGAATGTTACCCCTGGATGAAGAGTCATCGACAGAGGCACTAGTTACTTCTGGTGTGTTCGATCGCTTGCTGTTCATGTTGTACATTAATGACCTTGAGGACAGTGTGAATAGTAACCTCAGATTCTCGCAGATGATGAAATTATCTATAATAAAGTACTATCTGAAGGAAGCTGCACCAATATTCAGTGAGATCTCAATAAGATTTCAAAGTGGTTCAAAGGCTGGCAGCTTGCACTGAATGTTCAGAGATGTAAAACTGCATTTTGCTCAGAACGAAAAAAAAAGAAGAAAATCTAGTATTCTGTGACTACAATATCAATGAGTCATAGTTGGGATGGCGCGAATCCTGAAATACCTTGGCGTAGCGATTTGTAGACACACAAAAAGGGACTATCTGACTCTTACATGAAACAGGTGGTAGACTTGAGTTTATTGCATGCATGTCCAGAGAAACTTTACATCATACTCAGAATAACACAGGCACTGGACTATCGAATTCTTCGTCATGGTCAGACGCAGGTGTTTCCTGGTATTGATGGTAAGTTCGAAAATTGTTTATAAATAACAGAAACAAGTTTTATGTAGGTTATAGGAAGTATTGAAGCTATGTTTGATATGTTTTCGTTTTGCAGCCCTTTTTAGATTTTACCTTTTTTGAGAAAATTGCATTTGCTAGCGCTATGTGATAAAACTGTATTGGTTTTTTATTTTTGCTAGAAAATCTGTCTGCTACACTTTACAGACCAACAGTTTTAGAACACAACTTCAATAAAATATTTTAAAAAATTACTGTAAATAGTGTTTATGTGTAAGTGAAGACAGGAGGATTACAATGTAGAACACAAATGTTTCGTAGGTTACGTTGGCCTTTGTATATCCTCAATCACTTTACAGACGACACTTCCTGGCAGACTAAAACTGTGTGCCGGACCCAGACTCGAACTCGGGACCTTTGCCTTTTGTCGGCAAGTGCTCTGCCGTCTAAGCTACCCAAGCACGACTCACGCGCCCGTCTTCACACATTTAATTCCGCCAGTACCTCGCCTCCTACTTTCCGAGCTTCACAGAAGCTCTTCTGCAGTCCTTCCAAAACTAGCACTCCCTGAAGGAAGGATATTGTAGAAACGTGCCTTAGCCACAGCCTGGGGGATGTTTCCAGAATGAAACCAGCGCTCGGGTAGCTTGGGCGCCAGAGCACATACCCGTGAAAGGTAAATTTCGAGTCTCGCTCCGGAACACACTTTTAATCCGCCAGGAAGTTTCATATCAGCGCACACTCCGCTGCAGAGTGAAAATTTCATTCGGGAGACTTTCTAGAACATTCACCACTTCCGCTCTCTAGAGGAATCTAGTAAGACACTGATCGCATACGCAAAGCAAAGCGTTTGAAATTACGTAATGCCTGATAGGTATGCAACACACCTAACGTACAGGTAACGAGGTTGCGGTCTTAACTGACCAAAGTTACTAAGGAGACTGCGGTGGTGAACGCTTACTTGTGGTAGTCAACGGTAGCCTACTGAAGTTGCAACTGTGGGCTGTTGGTGTCGCTCTGGAGACGGCGACCTGCGGCCAGTGTGACGCCGTGATAAGCAGGCCAGTGTGTGCGTGTGGCCGCCCCTTCGCCTCGCGTGCAGCCGGCCGCTGTGTGGCTGGCGCCCCGGAGTCTGCCCGCAGGTGTGTGTGTCTGGGCAGCGGGCGCCGCCGTGTCGGGCCGCTGCGGCTCACGGGGAATCCCCAGCACAGGGCGCCGGCGGGTTCTGACGGCAGGTAGCAGGCAGGGGAATCCGAGAGAGCGCAGGGTCGCCAACTGTAGGCGGCATACACTGAGGTGACTTAAGTCGTCCGATAGCGACGTGCACATGTGCACACGGCGGTAGTACCACGCACACAAGGTGTAACGGGGCAGTGCATTGGCGGGGCTGTGATTCCCGTGTATAGGCTTCCGACATGACGGTAATTAAGACTTTCAGCGTGGGATAGTGGTTGGGAACTAGACGTACGGAACTCTCCATTTCGGAAATCGTCGCGGAATTCAATATTCCGAGATTCACAGTGTCAAAAGCGTGCCGAGTATACCAATTTACGGGCATTACCTCTCACCACGGACAACGCAGTGGTCGACAACCTTCACTTAACGACCGACAGCACCGGCGTTCGCGTAGAACTGACACTACTAACGGACGAGCAACACTGCGTGCAATAACAGCGGAAATCAATGTGAGACGAACCTGTCCGTTAGGACAGTGCGGCCAAATTTGGCCTTAATGGGCCGTGGCAGCAGACGACCGAAGCGAGTGCCTCTGCTAACAGCACAGACAACGCCTGCAGCGCCTCTCCCGGGCTCGTGACCGTATCGGTTGGACCCCAGACGACTGGAAAATTGTGGTCTGTTCAAATGTGTCCCGATTTCAGTTGGTAAGAGCTGACGGCAGGGTAGAGTGTGGCGTAGACCCTAGGAAGCCGTGGACCCAAGTTGTCAAGAAGGCACTGTGCAATCTGGTGATGTGGGCTGTGTTCATATGGAAAGCACTGACTGGATCTGGTGTAGCTGAACCAGTCATTGAATTGGTTATATTCGGCTGCTCGGAGACCATTTGCAACCATTAATGGACTTCATGTTCCCAAACAACAATGGAATTTTTCAGGATGACACTGCATCATGCCACCGAGACACACCTGCTCACGACTGAAGAACATTCTGGGCAATTCGAGCTAGTGATTTGGCCAATCAGATCACCCTGTATCGATCACACCGAACATTTATGGGACACAATCGTGCACAATATCCTGTACTGCCAACGCTTTCGTAATTGTGGACGCTTATAGAAGCAGCATGCCTCAATATGTCTTTAGGGGACTTCCAACGACTTCTTAAGGCCACGCGTTATCGAGTTGCCGCGCTACGCCGGGCAAAAAAAAAAAAAAAAAAAAAAAAAAAAAAAAAAAAAAAAAAAAAAAAAAAAGGTTCAAAAGGCTCTGAGCACTATGGGACTTAACATCTGGGGTCATCAGTCCCCTAGAACTTTGACCTACTTAAACCTAACTAACCTAAGGACATCACACACATCCATGCCCGAAGCAGGATTCGAACCTGCGACCGTAGCGCTCGCGCGGCTCCAGACTGAAGCGCCTAGAACCGCTCGGTCACACCGGCCGCCGCTCAAAAGGAGGTCCGAGATGATACTGGATGGTGTCCCACGACTTTTGTCATGTCATTCTACGTACGTACATATTTATACGGTGTCGTAGACTTTCCAACCCGGGGCGTCAACGTGGTGTTTCCAGCGACAGATATTTTAGCCGTCAAAGGAAGCCGCAAGATAGGAGGAGGCTCTGCCGGCCGTTTTGGTATAACAACACCCCTTCACATTTTCTCCTGGCTATAAGCACTCGCTATGCACATAGTAAATACGTATGTTTAAATTATTACTTATTTTTACCTTTTTCTTTCTAGAATACTACTGCAGCAAATGATTAAACTTCTCGTTTTATTTTATGAATTTTAACATCTCGTCCAATGTTTGTAAGGAAGCCAAGGATATCAAACATCTTTAACCCCACGAGTCGTTACACACTAAAAGAAAAAAAAAAGAAAGATATACCACGAAGGAATTATCCTAATGGGACGGAAATCGATATAGGACTGACAAGCGTAGTGTAAGCAGTCTCTTAAGGAGATCTGTTGCATTTTCTAAGTGTTACGCCAATAAATCGCAATCTTTGGTTTACCTTGCCCTCAACAACTTAAGTTGTTCCTAATTGTAATCTCTAAGTATTAGTTGAATTTACAGCGCTTGGATTTGTGTGTTTTATTCTGTAACCGAGCTTAGGGGATTCCTTTTAGTACTCAAGTGGATGACTCCACACTTTTCATTACTTAGTCAATTGCCACTTTTCTCACCACGCAGATACCTAGTCTGCATCATTTTACAATTAGTTTCGATCATCTGATGACTTTACAAGGCGGTAAATGACAGTATCATCTACAGGCAGCTTAAGAAGGCTGCTCAGATTGTCTCCTAAATCGTTTATGTAGATCCGGAACAGCATAGAGCCTGTAATACTTCCTTGGGGCCGGCCGGAGTGGCCGTGTGGTTCTAGGCGCTACAGTCTCGAGCCGAGCGACCGTTCCGGTCGCAGGTTCGAATCGTACCTCGGGCATGGATGTGTGTGATGTCTAGGTTAGTTTGGTTTAAGTAGTTCTAAGTTCTAGGCGACTGATGATCTCAGAAGTTGTCGCATAGTGCTCAGAGCCATTTTCAGCTTCCTTGGGGAAGGCCAGATATCACTTTCCTTTTACTCGACGACTTTCCGTTAGTTACTATGAAGTGTGACCTTTCTGACAGGAAATCACGAATCCGTCGCACAACTGGGGCAGTACACCACAGCTACACAATTTGTTTAGAAGCAGCTTGTGAGGAAAGGTGTCAAGAACGTTTTGGAAACCCAGAGATATGGAATTACTTTGAGATCCTTTGTTGACAGCACTAATTACTTCAAGAGTTTAGCTGGTTGTGTTGCACACGAGCGACATCTTGTGAATCCGTGCTGACCGTGTGTCAGTATAACGTTTTCTTCGAGGTAACTGATAATGTTAAAACACAGTGTATGATCCAAAATTCTACTGCAAATCGAATTCAATGATATGGGCCTGTAATACATCGAACTAGTCCTGTTTGCTTTCCACCTACGCGATTACTCTGCAGTTGGCAACTGAGTGCCTGGCAGAGGGCTTCAAGAAGTTTTCCTACTGTTCCACTCTCGAACAGCGCGCAGGAAAAACAGTTAAGTCTTTCCGAGTGAGCTCTGGTTTATTTTCTTGTGATTATCATTTCTCCGTATGTAGGTGGGCGCCAACAAAATGTTTTCGCACTCTTCAAGTGTTTGTGGGATCTGTACAGTATTCCATTTTTTAGGTGACCTTTAGTCGAGCTAGCGGTTGTATATGATTTCTGTTGTATCACCATACTCTGAAACGAACCTGACCTGGTATTTACAATGTCGACCAGAAAATATGCCGGCATTAAGTCGTCTGCTTCAAAGTTACTCGTGTTGGCAGCTGTTCTTGATTCCAATTCTGGAATATTTCCAGATGCGACGGAGATTCCCCTTGGAGAGACATTAATTACACTGTGCACGCATTCAAAAATCATGATTCGTTCAGAAATATACTTAGAATGTGCTGAAAATGTTAAAGAACCAACTTGGACGCTTTTGAAAATCATATGAATAATCAATAGACCAACGTGCGCTGGATACTAGACGCTTTGTGATACAAGATTTTTTTTCTTCACGAAGACGAATGTGGCGCCACCTGACATTGCCGCCCAGGGCAGACACCCCGGTTTGCCCTCCCGTACATGCGGGCCTGCAGCTGTTGTTCGGTGCTGTGTTGAGTAGACCGTTGTGTCGCGCAGTCTGCGAATTTCGAGATGGTTGAGTTAGAGGAGCTACGCTTCTGCATTAAATTTTCCTTGGAACGTAAGAAGACCTTTACATACACACGACGAAAGGTGCGGTTAACCTACGGTGATGAGTGCTTAAGCCGAATGGGTCACATGGTTTAAAAATGGCCGGACGGTCAGGTCAAATTTCTAAGCCATACTGACAGTTTTCTTTGATTTTGGAAGATTAGCTCATCATGAATTTGTGCCACAGGAACAAACTGTTAATCGACGGTGCTATCGGGACGTGTTGGGACGCGTGCGAGAAAATCTGAGAAGGAAACGGCCTGAAATGTGACGAGGCAATTCATGGTTTTTGCATCACAATAAGGCACCCGCACGTCCACTTGTGTTGGTGGGTGAGGATTGCACAGAAAACCATACCACTGTGCTTCCTCATCCTTCGAAAACTTCAGACGTGCGCCTGCGGACTTTTTTTTTTTTCTTAGTTGAAAACACCGTTGAAAGGACGACGATTTCCAACGACTGACGAGATAAAAGAAAATTCGCAGACGGCGCTTTTCTCTATCCAACATGAGACGTACCAAGACTGCTTCCGGAAATGAAGACGGCGTTGGGAGGGGTGTATCAAATGTGGAAGAGAGTATTTCGAAGGAGAGCATGGACAGTAAATAATAGGTAAGTGCAGATAAATTTTGTGGTCAGTTCCGTAATTTTTTGAACAGATCTCATAAGTATATCGGACAACAGCATTCTTGTGGGCAAAGCGTCTAAATTGGACACAGATTGGCCGAGAATTTCTGGCGATATGTGGGCCAAATGCGGTGTCGCGTCCGGTCGTTGTAAAATGTTGCCAGCAGTTTGACAGAGACCGCACTGGCGCGGGTCATGCCGATTGAGAAGAGAGGCCATCCACACCGACCGCTGACGACAGTGTCCGGGGAATCGGGGAACTGACTCGTTGCGATCGTAAATTTTCCGACGTTCAGGACGTTCACACGGCCGTTCCGGAATGGCTCAGTGACCGAGGAGCAGATTCCTGTCGTCGAAGCATATTGAACGATTGGCAGAACGTTACAGAGACTTTGTGATTTTTTAGAAGAATAGTGTCGTACATCTGTGATACTTGGAAGTGTAGTGCAGCGTTCAACAAAAGTTATTTGACCTAGTATATCACGATATGTAACTTTGCTTTTTACGTCGCTTCGTACTCGTGGGCGTAGACACAGAATTCGGCTCTCCGTTCCTCGCGGCGGTCCCTGCGCGCTCGCTGCTGCAAGTGATGGCCCTCCAGGTAAATAATTCAGCAGGCTGCGCGCGCGTGTCCGCGTCAGTCAACAACCCCCCCCCCCCCCTTACCCACCGCTTCCCCCACCCCCGTCCCCCGCCTGCCACCCAATCCCTACCACCGGCCCTCTGCCGTCACAGAGAATCCCGCGTTTCCATGAACAAATAAAAGGGCCGTCTGCATTTTGGAGGCAGCTGATGCCGCCCCGGTGCGCACCTGGACGTTCGCTCGTGGCCGAACCTGATGATGGAGAGTGGGACGAAACACACACACGGTGGTTTTTTCGTTTCTGTAGCCACATATCGGAGTCTCCTATGGCGAAACTTGCGGGTTGTCCCTGAAGAGAACCCAACGTCATTCTTAACTTTCGCCAACAGAGCCACCGCCCTGCGATAAGGTATGAAGGACCGCTATGTCTGCATTGCTATGTGTACATTGTGTGCGATACTACAAGTACCTCGACAGGAATGGAGGCCACCTCACTGTATTGTTACAGGCACGCGGCACTTGAGCACCTATACACGGTGAAGACCAATTCTGAAATTTCGGAGGTTGTTCACGGATATTTTGAAAGTACTTCATTGTAAGCGACCCATGGTGTCCAGTGGCTCGTTACAGATTGGTTGGTTGTTTTTCGGGAGGGGACCAAACAACGAGGTTATCAGTCGCGTCGGATTAGGGAAGGATGGGGAAGGAAGTCGGCCGTGCTCTTGCAGAGGAAGCATCCCGGCATTTTCCGGAAGCAGTTTAGGGAAATCACGGAAAACCTAAATCAAGATGGCCGGACGCGAGTTTGAACCGTCGTCCTGCCGAATGCGAGGCCATTGTGCTAACCACTGCGCCACTGTGATGGAGAGGTTGAGGTTGAGCAGATGCCTGTAGAACGTTACGTGCCATCGACTCTAGTGTCAGCAGTCAAGTACGGAGGAGGTGGTTTTACAGCATTGGGTTAATTTTCGTGTTTAGGGTGTGGTCCCCATACTGCGCTCACAGGGAGGCTAAATGTGGAAGGATATGAAACAGAATAGTGTACTAAACTAAACTGCGCCCCCAACAGGCCGTGAATGCCGAACATTACCGACCGGCCGCCGTGTCATCCT
This sequence comes from Schistocerca americana, assembly GCF_021461395.2. Taxonomy (NCBI): domain Eukaryota; kingdom Metazoa; phylum Arthropoda; class Insecta; order Orthoptera; family Acrididae; genus Schistocerca; species Schistocerca americana. The sequence goes on from NC_060128.1 coordinate 198,103,666, forward strand.
CAGACCACAGGCGTCACTGGATGCAGGTGTGGAGGGCATGTGGTCAGCACACGCTCTCCCGGTCGTACGTCAGTCTACGGGACCGGAGTTGCTACCTCTCAATCGAGTAGCTCCTCAGTGTGCCTCAGACTAGTTGATTGCACCCCGCTCAGTACACCGGATGGTCACCCGTTAAAGTGCTAGCCCATCCCGACAGCGCTTAACTTCGGTGATCTGACGAGGAGCCGGTGTTACCACTGTGGCAAGGCTGTTGGCAAAGCTGTGTACTGTGTACAACAGAGGAACAGTTCGGAGGTGATGAATGCGTCTGCATGAACAGCACACCGTCATAAAGCACCATCTGTGAGAGTTTGCTTTGTGTACCGTAACACACCTGCAGTGGACTGACCTGAACCCAGCGGCACACCTTCCGGGCGAGTTACAACGTCGACTCGCGGATTTGTACAGGCAGCAGACTACAGTGGGAGACGCGAGAAGCGAGTGCGTGTACATGGAGGATTGACTTTTACTGACAGAGATCTGAGAGCCTGTGTTTCGAATACAGTCCAGAAGCTATCCGCTCCCTCAATCGCACATTTTTCGTACTGGCCGCGTCGCTGCAGTCTGAGGATTTCTTGTTTACACGAGGGTAGAGGTCGATGAAGTCTTCCATTCGGCGTAGAAGACGCGGTAGCAGTCGGAATGGGGCGGGACGATACTGGTATACACCGCTCGGTGCTTTTCGGAATACATCTGCAGAGGCAGGAGAAAGAGTATGGAGCCGAGAGCCGAGAGGCCGTTTTGGAGCCGCAGGCGTTCCGTCAGTGAGACCTTTCTCTGGAGAGAGAAGCGACCCTCAGCGCGACCTGTAGGGTGGGGAGGCAGCCAGCCAGCCAGCCAGCCAGCCAGCCAGCCAGCCTGGGGGTGGATTTGGTCAGGAGGACGCGACCCGTTGTGTGGGGGCGGGCTGGTCGATACATCGCGCCGCTGTCGATACAGCACCGAATCCGCAGGGGGCGCGCGGCGCTTCCCGACCCGACACACACGCCCCCACACATAGACTTTCCGTTACCGCCTGCTCTGTACTCTAAATGTGAACTGGTTGGCACCCGATGTCGAGACGATGCGCGCACGAACGTATTTTCCGCCGACAGACATTCATTTCGATATTGCAGTGCCTGTGTTATTCTGATTAGGATGCAAAGTTCCCTCGAACATGCATGCATAGTTGGCGACATACGGAGGTTTGGGTCTGGCCGTGAGTCTTGCACGGATTGCCAAATGGTGAGGCGGCCGCTCGCGATAAGCGGGGAATCCGGGTTCGAGTCCCGGCCCGGCACAAGTTTTCACTGCCGTCATTCCATTCTACAGCTGATGGTAGTCGTTATTCACATCAGCGAATTCATTTGATGAGTCAGTCCGTACGTTTACATGGCTGCCAAAACCAGACTTCATAAACAGAGTTTCCAATATTGCTCCTGATACTTCATGTAAACACCACAATGTAAATTCTGGAGATGTGGTCACTTCGACAATCGATTTTCACTCCGACGTAAGCGCATAAACGTTTCTGTAACGTCCTTGTATCGTGAGGTTACTTCCCGTTTTTTTTTTTTAAAAAAAAAAGAGAAACGTATTGACTAATCTGGACCGGAGTGACTTGTCGTGCACTGAAGGACGAGTGTAGGGTAGGCATTAGACTGATCATGAAGTTGGCTACGTCTTATCCGTAACTGAAGAGCACCAGCCAGTGCGCAGATTTTTGTCACTAATCGGAACAGCTTGTAACAAACTAGCGCCGAGCGGTCTAAGGCGCTGCAGTCATGGCCTGTGCGGCTGGTCCCGGCGGAGGTTCGAGTCCTCCCTTGGGCATGGGTGTGTGTGTGTGTATGTGTGTGTGTGTGTGTGTGTGTGTGTGTGTGTGTTTGTCCTTAGGTTAATATAGGTTAAGTAGTGTGTAAGCTTAGGGACTGATGACCTTAGCAGTTAAGTTCCATAAGATTTCACACACATTTGAACAAACTAACATAGCGCCAGCTGTTTCACTCCCGTAGACAGTATGATCTGGTCAGACGTTTTTTATTTCTTTTAATCGATTTCTTATGTTGTTCACTAATTGCGACGCCTAAACTTTTCGCGCTAGTTAAGCCCATAGAGGCATGGTTTTTCCCGAATGTACTTCTGACTAACAAGCAATTCTGGTAGCTAGAGTCCAAGGTTTTTGTTAATCATGCCTTTCGAATTCTAGTGGTGATATTTTCGTAGAAAGTTTCATGCTCTAACACACATTTCTTTATATCTAACCGAGAAGTGAAATATAACGTTTCATAGATTTACCTCTGAAAATGCTTTTATAATGAAATAACTGCATAAAACTTTTCATGCCCTGTTTCACTCCCTTAGGTGCCGAATTTCCAAAAACACTTAAACACTTTTTATACCGAGAAGTCAAATACCCACATTCATACATGTAACTTTAAAAATGCTTTACTAGTTCTTAAGTGCTGATTTAGTTTCAAAACAACTTCCTCCCCCCTACTGTACACCCTTATTGGTGGAATTTCTAAAAATGCTGAAGAACGGAATTTTTTATTTCTGACTGAGAAACCAAATACCAATTTTCTTAGGTCCAACTTCAAAATTGCCTTAATAGCGATGTATCCTCAAAGAACCTTTTATCGGTTATTTCACTCCCTTAGGAGCGGAATTTCGAAAAATCCTTTCTTACACGACGCCTAAAGTATAATATGAGCACGCTGTACAAATTTCAAGTTTCTATCCCTAGCGATATGGGCTGGGCGATGGTGAATCAGTGTGTGACTGAGTCAGTCGGCACGTAGTGTTTCTTGTATATATAGATTAATAAATTATCAAGTACGATGGTGAATGGCCTTACAAGGAAAAAATTTATATGCAGAAAGAAACCATACCCTAGTAATTGGATCGCAGTCCAGTGTCGGTAAATATTTTTAAGTTTTTGCGTTTTAGTTTCTTGTGGTTGTTGTGAGCTCTTAAAAATCTCCACCCCTTTCGGTAGTTACTCCCGTGTTACGCGTAATGGACGCGAATCAGACATTTAATGTTACGTCGTTTAGAAGTGACTCTGACTGCAGTATTCCATGACGAATTAATTCGCAAACACTTGTTATTTTATACTATCTATTTCGCGTGTAGTTTACACAAAATACTGTTCTATCTTCTCACAGAGATCAAGAGTTTGCATAGCTCAGACATAAAAGATACTACCTCGAAAAGGCAACCAAAAAATCATAAAAATACACTTTTTCTTTTCGGTTAATTATACTCTGACATTTTCAATGATTATACTGTGTTTGTCGTATAAAATCGCAGTTTTGTTTCTCTAACAAATACGTGCCTCTTCTTTCAATTTTTTAGAATGTTCTTTTTTTTCACAAAATTTTCATCGCCTGTTAAGTAACATTACAAGCTGATTTGTATACGCCGGAAAACCGATATTTGACAGGTCTAGCGAAACCGCTTGAGGCCTTGATATGTAACGAAGACAGCGAAAAACGGCTTCCGCAGTTTGATTTTCGTCTTTTGGAAGCTGTGTCGCATTGCAACACATCATTTCCTGTCCGCCAATGTTCGTTAGCCCTATCCGCTACTGTAGCAGCTCGGCCTAATATCCGGCTACAGGAGGAAGGGGCTTTCCCTTAATCTTCCTAAACGGGTGCCGGTCGGAGCCTATACAGCTTCCTTGTAGGGAGGGTAATTTCCCGATGGCCGGTGTTTGCCTGTAAGCAGGATCAACAAACGGCCAAAGCGAAGGGCTCCGTTTATGCACCCGATTCGAACTGGGTGAGAGGCCCAAGGGTTAAATGATGTCATGGAGAGGTCTCGGGTTCGAGAAATTGAGGAATGCGCAGTCAGCCATCTTGGGACTGGGGTGGCGAATTGTGGACCCGCAGGGAAGTTGGGAGTCGGTGATCTTCGTGATGGGCGACGTTACGTTTTCGGTACGGAAAGCCTTCACAGCATTCGAATGTGCGTCCCATATGCAGGGTCGTGGTATTCGTCTTGGACAATCTGTTGCTTTCCTCGACGAGTGTGGCGGTTTCTAACGACGTGCTTCCGCAGAACGAGGCAAAGCGTGCAGCGACTCTGCTGGAGTTGGCCAAAAACGGCGGACTTGGATAGTATTAATTGGTACGAAATACATCTACGTTTACTTCAGTACTCCGGAAGCGACATAACGGTGTGTGTCCGAGGGCACTTCTAGTACCACTAACTCATAACGCTTTTTCTGTTCCACTCGCGACGACGAGTGAGAAGAATGATAGTCGGTAAGCATCGTCAGTGTCGTTCTACGGTAATAGGCTTTGTATGCGCAGTATGTCAAATTCATTTACGTTCAGAGTCATCTGCCATAGCCAGCACCATTCATAAATCATTTGCAGTACGTCATCCGTCATTGCTACATTCTCATAGATAACCGCATCATCTGCGAACATTTCTTCCGATGCTTTCTACTAGATTATTTACGTACGCGTACATTGTAAACAGTAACGGTCGTATCTCAGGTAATCACCTTCACATCTGTCGATTTTGTTCCGTTAAGAGCGACGTGTTGAGTTCTGCCTGCAAGGAAGTCTTCAATCCAGTCACAGAAATCTGGACCGATACTGTGCGAGCTCGTGTTATTTTTTTTTCCGCTACCCTTGTGCGGGACGGTGTCAAATGCATTCGGAGAGCAAGGAACGCGGCATCAGTCTGAAAATTTCACGTGAAGCAGTGCAAAATTGAGTGATGTTCTGTGACTCTCTTCCTACTGACTTTGTGCTGTAGGGTAGATGGGGGTAAAGCCCAGCAATTTTCAGTTTTCCTAACAGTGTGGTCAGTGAGGGATATATTTTCACTTGATTTAAAATTAAATTTATATGTTGGGTTTTTACCTATGACCTTTCCAAATTGCAGCTATACTGATTATTAATTACAGAGATAATTACAATCCAGCGAAAAAAAAAAAAAATTGCAGGTCTTTGCCCCATTTGAGAGAAACGTGGATAAAACAGGAGGACTCGATAGTAAAAACAGTTGAAATAATCTGTCCAACATTGTTAAATTGTAGCCAAGTCACCCAACGCAACACTGAATTTAAATATCCCATAAATCCGAACAAGATTCCTAAAAAGTACAAAATTAATACTTTCTTCACCGCAAAAGGAGGATTAGTAGGGTAACATGAGAAAGTTCAATGACTGAGTCTGTCTACGCTATCAAAGTAAGCAGTGTACTTCGTTAGGTCCTCTGAAAAGTGATTGCTTTACGAGGTCGTTCTGTGTTCATCCTTGTGGGTCTGGAAAGTTTTATCGTCACATCGTCAGTGGCAGTGAATGACTGCTCCTGTCTCTCAAGAAATTTGCACGTTCCTGGAATTCGTTGGAGTCGCGGGGTTTACCCCCAGAGGATTTGCCCATTTCGTCACTTTATCTCAAAAAACTCATCGAGTAAAACACAAATGATTTCTGGCGTACCCCAAGATAGTGTTATAGGCCCTCTGCTGTTTCTTATCTATATAAACGATTTGGGAGACGATCTGAACAGCTGTCTTCTGTCTTAGGTTGTTTGCAGATGATGCTGTGTTTTATTGTCTAGTAAACTCATCAGAAGATCAAAACAGAGTGCAAAACCATTTAGAAAAGCTACCTGAATGGTGCGAAATGATGAAATAATGAAAAGTGTGAGGTCATCCACATGAGTGCTAAAAGGAATCCGTTAAACTTGGGTTACAGGATAAATCAGTCTAACCTAAAGGCCGTAAATTCAACTAAATACATAGGAATTACAATTACAAACTATTTAAATTGGAACACATAGAACATGTGCGTTTTATTTGCAGGACACTTAGAAAACGTAACAGATCTACTAAAGAGAGTGCCTACAGTACGCTTGTCCGTCCTCTTTTGGAGTACTGCCGCGCGGTGTGGATAGGTTTTGTACTATCGCGAAATAGGGGACAGAGTGTCACGGACATAATACAGGGTTTGTGATGGACACCATTTTAAAAAAAGGCGTTTTTCGTTGCAGGCGGATCTTCTCAGTAAATTTCAATCGCCAGTTCCCCCCCCCCCCCCCCCCCTCCCCCCGAATTTTAAAATATTTTGTTGACACCGACCTACATAGGGAGAAACGATCGTCTTTATAAAATAAGGGAAATCAGAGCTCGCACGGAAAGATACAGGTGTTCGTTTTTCCCGCGCGCTGTTCGAGAGTGGAATAATGGAGAATCATTGTAAAGGTGATTCGATGAACCCCCTGGCAGGCACTCAAGCGTGATTTGTAGATGATCCGTGTAGACGTAGATGTAGAGAGCGTCATGCTAATTTTGGGGACCAATTGGAGCAATTATTACCACGCGGAGGTGATATGTAAATCCAGTAGTGTCAGTGAATAATTCGTTGATTCTTTTTTTCAGAACCTACATCATGCAATTTTCAAGTGAAATATCAGAATAGTTGCGTGTAAGTAATAAAAAACAGACTTACCTCATTTTATCATCTATGGAGCGACCAGCCCAGACCAACTTTAACGGAACAATAAGTCACAGCGATGGCGATCTGTGCGGCTTTTTACCGCGCGCAGGGCCCTACCCCACTTTCGATGCAAATGTTTTATTATTGTCGTGATTACCAGCGAGAGCTGGTAGCGGCCAGCTGGAGATAATGTATTGACTGTTGACGGTGTTCGTTTTCCAGGGCAGTGGTCGGACTTCGGAAAATTGCTGAAAGTCGATGGAGTGTGACAGGGCTTCCATCATTCACATTGGGACTGGCGAGTGTGATAATCCTGTCTCGGCGCTCAAACACAGGCTGACGACGTTTCTTTAGATTGATTTGTAACCGTTACAAAGCTGGGTATTGCCGGCCGGGGTGGCCCAGTGCTTCTAAGCCCTTCAGTCCCGAACCGCGCGACCGCTCCGGTCGCAGGTTCGAATCCTGCCTCGCGCATGGATGTGTGTGATGTCCTTAGGTTAGTTAGGTTTAAGTAGTTCTAAGTTCTAGGGGACTGACAACCACAGCAGTTAAGTCCTGTAGTGCTCAGAGCCATTTGAACCATTTGAAAGCAGGGTATTACGCCGGATCCGCAGTAAACGTTTCTGATTAAATAGCGGGCGGTCAAAATCAAAGTGCAGCTACTCACAGATGTCCAGTGTGGGCGTATGGGCAGCAAATCTTGGTAGGTGCTCTAACGCGTTGATGCGCGACCGATTTATTCTGGAAAAACGTAGTTCCAGTTTTGGCCGGCGGGTGCAAATCTGAAGCTGTGAATACGAGAAAGCAGTACAGAAATGTTTTCATACGTAATGGATTTGGAACGGTGCGTGGGCAGAAAAGGCCAAACGAGTGACAAAGGCGTAATGTTGATTTTATTATAAACCGCCGCTTACAGCACAAGAGCAATATGAGTACCAGAGACGTCGACGAGGCGCCGCATCCGTAAAACGGCGTGATCGGCAGTTGCTGGCAGCAGTTCCCGTGGAATCTGAGCAACGTGTCCCCGTGCACCGGCCTTCAGGTCAGGCAGAGACTGAACGCGTCGCTGGTGAACGCGTTCTCTTAGGTATCCCCAGAGGCAAAAGTCACATCGATTCCGATCAGATGATCGTGCAGGCCAAGCATCTGGAAAATGACTGGAAATAACGCGTTCGTGGGAGGTTGCATTCAGCAGATCTGTCACTGGACGAGCGACATGAGCTGTTGCCCCACCTTGCATGAGGACACAGGTTTCCACACAGTTGCGCTCCTCCAAGTCAGGAATCACATACTGCACAAGTAGGTCTCCATAGCGCGCAGACGTCACGGTACACCAGACGGGCCCTCTGGGTGTCTTCTCTTCAAAGAAAGAAGAAGAACGGATCAGTAATGTGAAGCCACACCACACCACACATTACATGCGGCGAGTGCAGCGGCTCTTCGTGCACAAGACGCGGTTTAACAGTACGCCAGGTTCGGCCGGTCTGTGTATTCGGTGCACCCTGTAGTGTAAGATGTGTGTCGTCACTCCATAAAATATTGTCTGGTCTCACGTCATGAACTTCGATCTGTGCCACAAACTGAAGAGTAAATTCAGAACGTTGCTGCGGGTTTGATGCAACGTCTGCATCGTAACTGTAACCACAAAACTGTCAGTACTGTTGACCATGGGCCAGACAATTGCCGTGACACTGGACGAGCGCCGGCACTACCCGGGGCACGTACTGCGTGGTCAGCTACAGCAGCTGCAGCCTCGCCAATAACATCCACCGGGACAGGCCGCGTTCCTCTTCCAGGTTCCACACCGAGCTGACCCGCGTATTCTAATTTCGTTATCGTCATCTTTAAACCACTGAGTGACGTCGATCCTCGTCTCAGATCTGTCAGTCGCCGACACGCTCGCCATGGAGGACGTAAGCTTTTGGAGGTTCTAGACCCCCCACCCCAGGAGCGGTGTGAAAATTTGCCTATTTTCCGCCATCGCCTGTAACCACGTGTTTCCCGGTCTAGGGGTCAAAACCCCGAACAAGCCATCCACAGAGACATGTGTAGATTGCTGCCATTCATATACGACAGTTTCAGTAACAGCGCACAGCCTCTCTTCTCGACACTCATGGCTTGTCAAATGACAGCATGGATGTCTTACCCATCATAAAAACAGTGCACAGCGCGACATTTGCGCCTGGTAGCCAAAACTGGAACTAATTTTTTTCTAGCTGAAATCGGTTCCGGATTACCACGTTAGCATATTTACCAATTGTTGTTGCCATACGATGGTGACAGCCCACACTGGGCCTTTGTGAGTAGCTGCACTCGGCATGTAAAGCAGCACGTGGTGCAATTTTTCTTTAGCACCGCCGCCGCCATGGCGACTTCTCGCGAAGCCACAGAAGCTCCGAGACGGGAATGAATGCAACGTTTCAGTGTATCTTTTCGTGGCCGCTCTGTGTGCTCCTGTTGCTCGCTGCTCTGGACTCCAGCGCCACCTTCAAGTAGTTGAGAGGGAAGCGCCTCACTTTCTGCTTCAAGATGAGGGGGTCCACCCCCCCCCCCCCCCAACCCTCCTAAATGGGTTGTTGCATGAACTCGGTACTCTGGCTCACAGGCGAGCAATTTTCCCACGACTGCTGGAGTTTCCCAGTACCTGATGCGAAGAATTTTTTTTAAGGTCGCAGCTGGAAATGAGCAGTGAATATGCCTGTGCTCTGCTCGGGACCCTGACCGGGTCAAAAGCCCGAAACTTACAACACTTCCGTGGAGCAACACACTGAGGTGACAAAAGTCGTCCTAATACCCTGTCGGAGCTCCTTTTGTGCGGTGTAGTGCGGCAGGGACTCCACAAGTCGCTGCAAGTTCCCTGCTGAAGCACTGGGCCGCGCTGCCTCTGCAGACGCCCATAATACCGAAAGCGTCGCCCGCTGTCATTGTCCTCGTCCATTCTCTCTCTCTCTCTCTCTCTCTCTCTCTCTCTCTCTCTCTCCCCCTCTCACTCTCCCCTTTCACTGTCTCTCCCTCTCTCTCTCTCTCTCCCCCTCTCCCTTCCTTACCACTCTGCCACTGTCTCTCTGTCCCACTGCCACGGTCTTTGTTGCCCTAATCCCTTTCTTTCTCGGTTACAGTCTGCTGCCTTTCTCTTCAGTCACCGCTGTCTCGTCTCCACACATTTCCTTGGGAATGATTTGCTCAGGGGTTTGACCTCCAGACCGGGAAACTTTATCACGTGCCTACAGTTGATGACAGAACGTGCAAATTTTCACACTGTTCCTGCGGATCACGGCCCCCTCCCCCAAAAAAAAAAACCTATGTATGGTCTTGTCTCTCTTTGATTTCCTCTCTTTTTCTCCATTGCTACTCTTTCGATTTCCATTGTCTCCTCCCTCTTTCTTCTCCGTTTGCTACTATCTCTGTCCATCCCTCTTTCTCATTTACTGCCACTCTGTCACTGGCCACCAGGGCCCCCTCCCTCTTTGGCTCCCACTGCTACTGTTTTCACTCAGCTCTCTTCCTCTTCCATTGCCACTTTTCTCTCTCCCAGCGCCACTGTCTCATATCTCAGTCCCTCCTACTGGCACTGTGATCCTGTCTTCCACCGTCACTGCCTCTGCTACTTTCTTTCACCACAAAAAGCGCAATATGTTTGCGTGCCAAAATTATTGACAAGGAATCTTTTAAAGAGAAGCATATTCGCCTTCTTTGTGATGAGACAGCAACATTCTTCAGCTCCTTCTTTTCCCTGTTGCAGCAGGGCCTGCTCCTTGTATAAAGCGAATTCAGCAGTTAGTAAAGTTTTGACAGTTTATTTATATACTTCTATACACTTACATACTTTCACACATATAGGGCATAAACAACGAATAAGTATGTAGTATAAGATTAACACAGAAACCTCTCCCATCTAACACAAGTTCACTTTACATTATTTGACATAAAGAAGCACAACAATTTTGGGCTACACTTAACAAGTCTACCAAAAAATGCGGTGTACCAAAGAAGTTCGTATGACAGAATAGGTTATTGTAAGGCGGTTGCCCCGGCAGGTGGCACCATCAAATAATTTCCAGGCCAAGACAGTCTGTACAGGCGTGGAGTGGCCCTTATGAACAGGCAGCGCGTCATAAAGTTTTATTGGTAAAAAAAATTGCTATTCCCAGCACAATTTCTTGACCTCAGAACCCTTGCGTTAACTCCAGAACGCATGCCATGTGTTCAGTGCCTCAGTTAAAACTATGGTTACTCCTCACACAGGATTTTACGTGCATAAGTGCGGTAACTTTAAACCTCTAGATCTCGGTATCGTATAATGAAATTGAAAAACGTTTCAAGGTTCCCAGAGAACATCATGTTAAGAACATGTTGTAAAAGTTCCTCCTACTTACTGTGAGCAGAAATTATAGATGTGGCCATCCCCACAAATTGGTATTCTTGGTACCCAAAAATCAATTTTTTTCGGGTTAACCTTCATAAGGCACAAATATTTTCGAAAACGGAAAAATCGTGTTTCTAGATAAATGTCTAAAGAGTGTTCAGTTACAGTTTGAGCCATTTACTAGGGTTAGTTATTTATACTGTTGCGGCCCACGGTGCAAAGACAGCTAAAAGCCGGTTTTTGCCATTTTCTGACTGAGTACGGTTATTATGAACCTCTGAATCTCGGTTGCGTATAATGATATCGAAAAAGGTTTCGAAGTTCCTCGAGAATGCCACCTTAAGAACATGCCATAAAAATTTTGATGATCTGCCGTGAAAAAAAATGATAAAAGTGGTCATCCTCGAAATTGGTACTTTCGGTCCCCATAAATATTGGTTTTTCGGGGTTTTCTGAGGAACCTCCAGTGAGGGAATGGTTCTTTTATAAACAGCATGACGTTCAGCCTAGACCACACCTAACGCAAAAGAACCAACGGATTTGCTCAATTTGCCTGGTCAGGAGAAACATCCAGTGTTTAAATTATGACCTTGTACCTATGACCTTGCCCTTTCTTCTGGTAAGTTTACAAGTGCTTGTTAGGCCGAGGGATATCCAAACCACGTGACCCCTTATGTGTGTCATCAATAAAACTGGTATGTGACCTCTTGAAGAACTGGACTGTCCCGCGCAAGTGTTTGGAACATCACGGCCGATACATGTGTCGCGTTGTCCATGGGAGAACCGCTTGACCCTGTAACGTGTGAACGTGGCTAAATGATACTCTTGTGTAATTGTGTGGGTGTATAGTTTCTCATTTCCTGTTTGGATGTGTGATGGCCCGGTTGCCCCGCGTGTGTGTGTTCTGTCCAGTGACCACGGCGAAGTGCTGGCTATTGGCGGCAGCTTCAGCCAGACCGACGGGTGGCAGGGGCAGGGGCAGGGCAACTCGATTTGTCCGGCCTGCGCTGCTGTCTGCCGTCGTCCATCTCTCTCTCTCTCTCTCTCTCTCTCTCTCACACACACACACACACACACACACACACAGAGAGAGAGAGAGAGAGAGAGAGAGAGAGAGAGAGAGAGAGCGCAGGCAATCCGGCAGAAGGCTCTGGTCATCCAATTGCGCTCGCTGTCACTTCTCGTCACGTCACGTGAAGCCACACGGCCGCGCCGCAGCTGACGTAAAGCACGGCGCAGTATTTGTCACAGTGTGACTGCAGGAGCTCAGAACGCAGTACCGGGTGAACAGGCTCACTCGCACAGCGGAGTTTACCGGCGGCCAGTTTTGAATGACAAGTGTCCATTATCGATTTCGAAACAGTGATGAAGCTACAAGCTGGCCTCGGGATTTCGGAAATGGTAGCTCCGTCGCAGCTGTCCGCTGGCGAGAAGGATGTCTGCGACACGAATGCGGGGTCGAGCTGCCTCTGCGTCGTCGCGTCCTCCACAGCGGACCACTGTGTGCGGATCTGAAAACATTTCCATTAATCCAGTTGTGTGAGCACCGTAACTGTGACACGCTGCAAGAGATTCGAGAGACGTAAATGAGTTAAGTCATCTCACCCCCTCAGTGCAGTGGTACTTCCGCTTTGGTATGTACATGCTGTCATTAGCTACTGTTCATTAGCACCGGTACTGCGTATGCAGCTCTGAACCTCGTTTTTTCGACACTATTCACGTTCTGTTCTTTTTTTTCAGCTAAAAAATCGTAAATGGTAGTGTTTTCACGCCTGTTTCTTGCTTACAATGTGAAGGTGCTCTCAAATTTTCTCCTTTCACATTGGCTCTGTGTATAAAAAATAAAAGAAACTGTGAGACGAGGAGTGACGAACAGAAAAATTCAACACGGCATTATTTTTAACACGTAGGACATGGATGTGACAGTGCTGAGTATTTGTTGCCAGTTTCACATGTCATATATCGTACAAAATTCCAAAGCTTTACTTTGTTCATTTCTCCCTGGAGAAATGAAGAAGGTTTGGTTATCCCGACTGAAACCTAGGTAAATTTCTTGGTAAACGGTACAACTGAAACTGTTCATTATTAAAATTAATATTTATGCAGTTGCTGACAGGGCCGCGAAATTGTTGTCGTTGTTGTGGTCTTCAGTCCTGAGACTGGTTTGAGGCAGCTCTCAATGCTACTCTATCCTGTGCAAGCTGCTTCATCTCCCAGTACCTACTGCAACCTACATCCTTCTGAATCTGCTTAGTGTATTAGTGTATTGTGATCTCTTCTCCCCAATCCTATTCAATACCTCCTCATTAGTTACGTGATCTACCCACCTAATCTTCAACATTCTTCTGTAGCACCACATTTCGAAAGCTTCTATTCTCTTCTTGTCCAAACTATTTATTGTCCATGTTTCACTTCCATACATGGTTACACTCCATACAAATACTTTCAGAAACGACTTCCTGACACTTAAATCTATACCCGATGTTAACAAATTTCTCTTCTTCAGAAACGCTTTCCTTGCCATTGCCAGTCTCCATTTTATATCCTCTCTACTTCGACCATCATCAGTTATTTTGCTCCCCAAATAACAAAACTCCTTTACTACTTTAAGTGTCTCATTTCCTAATCTAATTCCCTCAGCATCACCCGACTTAATTCGACTACATTCCATTATCCTCGTTTTGCTTTTGTTGATGTTCATCTTATATCCTCCTTTCAAGACACTGTCCATTCCGTTCAACTGCTCTTCCAAGTCCTTTGCTGTCTCTGACAGAATTACAATGTCATCGGCGAACCTCAAAGTTTTTATTTCTTCTCCCTGGATTTTAATACCTACTCCGAATTTTTCTTTTGTTTCCTTTACTGCTTGGTCAATATGCAGATTGAATAACATCAGGGAGAGGCTACAACCCTGTCTCACTCCCTTCCCAACCTCTGCTTCCCTTTCATGCCCCTTGATCCTTATAGATGCCATCTGGTTTCTGTACAAATTGTAAATAGCCTTTCGCTCCCTGTATTTTACCCCTGCCACCTTTAGAATTTGAAAGATAGTATTCCAGTAAACATTGTCAAAAGCTTTCTCTAAGTCTACAAATGCTAGAAACGTAGGTTTGCGTTTCCTTCATCTTTCTTCTAAGATAAGTCGTAAGGTCAGTATTGCCTCACGTGTTCCAACATTTCTATGGAATCCAAACTGATCTTCCGCGAGGTCGGCTTCTACCAGTTTTTCCATTCGTCTGTAAATAATTCGCGTTAGTATTTTGCAGCTGTGACTTATTAAACTGATAGTTCGGTAATTTTCACACCTTTCAACACCTGCTTTCTTTGGGATTGGAATTATTATATTCTTCTTGAAGTCTGAGGGTATTTCGCCTGTCTCATACATCTTGCTCACCAGATATTGGAGTTTTGTCAGGACTGGCTCTCCCAAGGCCGTCCGTAGTTCTAATGGAATGTTGTCTACTCCCGGGGCCTCGTTTCGACTCAGGTCTTTGAGTGCTCTGTCAAACTCTTCACGCAGTATCGTATCTCCCATTTCATCTTCATCTACATCCTCTTCCATTTCCATAATATTGTCCTCAATTACATCGCCCTTGTATAGACCCTCTATATACTCCTTCCACCTTTCTGCTTTCCCTTCTTTGCTTAGAACTGGGTTTCCATCTGAGCTCTTGATATTCATACAAGTGGCTCTCTTTTCTCCAAAAGTCTCTTTAATTTTCCTGTAGGCTGTATCTATCTTACCCCTAGTGAGATAAGCCTCTACATCCTTACATTTGTCCTCTAGCCATCCCTGCTTAGCCATTTTGCACTTCCTGTCGATCTCATTTTTGAGACGTTTGTATTCCTTTTTGCCTGCTTCATTTACTGCATTTTTATATTTTCTTCTTTCATCAATTAAATTCAGCATTTCTTCTGTTACCCAAGGATTTTTACTAGCCCTCGTCTTTTTACCTACTTGATCCTCTGCCGCCTTCACTATTTCATCGCTCAGAGCTACCCATTCTTCTTCTACTGTATTTCTTTCCCCCATTCCTGTCAATTGTTCCCTTATGCTCTCCCTGAAACTCTGTACAACCTCTGGTTCTTTCAGTTTATCCCGGTCCCATCTCCTGAAATTCCCACCTTTTTGCAGTTTCTTCAGTTTTAATCTACAGTTCATAACCAATAGATTGTGGTCAGAGTCCACATCTGCCCCTGGAAACGTCCTACAATTTAAAACCTGGCCGCGAAATGTTGAAGATATTTAAACATGAACGGAAGTTGGTACGTGTGTCACTGCTTCCCGTAAGATGATGTCGATTCTAATTTCAGGCCGGTCCCAAAAGAGTGGCGTTAGTAAATGAGGTTTGCTTTAAATACACGCTGCAACGATCGTGAGCACTAATTACGTCTGGTAAGTTGATATTTCTTTAAGGCGACAAAGACGCCATTTTCAACACCTCACCGAGTTGGAATGAGGTCGTGTAACAGCTGTTCCTTCCGCGATATTGCAGAAAACCTTGGCAGGAATGTAGCCACTGTACGTGATTACTGGCAACAGTGGTCACGGGAATGTACGGTCACATGAAGACTGAGCTCCGTATGGCCACGTGACACTGCCGAGACGGACGACCACCGTGTTGGGCGTATCGCTGTGGCGCCTCGCCTCGTGCTGCGTCTGCACCACAGCGACACAACGGACTGCTACGAGTCGGTTACTTGAAGCACAGCTCCGAGCCAGACGCCTTGCCGCGTGCATTCCCCTGACCACAAACCACCGCCGTTTGTGACTTCTGTGGCGTCAAGCGAGAGCTCATTGGGGGGAAGGGTGGAGGTAGGATTGAGTTGGGTTGATCTGGGGGACGAGACCAAACAGCGAGGTCATCAGTCTCATCGGATTAGGGAAGGAAGTCGGCCGTGCCCTTTCAAAGGAATCATCTCGGCATTTGCCTGGAGCGATTTAGGAAAAGCACGGAAAACGTAAATCAGGATGGCCGGACGCGGGTTTGAAACGTCGTCCTCCCGAATGTCCAGTGTGCTAACCACTGCGCTACCTCGCTCGGTGGGGCGGAGGTCCGTTGTGTTTTCTGGTGAAATCTGGTTCTGCCTCGGTGCCAGTGGTAGCTGTGTATTGGTTAGGAGGAAACCAGTTTGACGGACTGCAACCAACCTGTATGCGTGCTAGACACACTGGAGCTACATGTCGAGTGCGATTTTTTATGAGAACAAAAACGCTCTCATGGTTATCCCACGCACCTTGACAGCAAAGTTGTACGTCAGTCTGCTGATTAGACCTGCTATTCTGCCGTTCATTAAGAGCATTGCAGGGGGTGTTTTCCAACAGGATAACGCTCGCCCACATACCGCTATTGTAACCCAGCATGCTGTACAGGGTGTCGACATGTTACCTCGGTCTGCTCGATGACCAGATCTGTGTCCAGTCGAGCAGATGTGGAACATCACCAGACGACAACTCCAGCGTCATTTACAAACTATCCTTGTTTCCATCGACCAAGTGTAGCAGGCGTGGAACTCTGTCCCAGAAACTGACATACGGCGCCTGCACAACACGTTGTACGGACGTCTGCATGCTTAAAATCAACATTCTGGCGGCTGCGTCGATTAGTAATATACCAGCGTTTCACATTTGCAATGGCTTATCTCGCGCTTACATTAACCTAAGTTTCTGCAATTTTAATTACTTAACTTTCTCACGAATGTATTCCCGACATTTCATTACTCTGCATAATTTTTTTTTTTTTTTTTTCTGTTGAATTTTTTTCCGTCGGTGTAGCAGGGGGAGCCCCTTTCGGCGGACAGCACGGAGTGAGGGGGTGACGCACGATCCGGCAGCCACACTCGTTGCACACTCATATGACAGTCGTGGCAACGCGTCCTGCACGTACGGTACAGGTGTGAGCCTTGCAAACACGTCTGCTACACTGGCGATGTGGCCTCTGACGTGGACGAAACGTCGGCTGGTGTGAAGCAATACGGGCGCAGCAGTAGCGGATGAGTTGAGACAGCGTGGAGCCCGCCCTCGGGACCTGCTGGGCCGCTTCACCTGCGTCCTCGAGTAGGCACCACAGGGTGTGGCGGGAGGGGGGGAGGGGGGGGGGAGGGCGGGGCCCTCGCGGACAGCCCTAATTGGCTGGCTCTGCGCCGCGCCGCGCCACGCCGCACACACAGACGGCCCGGGGCGCCTCTCGGCTGTGGACGACAACAGGTCCTCCTCACCCTGGTTGTTAGGCGCGGCGTGTCGGGGGGGTTCAGGGTGCTCTCCAGTCTGCCGGCGAGTCGCCGCGGCTCGTCCGTCACAGCCCGTCGAGGTGTCAGTGCGCGTGGCGTCGGGCACCCCACTGTACTGGCAGGCGGGCAGGCCTGCTCCAGGAGGCCGCCGTGTCCGTGACGAGCACTGCCAGGGGCCGTGGCAGGCCGCCGTCGTCCTCACCCTTTCGTGGCTAAAATTTATTTCGCGTAGATCTGAAAAATAAAATTTCATACACGCTCTTCCCTTTAGATACATCTTACACTTTCACTACCAAAAATTTTTTTAACAATGAAATTCGCCAAACAGTCGTGCGATTGCGATGTTGTTATATATAATTTTCGCTACCGGTTTCGGCCATCTTCAGGCTCCATATGGACCCCTCAATCGATATTGGAATTCTGGGGCCATCTGTTTCTGGACGTCGTGAATTCGTTTTCACAAAAACTACCCGCGGAGAAACAAAAGCGGTGAGGGTAGGTATACAGGCCCATTTCGACCATGTTTTGATTCCCACCTGCACAGCTAACTGGCGTTGCCATTTGGTCGGACAATTCTTGGGGTAGCTACCCGTCGCCCCATTCTCCACACAGACCGGCAGGATGCCTCAAGCCTTTGGGGTCAAATTGAAACAGGCGATAGTGGATCCACAGTCGATTACACTGAGAGAGGGAGCCAATGGTTGGCCGACCGGAGTGGCCGAGCGGTTCTAGGCGCTACAGTTTGTAACCGCGCGACCGCTACGGTCGCAGGTTCGAATCCTGCCTCGGGCATGGATGTGTCTGATGTCCTTAGGTTAGTTAGGTTTAGGTAGTTCTAAGTTGTAGGGGACTGATGACCTCAGACGTTAAGTCCTATAGTGCTCAGAGCCATTTGAACCATTTGGAATCAATGGTTGGAAGTGCATATTTATCGTGGTATGGCCAGACACACAGTACATACATAGTGTAACAACAACGTAGGTGACTGTTCTCAATGCCTGCATGGCAACACTGTATGAAGTTCTGCTACACACTGTCAAACATCCCTGGTGCTTGTTGTACCAGGAGTCAGGAGGCTTAGATAGTATCAAGCAGGTCTTCTTCCATTTCTGTGGGGGTTTTGTACACCAACGCCTCTTGACGCAACCCCTTGGGAACAGAGGTGTGAGATCTGGCGATCGCGCTGGCCGCGGGACAGGACCTCCCCTTCCTATTCAACAGTGAAGGTGCGTGTCGTTCAGGTGCCTGCTAACATTAACATCGAAGTGGGCTGGTGGAGCGCCGTGTTGGAATGACATCCTGTCACGGACAACAAGCAGCACAGTCTGCCAAGAACTATGGCAGCACATCTCGCAGCAACAGCAGAGATGGGGAGGCAGCAAATGAGGTGGCGTTAGGTGATATCAGACAATGAGAATCGTTGCTGGTGGCCACTTATGTCGGTGGCGTGGGGACTGTCCAGACACGACTGCCGGCCGCGGTCGTCTCGCGATTCTAGGCGCGCAGTCCAGAACCGCGCGACTGCTACGGTCGCAGGTTCGAATCCTGCCTCGGGCATGGATGTGTGTGATGTCCTTAGGTTAGTTAGGTTTAAGTAGTTCTAAGTTCTAGGGGACTGATGACCACAGCTGTTAAGTCCCATAGTGCTCAGAGCCATTTGAACCAGACATGACTGTTGCGGCTGTTGAAAACACCACCACTGCGAATGAAGCCTCATCCATGAACGATACAAACTGCACAAAGTTCGGCACTACGGCATTACAGTGGATAATCTATTGACAGAAATGAACACGGACGTCTCCAAATCCGCTGGTCCCAGTTCCTGCGCACGTTCTTTATGATTGGACGGTAATACCTGTTCCACCAGCACTCTGCACAATGTATGCTTCAAAATGTGCGTTTCACGGACAGGCTGGCGGGCGCTTGTTGCTGCAGGGTGGGCCACGCGCTCCAACACCGCCTGTTCCAAGTCTGGTGTACCGACATGTCTCTGGAGGAAACCACGACCAGCTTTCTGCAGCCCGAATGACTCCGTCTTTCATAACCAGATATTCACGGAGATAAACTTCGTCCAGTTAGGATGACGCCTGTTGGGAAAGCGTTCTCTGTACATTCGTGCTGCTTCACGAGCACTACAGCCTGCCGCACCGTACATTAAATCCATGTCTGCCAAACCTCGTGACGATTAACGTTCCATCTTTGACCAGGCATCGTGCAGTGTACAGAGTAACGAGCCTCACCGTGGACACATCAGAAGCTGTCTGATGCCACGGACAACTGGCCCGAGGGATAGAAGTGTGCGTGCGACACGGGCTACTGCGCTGCTGTGATGGATGTGGTTCTCACATGACGCGCGAGATATGAGGCAAGTTGTGTGCAGAATGTCTGTCTGTGGTGGTCAGGGGAGAACTCTGTTTAACATTCACTGCCTGTTCCACAGGCGAAAGTGGGGCAGAAGTGGATGATGCACCGTTGCAATGCGTCCACTGCGACTGGTGATTGTCACTTTGAACAGTTACTGTGAGCTGTGTTGCTGTTATGCGGTGCACTCTGTGTATGTGCATAGCACAATAAATACGCGTTTCCGACCATTTGTTCCCTATCTAAATGACATTGGTTGTGGGCTCACTATCGCCTCTTTCAGTTCGACGCAAAGATTTGAGACACGCTTTATAGTGTCTGGTTTCCGATTCTGTGGAAGAATGGCTTGCCATTCCTCCCCATTGAAAGCGTCCGCAGCAGAGTTGAAGTTGTCGTAAAGGCAAAGGGTAGGCAGACACAACCACCGTATTAATATCCACTAATAGGGGCGCGGTGTTTTGTCTCTCCTGGTCCGCGCTGCATACACGCGTGACCGAGTGTGTGAGGTCGGATGACGAGGAAGGCAGTAGGGGGAGGGGCTAAGACTACAGTCGCAGGCGGCCACTGCGTGCCGCGCCCCCCTCCTCCTCCTCGTGCCGAGCACACGCGTGCTACACGCGTGACGCCGCCGTATCGACCGCACGCGGCGCCGTCCGTCTGAGCTGCGTGCAGGCGCGCTCAGCTCGCCGTCTCTACACTCGTAGTGTAGCCTAGTGTAGTGTGGCGGCAGGGGGAACCCCGCAGCTGTGACGGCAAACCCCACGCACTGGCGCCGCGTGTCGTGTTACACTGAAGCCCGCAGGCCGAGGGCTGTGGGGGAATGTCTGGGCAGGAGGGCCCTCCGGAGATCGACAGCTGACCCTCCGCGTACTGTGCACCATTAGGCGATCACGTGCACTAGTGTTCGGTACCTTTCGGGAAATGGCCGTGACTAGGAAAACAGAGCTCTGGTAACAACTGTAGGAGTTGTTGTCAAGTCCTCCAAGTACATACTCCACAGAAAATTCACGCAATCCACGAGTCGGAGGCTCCTGTTATGCATGCATCGGTGTATCTGATTCTCTGTACGTGGAGTGCACAGGGGCCTGAAGACGGCATTAATGAGGTTTTTTTTCACTCGGTGCTTTTTTCTTTATGACCCACGTTCTGATTGGTTATGGTGAGGGTCGTTACTTGACTGATAGCCGTGCAGTTGCTGCGATGGGTCGTGAAGTCTGACACGGTCGTGAGGTGTGACACGGTATGTACACATCACGCCAGCTCCCACCTCCCATCGCACCGCTGCCCGTGTCCGCCACGTGGAGGCACGCTATGGTTCAAAATGGTTCAAATGGCTCTGAGCACTATGCGACTTAACATCTGAGGTCGTCAGTCCCCTACACCTAAAATTAAGTAAACCTAAGTAACCTAAGAACATGACATACATCCATGCGCGAGGCAGGATTCGAACCTGCGACTGTAGCAGCCGCGTGGTTCCGGACTGAAGCGCCTAGAACCGCTCGACCACCGCGGCCGGCGCAGGCTTTTGTATTTCTGTTCGTTTTCTTTATCTTTTCATCTTTGTCTGTTTTTCTTTTGTTTTAATTTTTCTTGTTGATCATCTTCTGCAGAAAGACACATTTATGAAATTAATAAAATTTTGGAAAATCGAGATATAAACCATAACCATATTTTTAGGAACAATAGAAAGAGGAGATAGGAGAGATGTTACTAGAAGAATGTCCCTTCACCAAGCGTGTATGACGGTGAGTGCCTTGGAATTGTCCATCGAGCCGCTGACCACAAAATCACAGCTCTTCATCTAAATCTAACGTCTACTCTAGATTTCCTGTTAACAAAACCATAACCTGTAACAGTTCTCTTTGCAATATGTTGTCAGTATGTGCTTTCTCTGTTCGGATACAAAGTTGTTTAGACTAACGTTATTTTTTAGCTATCTTGTTGTGTATTTAGGGTATTTGTTCATTTTCACTTACGGTCGCATCGGGATCTGTATCATCACCTCATTCCATGTCTGGATCAGAGCCAGCCGGTGTGGCCGTGCGGTTCTAGGCACTTCAGTCTGGAACCGCGTGACCGCTACGGTCGCAGGTTCGAATCCTGCCTCGGGCATGGATGTGTGTGATGTCCTCACGTTAGTTAGGTTAAATTAGTTCTAAGTTCTAGGGGACTGATGACCTCAGATGTTAAGTCCCATAGTGCTCAGAGCCATTTGAACCAGCCATCGGGATCAGAGGTGTTTTCCACCCTATGGATTGCTCTCGCTGTCTTTCCATATGAGATGCCGAAACTGATCGTGTAAATAAAATAACAACTTCTGAAAACATAGGGCTGTTTGGTAACTTTTCTGTGGTAAATGCAGGGTGAAGCAGGAGGAAAGATACATGCTTTGACAGGTGACAACAAAATACTTCATATGGACGTATGCCCTATTTCGAATGGTTTCCGAGATAGCGTTTAATATCACTTTTGTACGTTTTTCTTGAATAACTCGAAAACCGCACCCTCCAGCAAAAACGTGTCGCAGTACAAAATTATACTACATTAAATTTCCTATAAAAAGGTCCTATTCATATTTTTCTCAAGTACTAACAGTTTGTGCGAAGAGTTTGCGAGAATGTTCAAAACCTAGCGTGACGCGCAAGCGATGTGTCTTACGTAGTTTTTGTAGGGCAATTTGAGTTAGTTTCCCGACTTGATAGACTACAGGTGTCCCGTATCAAACTTTTCGTCTCCACTTGCTCTACACTTCTGTGGTACATTGGAATCACTGACAATGTTTGATAGCACAGAAAATAAATAATAATGAATATTAAATGTGTTCTACCTCGGAAACCGTTCGGAATGGGGCATAAGTCCATGCGAAGTTTTTTTTATTCAGTATCACGACTACTACCACCCCTCAAAGCATGCACCTATCCTCCTGTGTGTATGACCTGCCGCTGTCCCTCATCCACGACGGATCAGCAGAGATATGTGAATAATCGTCGGAACGTGCTACCAGTCCTCCAGTTGTTCGGTGCTAGATCTCCGCTCCTCCTGGGTCACGCAGTCATTCCAGAACAGCTGTGTGAAGAACGGCGTCATAGTCGGAAAATTCATTCCCCCCACCACCACCCCCACCCCCTTCAGCTTGCCGGTCTCCTGAGCTTTATCCTCTCCCCATCAGCATCACCAACGTGTGTGTACGGCCTCGGTGAGTTTGCTGGCGCCATTCCACTATTGCTGGATGCGGCACTCCCTTTGGTCCGCCCACCGCCAGAATTTTCCGGTGACTCTGTGTGCAAGTTAGACGCTTGGCTCACAGTAACACAACCGCGTTCCCTCTCTCGGACTATGACGCACCTGTTATACCGGTGCCGCATCAGAACCGTGTCTGTGGCACACCCAGAACACGTGTGCTCTCAGCTGACACACCACACACACCACTCACACTCTTATTGGGTTCCATGGATGTAATGCGATGTGGCAACTGGCATTTTCATGATGCTATGTTTTCCCTTATTTCTCCTGATTTCCTCCGTGATTAATGACAAAACAAAATGTTGCGTGGCATTCAGCAGTGACTGTTACTACTCGATTCTGTGAAGCAGTGGTTGCGGCATGTCGGGTGTGACCGAAGAGAGTAGGCATCGTGTTCCCGGGGACGCTTCGCGAACGGACCACGTTTGTTGGCTTCAGTTCACGAGTCACCCAAACACTGCTGCCGAGTGTCCGGTTCGAACGGATATATCCCAGTTTAGTCTGCTTTTACGATGTTGTATGCGAATTTAGCATTTCCTTGATTCAGCTTCTATATTTTCTTCGCCAGCCGGTGTGGCCGAGCGGTTCTAGGCGCTTCAGTCTGGAACCGCGCGACCGCTGCGGTCGCAGGCTCGAATCCTGCCCCGGGCATGGATGTGTGTGATGTCCTTAGGTTAGTTAGGTTTAAGTAGTTCTAAGTTCTAGGGGACTGATGACCACAGATGTTAAGTCCCATAGTGCTCAGAGCCATTTGAATCATTTTTTGTGATTTCTTCCACCGCCTGACACGAGCATGTTTTTGAGCTTCGGTCGAACTTTGGGAAATCCGTCCGCAGCAGATCTTTGTCGCAGCTGAATATTCGCGCTACATCGGATGTAATGCAGTCTGCAGCCATGTTGCGCACAGCAAGCTGGTTTCTTGGGACAACATCCGAGTTTGGTCGACTTTAATGAGATTCATCGTAGGCTCGATGCACGACCACGATTGAATTGTACAAAATAACTGTACAGAGTCTTCGCTGAAGCTGACTGCTTGCCAAGAAGTTGAGGAATCGACTGGAGGCATTGTTGCTAAGTTAGACCTTCACGGAAAAGCGTACAACTATCACTCATGCGCGAGGCATGATTCGAACCTGCCACCGTAGCGGCCGCGCGGTTCCAGGCTGTAGCGCCTAGAACCGCTCGGCGAGGATAATAGAATGTAGTCGAATTAAATCAGATGATGCTGAGGGAATTAGATTAGGAAATGAGACACTTAAAGTAGTATGTGAGTTTTGCTATTTCGGCAGCAAAATAACTGATGATGGGAGAAGTAGAGGGGATGTAAAAGTAGACTGGCTATGGCAAGGAAAGCGTTTCTGAAGAAGAGAAATTTGTGAACATCGAGTATAGATCTAGGTGTCAGGAAGTCTTTTCTGGGTGTATTTGTATGGAGTTTAGCCATCTGTCGAAGTGAAAGATGGACGATACACAGTTGAGACAAGAAGAGAGTAGAAGCTTTAGAGATGTGGTGCTACAGAAGAATGCTGAAGCTAAGAGGAGTAGAACGGTTAACTAATGAGGAGGTGCTGGAGAGAACTGGGGAGAAGAGGAATTCGTGGGACATCCTGACTAGAAGAAGGGATAGGTTGGTAGGACACGTTCCGAGGCATCAAGGGATCACCAATTTAGTATTTCAAGGAAGTATGGGGTGGATTTGGGGGGGGGGGGCGAAATCGAAGACCAAGAGATGAATACAGTAAATATTCTGACTGAAGACCACAACAGCAGTTCCATTCCACGGTTGAAGGTTACCTGTAGTCACAACTGCGAGTACATTTCGTGGAAATATATCTGCTGGAAGTACACGTATTCAATGGGTGTCAGAATATGTCTTTCTCGGTCAGCTTGTAAACATGAGAAATATGTGAAATTAGGTTGACAACCTTATGGAAGGTACTGTTTAGTTTCGAAGTCTAGGAAATAGGCTGAGTTGAAGAAAACGATTTTTGACCATTATATGCCGCGAGTGGTAACATTAAATGACTTGATTATTAGAAAAGCAATACCAGCCCAAATAGGAATGGAATATCAGTGTTGGGCTAGACGAAGAAAGGGAGATAGAAAGCAAGTGATTCATGCAGGCTGAGTCCTGCAGAGAAGATACCAGTGGCCAGCCAATTTTTGTAATGCTGTTTACTTTTATAAATAGCGCAGCTACCTGTTTGGGTCCGACAGGTCCATCAGACGTCTCGTTCAAGTGAAGGTGCATTTCTGTTGTAATTTACATCAGTTTTCACTTTTTGCTACCACATATGGTGACAACTGCTGTGGGTGGTGCCCTACGACCAAAACATAATGAACTAAACTGTCTGTTTAACTGTAACTGTGCCTGACAGAGATTTCAAAGGACGTAAACAAGTTATTAAAATGAAAAATGTTTTAGTTATTTACATCGAAAATCGCACTCTATTACTTTGTAATTCTGACTGCTTGAGTTCATGCAGTGGCGAAGACTATATGAAGCACTTTTCGATACACGTATTGACACAGTGTGTAAGGCACCACTCACACACACACACACACACACACACACACACACCAAAACATTTTGCCGCGTAGAATGATGCGTAGAAAGATGGCGATATTACAACCATCACTGTGCCAAAGAATTTATCTCTTAGAGATATTTCAAGTGGAGCTTTAAATTATTTGTGTACGTATGTATCAAGAAAGTGCTTGATGCAGTCTTCGCTACTGCATGAACACAAGCAGACAGCATTACAATGTAATACTGCGGGATTTTAGACGTAAGGAGCCTACCGTTGTGGCCGAGAGGCTCTAGGTGCTTCAGTCCGAAACCGCGCAACTGCTATGGTCGCAGGTTCGAATCCTGCCTCGGTCATGGATGCCCTTAGATTAGTTAGATTTAAGTAGTTCTAAGTTCTAGGGGACTAATGACCTCAGATGTTAAGTGCCATAGTGCTCAGAGCCATTTGAACCAATTTCGACGTAAGTAACTAAAACATCTACAAAATATGGTTCAAATGTCTCTGAGCACTATGGGACTTAACTGCTGAGGTCATCAGTCCCCTAGAACTTAGAACTACTTAAACCTAACTAACCTAAGGACAGCACACACATCCATGCCCGAGGCAGGATTCGAACCTGCGACCGCAGCGGTCGCGGGGTTCCAGACTGTAGCGCCTAGAACCGCTCAGCCACTCCGGCCGGCTAAAACATCTTCACTGTAATAACATGTTTCATGATTTGAAATCGTAAAGAGGCACAATTGCAGTTAAAGAAGACAGTTTCTCACTTCATGTTTTGGTTGTAGGGCACCACCACCGAAGGCACTTGTCATTGTATGAGGTACTTAAAAGTAAAAACTAGTGTAAACTGCAACAGAAGGCCGTCTGATGATGAACCTGTCGGCTCGAAACCTCTAAACAGCATTATAAAAAGTGGTTACCTGCTGTTATCTTCTCTGCAGGCATCAACCTGTATTTTGTACACAGCTACCGGCTCAAAACGTCGGTTATCGACAAAATAGCAATTGATATCAAGCGATGGTCCTCGACATAATGGAAAGAGTGACTACCTCGGAGTTGCAGTGTTCTGCTCATGCCGCTAGGAGAAGAGATGGCATGTGGCCGAAACAAGTGTTAGACTGCAGCCCGACTTGGGAAAAAAGACCACGGAGAAGATTACTGGACAGATGGGATAGAGAGGCCTAAGAAAGACAGCCGGATTGAACTGGCAACGGGAAGCTCAAGACCGGCAGAAATGGAAGGAACTGCGATGATGTCGTGTGGCACGGCGTCTCAGAGGGGCCGCATCAGCTAGTTACCGAGCTGGCTGATAATGATGATGATTGTGATGAGCACTGGGCGGTGAATACCTCGGAAGTTTTGCTTCGAGCCGTTGACCGCCAGTCACAGTTCTTACATAGCAGAAGGGTCAGTGTGGAGTGATTGTGTACACGTGGAGTGGTGCAAGTGTAGACCTAGGTGTGTGTGTGGGTATGGCGAGTGCTGGGACGGTAAGCTGGGGGCGCGCTGCCGGCCCGGCGTAGCAACAGCGGCCGGCGGGGGCGCCGCGCGCTCCGCTATCGACCGGCCGCCCCCGCCCATGCCCCCGCCGCCGCGCCGCCCCCGCGCCGGCGCCGCCCCCGGCCGGCGCTCAGTCCCCTCGCAGCCCCGGCGGCGGCTGCCACGGCCCGGACTGCTAGCGGAGCGGCTCAGCAGCTGCCGGTCGTCCCCGGCCGAGTCCGGCCCCTCGCCACAGCAGAGGTAACGCACGCGACGTCACGCTGCTGCAGCAGCCTCCCCGTCATTTGCGCTCCTCCGCTCGGCCGTCTGCGCTCCTTTTCTGCCGTGGTGCGCTCCGGTTAACCGGAGGCCGGCTCCGGGTGTGCGAGTGGTACCTTACGGTCGGTCAAACACAGCACCGCTGCACGGGACGCTGCGTGTGTAGCGGCGCCTGTCGAGACAGCGACCGGGGCGACCCCAAAGTAGGGCTGGCGGTCGTCCCTGACACAACCGCTTTCTGGTTTTATCGAGCACTAGTTCAACCTTATTGTTAAAACCGCTCAAAATGTACAGTTTCTCAATAACCGATTATTTTAGGATATAAATCTAACAACCATTGATAAAATTTTGACTCTCTCAGTTTCAAGATACACAGAACTAAAATATTGAATTAAAGGGCCAAATAAAAGAAATCTAGTGCATCCACCGTTCGGTGCTTTTCTCGTAAGGTGATAAGTGGTTAACTATTGCAAAAAATCACCAATATTCTCCTATGGTTTCTAATTCTTTTGAAACTTTTCTCAAAAATAGCTTTGTAATCGAGGATCGTACCACTATTTCGAAGCTCGTCAGTGAAAACCTCGTAACTCCATTTTGTCTAATTTTACAGGAGAAGCAAAACCGATTTCTTAAAAACCATATAAAGTGACACAGATGATGTTGCTACATGTGTAACTATATAGTAAAAGCATAGTTATTGCCAGAGTAGAGCAATCCATGCACGTTCAGATCCACCTCTGATATCGAAGTTGCTGGTTACTGGAATCACGAGATTTTCACAGACAGATGGAGTTACGAGGTTTTCATTGCCTATCATCGATTTGGCCCTTACGAATGGTCAGTGCTAAAGGATGAAAACTGAGGTTGAAGACGTCTCTTTTTTCGTGTTAATTTCTCCTTGTTCAAAGGCTACAGGCACGTAGAGGCATATTATGTAGACACAGGCAGCAGATCAGCAGGTTTCTATTTTTATTGTAAAGTGTTAATTAATTGTTAAGTTTTAAGTTCTCATATGATGTTGCAAACTTCTTGTGGGCCCTTCCGTGTTCAATCTTTAAAAGCACGTGGAGCAGTGTACTTCACTGATACCGCACTTTGTAAAATACTTCCAGACTAGGGTTGGTGCCATTCTGTAATACAGATGATGTCTGGCGACGACAGAGAGGAACTGCCGTATAGACCAGATGGGGCTTGTGTTGCTTACCATCCGCTAGCGCTTAAAAGGTTCAAATGGCTCTGAGCACTATGCGACTTAACTTCTGAGGTCATCAGTCCCTAGACTTAGAACTACTTAAACGTAACTAACCTAAGGACATCACACACATCCACGCCCGAGCCAGGATTCGAACCTGCGACCGGAGCAGCAGCGCGGTTCCGGACTAAAGCTCCACTAGGGCATACCACACGGCAACAGGGTCAGTATTCTCTCAGCAACGCTGTACCAATTGTTACGCCATGTGTCTGTTCCTCCTTTCTGTCTCCAGTCTCATTAAAATAGTACTCATCGCTTTTCCCATCTCGTTTTATAACGCTATGTTTCAAAGCAATGTAAATTGTACAAATAAAAAGTAGTGTTTCAAAAAAGGTTTATTTGAAAGCCAAAAATTTTAGCGCTGCTAGTATGGCTTATTGATATTTTCCATTTTTTACCCATTATTAGCTAAGAATAAGAAACATCTATTATAACCGAGACCAAACAAACATGGCAAAATACCCGCTATACAGAACTAAAATACCGTATCGCTTTTCACAGGTTAGCTTCCCTCATCCCTGTACTGGTGTGTGTGTGTGTGTGTGTGTGTGTGTGTGTGTGTGTGTGTGTGTGTGTGTAGCGCCTGCCGAGCTAGCGACTAGTGCGGTGCGGGTGGCCGAGCGGTTCTAGGCGCTTCAGTCTGGAACCGCGCGACCGCTACGATCGCGGGTTCGATTCTTGCCTCGGGCATGGATGTGTGTGGTGTCCTTAGGTTAGTTAGGTTTAAGTAGTTCTAAGTTCAAGGGACTGATGACCTTAGAAGTTAAGTCCCATAGTGCTCAGAGCCATTTGAGCCATTTTTTTGGAAAGGCGCCGGCTGAGAATAAAGACAGACTCCGTGGGCCTCATTTCACGGGAAAGGGCGGAGCACCGCCACACCGTGTGTTGCGGGACTCTCTCCGTGGGTTTTCACTGACGAGGGCAGACCCCAACATTCGGATCACGGATTTACTTCAAACTGTGCACACTTTTAGTAGTCCAGTAGGACTACATAATGTGCGAACAGTGAGCTGCACTGCTTAGGCGATTTCGAGAGTATCGCAAGAGACTTTTTACGCGTCAGTGGTAATGTACTGGTGCGTTTGCGGCCGTGTGCATGGTGGTGGTCATGTGGTTAGCGTTCAAGCTGCCTGATCGGTGCGTCACTGGATCGAGTCCCCCTCATCATTTTTTTTTGGTCACTTTTTTTCAACACTAGCCATATTACTTGGTACACGTTTTGAAGGTAATATTATAAACAGACACGTGTATTTGCATAAACTTTTATTGAATGTCGAATGTTGTGTCCTAATTATTTGCTATCAGAACAAATACTGTATTTATAGTAATGGTCTAGTGAACGAGAATACGCATAAAGTTTTCCTGAAAATGTGTACCTGCTCGTGGTTTCCGAAATCTCGTATGCGTGCAGTCGGGTAAGGCAGCGACAAATGCTTTGCTCCTGGACGCTTCGATCTGCACAGATGAAGGTGTAAATAAACTTTATTCAGTAATACAGTGAGCTACAATGTACCAGAATGTGAAGGTAATGTAAGATTAATCGTCGGACGTGATTTCGACGTTTCAAGTTGCTCGACATTATATTCCGCACAGACAAGCAAATTTGAAAGGTCACAGGCCCGACATCGCCTCATATTTCTATTTAATGACGGAAATAACAACGATATCCTGTGACATCTCGTTGCTTTGGTTCTAAAACCTTCAGAGGTACCGCGAGACGTGCGAGTGTGGGTGAATGAGTTAACAGTCAGAGAGGAGAAGTAGATAGGTGTGTGACCCTACTGTATATGGTGGAAGGCCGGGGACCGTGCTCGGATAGCAGTGCTGAGGCGACAACTCGCGATATGCGGGAAATCTGGGTTCCAGTCATGGTTCGACACAAATTTACTCATCTCGTTTTAGGTACTACATCTATACGTACTACAGTTAAGTCGACTTTCGGGAATAAACTTCGATATTTGAAACTGTAGTTAGTCACCAAATATAGATAGATCATCTTTGAGTCATTGCAAATTAAACGTGAATGCAATGTTTTGTTTTAATATAATTTGCATTACACATAATTCCTGTTACGGATTTCGATGCTTTACTCCCGTCCGGTGAAAAGATGTTGGCAGATTTTAATCAAATTTTCCTCTTCTCAGCAGTTCTAATGCCTCTGGAGCACACAGAAATACTATAACTTCTGAAGGTTTGCGTATGAAAACGTTTCTGAAAGTTCTGATCAGTTTAGAGGTCAGCTGGACCTACCTGCTTGAACATCCCTGTACAACTGGAGCAATCAGTTTCCGGCTCCAGGAAACCCGCGCGGTGACCTGTTTGAGTAGGTGTGAGGCGTGTTGCTCAGAGCGCCTGGCCTTTGACAACAGTGCGTCCCCACCCGCGATGGTAAACCCCCGTGTGGTGAGGGGTCGGGGGTGTGGCGCCATGTCTGTAATTAATTTTTGAAAAACACTCATTCTAGCACGGGTGGGAATCGTGCTCAGTGTGAAGGCGAACTCTGTTGGCACAGCGCTGTCCATCCCGGATCACGCTGTGTGACGCTCAAAGGCGAAGGCGGCGCTTTGTCCGCAAACTTTGGCATCCCGCGTCACGTATTTCGCGTCATACAGTAAATGTATTCGCAGTTGAGAATATGGATAACCATCAGCTGTATAACGGAATGCCGACAGTGAAAATTTGTGCCGGACCGGGATTCCTGTTACTTAGGACATGCACGAATGTCCGAAGGAACTTTACATCGTAATCCGCAATGACACAGCCACTACAATGTCTTATATTTCGCGTCAAGTTTAGCGATCTGTTTAATAGTAGATATGAGTAAACTGCTCTTTCGTAACAGCTGCCATCGTTATTTTACTGTAAAAACTGTAACCGTCCGTTTATAAAAAAGACGCAAAGCTCCCTTGCACACAGTTATTTGCTGGAAACCTCGAAACAGGTTTGAAATTTAATGAACGACATAAGGAGAGCGCTTTGTGTACGAGCATCCGGAACAAACTACAAGAGTTTAATGAAAAAAAGGGAAACCTCGCGTTGTATTCTCTCTAGCAGTACAAGCAGCTTACTTCGCAGTCAGCTATAATGTTGGGTTCTGTTAGCTTGACGAATTAAATCTGTTTTCCATTTGGTTTTTGTTATCTATGCCTTTCGTCTTATTTGATCCCAAGACTTCCTGAAATCTGTTAAATTCTGCCTGTTGTACTGTATCGCCCATGTTTTCCCTACCGGCTGAAATTTCTGCTTCAGTCACGTCAACAGACACTTTGTGACCGTGTAAGAGGCCCTTGGCGCACTATTTGCACCTATCCGGCCTCCCCTGTGTGTTAAACAACGGAATTCCTGCTCCGTCGGTTGACCAGCGCCGCGTCGGGCCACGTTGTGGAAGCTGCACAACGTTTCAGCCAGGCAGCTGCTCCTCATCTTCAGCTGCTTAATGAGCAGAACCAATGAAGCAATTACGACGTCGGGAAAGTCTTACACAGCACAACGGAATTCTTCTTGCGCTCTTCATGTTGACACCTCTGCTTTTAATATCCCGGATAGTTGTTTTCACTTTTCTGCATGTAGAATCAGTCGTTATGCCGAACGCCTTTCGATTTATGCTGCAGCAATTTCGCCTTGGCCCTCCTACTCTTCTTCCTCATTCCAAGCCCAGCTTTATGACCTTTCAATCCGAGCGCTTTTCTTGGTTTTTGCATTCTTCTTGTTTTTTGTACCCGCCTTTCCCCGGAACGTATACCTGTTTTCCTGAGTTATTCAGAAATCTAACACACGTCGCTGGTTTGCATGTATGCACACACCTCCGAACATTCAAGGCGGTTTCGTCTTGTGATTGGTACCGGCCGAGGTGACTCCTACACGTCTTTATGTCCTCTCGTTCATCCCGTAGCGCTGAAGATTGGCGGCGTCGGCTGTCAAAGATTTCGCCATCTTCAGTATAGTCTTGCTGGTTTTCTTCCACTCGGCCGTGTTCATTGTTTTAGTTTCGGGCACTTTAGGACTCTGATCGATGTAATTTAACCTGCAGCTATATCCTCCAAATGTACTCCAGACTCCAGTAGTTCACTTAGTACAAGACGAAATACACAGCAGATAAATTTAAGTAATAAAAATAGCCGAATGGAAGAAAAGTGTTAAGTGAATTAGGTAGGTCCAAGTGAAGTCATGGTCGATCTCCAGTTTGTACTTTCACGACGGTGCCAGTGAAAGATACAAACTATTCGCTGTTCATTTCTCCACCAAAATTTTAAAATTACTTCGACACACCTTGACGACCATTTTTTTTTTGGTTGAAACTGTTACGAAATGACTGATGGAGCAGCCATGACTTCGCCACTGTCACCAGTGATAGCCAATTTTCTCGCGGAGAATTTTCAAGAAGGCTGAATAGTGCCCCCCCCTCCGTCCATCCTGTTTTTTCAGATGTGTTGACGATACGTTTTTAATCTGGCCACAGCAGCAGCGGCAGTTCATCGGCCATATGAACGGCACACATCTAAGCGTAAGATGATTTGCAGACGAGATGGACAAGGACGGGAAGTTGCGCTTCCTAGATGTGTTTGTTGAACTGGAAGCAGATCGAAGACTCTACTGTGTCAATTTTTCACCCTGAAGCAACCGCAAAATTAAGGGTTCAGCGATTTGGATGTTTTCTCGTTATATACTGTCGCAGGTTCGTTGTGCGTCCTCCCGTTTTTAATTGCGCTTCACTGCTGCCGCACTTCGTTAAAAACTTCCGGACGAAGTACTGTCCCATTCTGCAGTCCAAACGATGCCAGACAGCGAGAAACTACGGTGCAGATCGAGTGTCTCGCACACTGCAGGTACGCGAGTCGTGTCTGATAGACGACGCCACATGGCAACAGGCACAGCACCACTGTCTCAGCACCACTTGGTGACTTCCAACAGACGTTGGACATAATTTCAAAGCCTTACGAAACTTTTACTCACTAACATCCCCAGCAAAATATTGAGACCGAAAGAGTTTATCACTTACCGCAGTTTCGCTCTCACGCATTTAAACTGCAGCGTCAGGCACGACGTTTAATTTGTTACTTCTTTACCACTAATTTTATTGACAGCATATTTTGCAGACAGTATCAAAAATGGTTCAAATGGCTATGAGCACCATGGGATTTAACATCTGAGGTCATCAGTCCCCTAGAACTTAGAACTACTTAAACGTAACTAACCTAAGGACATCACACACATCCATGCCCGAGGCAGAATTCGAACCTGCGACCGTAGCGGTCGCGCTGCTCCAGACTGTAGCGCCTAGAACCGCTCGGCCACTCCGGCCGGCTGTACCTGCAAAGTTATTACACTGCACAGCCATTAGTTTAAGAGGTATGATTTTTTTTTTTTTTTTTTTTTTTTTTTTTTTTTACAGGGGGGTTTGATTGTTTATAGAATCCGCGTTGGGGTTTACTGCTTATCAAGAAATTAAGAAATACTGATTCTGTGACTGAAATGCTAGTTCATTCTAATTGTATGATCTACCTAGAATCTAAAATCGTTGTTGCTAAATGACAGTCACATACGTTACCTGTTAGACTGAAGAATTATGAAGATTTAAATAATGGAAACTGCAATTTGCGGTAAGTTTTTTTTAATTTTTTTCTTCCGCATCCGCGTTGCAGCGAAATGTTTTTACAAGCATTAAAGCACCATGTCTTTCTTCAGTTTAGTAGATAGGATTTAGTTTTCGCATTCGTTGTAGGTTCCACCCTCCGTTCTCATCAGATACGTGTGTGTTACGTTTGCGCTGAGCTACGCAGGAGTGTGACGTACGTCGGCGGATGCCTCCACAAATCTCGGTCGCGCCTCTCTTTTGATGGGACGCACGCGCCCACACACACTCACGCACACACACGTGGATCCGCTGTCGCATTCTGCAGCCCAATCTGCAAATTAAAAAGCTGCCGACTCGTCCACCCCTGTAGCACTCGTCAGCAGAGATGGCGCCACACGCTACACTGCAACTGCTACACATGCTACACTAACGAGGGGGTGCCACGACGCTGGCATCACAGACTTAGTTCAAACTTTGTACACCTTTAGAAGGCCATTGATGATGATGATGATGCAGTTCCACACTTCATGACAAACCGTAGGGGAACGATGCAGGAGACCCGCACCGCCGTACTAGGCAAGGTCCTAGTGGAGGTGGTTTGCCATTGCCTTCCTCCGACCGTAATGGCGATGAACGATGATAATGAAGACGGCACAACAACATCCAGTCATCTCGAGGCAGGTGAAAATCCCTAACCTCGCCGGGAATGGAACCCGGGATCTCGTGCTCGGGAAGCGACATCGCTAACGCGAGACCACGAGCGGCTGACAGAAGTCCATTAAAACAACATAAAGTGCAGGTGGTGGGGTTCACTACTCTGCCAATTCCGAGAAAGCAGCAGGAGAAGTTGACCGCGTCTGTTACGTAAATGATGTATCTGTGCGCAGGTGCCCGGTCGTTAGAGTTCATGGCGGTCAAATGGTTAGCGTTCAAGCTAGGTAAAGACGAACGTCTATGAAGCGACGGACTGACTCCCGCTTAAACCTTCATTTGTACAGCACAAGTGTAACTTCTGTGAAATTCAAAAAAATTGCACCTACGCTGTTCGTTGTTGCTACACTAGCAACGCCTCACCGCTCTGCAGGTTGACTGCCAAATGAGGCCTGCCTCTGTGTCTGCAACTCGAAGCGTCGAGGTGCAAAGTAGTTGCAAATACCGTACCACGTTGCGTGTATAAGGGATTTCGCAAATCACGACAGGCATACATTTCCCGGAAAAAGTCTATGGGTTTCTTCAGTTACTTGTCGATAGTTAAAATATCTTTGTTCTAATAATTAAATTTAATTAAAAATAGCAAGTAGTCAAATGACATGCAATTCACTAAGACGTAATGCGAGCCCAAATGTGGCTGTCGAGGCTACCACTTTCATGACCGTAGGACGGCATCTGATTGGCTGCATTACGTCACGGAAATGGCGCCCTGTACGACCACAGATCATGTTTGCGCTCGCTGTCCAGTACGTGGAGGTAAAAGAAGGAGGGACTTACTCTGTATACGTTCTTCTGAAGCTAGAGTAGCCGCCATTTTCAGTAGCCCAAAACATTTGCAGACTACTGTTTACGAGTGCTTCTTGTTCATTATTTCTGCCGAGTGCGCGCAATAACTGTTTTAAATACCACAAATTATAGAGCTTACAAGATGGTATCAGGAAGGCAATTTTGGAGTTTTTCTGGTCTTTAATGCGTATTTGCTCGATTAATAGGACACAGTCAGAGTGACGTCACGGGGAAGTGTCACCGAGGTGAACTACGGAGTATGAATGCGATGAACCTAATGTTTTGGGCTACTTAAGGTGGCGGACAAAGGCTTCATATTTGTGACGTAATGCCATCTCCCCTCTTTTTTTTTTTTTTTTTTTTACCTCCGTGCTCCAATACCCCTTGCAGTACCGCCGCTTACGTCCAACGGTAAACTTTGGGCAGTCTTCCTCCGTACTCCTTTCTCAGACGCACATTTCCAGGCACTGCTGAGTGCACAGCCGGTGTGTACATCAAAGCTGTTTTCACAAAGTCTAACTCGACCACAGACTCTATGTAGTTCGATGCTAGAGTCTTGTGTTTATTTTACAGCCTGCGCTCTGCCGCCGCCGATTTTCTGAACTTCCTTACTACTAGGTGAGCCTGATGTTCTACGCAGCGAGACTGACCCATGTAACTGCTGCCACACTCGCAAGTCCTTGGCACTCTCGGCCAGATATTGTATTTAACGGGTCACAACATTTCCTTCATTTTTGTGGGTAGCCGGGACTCTACTGTAGGACGCCACCTGTATTACTAGCCGTTGGACAGCAGAACGGATGCCGCGCCTTATGCTGGTACTGCTGACTCGGTTGGACGGCACGGCGCCCTGGTTCCCCCGACTGCGGTGACGCAGTAACATCTCGGGCAAAGTAGCCGTTCCATCTGAGCACCGTCGCCAGATGGCTGATCTCGGAGCCGAGGTGGTCCTCGTCCGACGTACTCCTTTGTCACCGTCCGAACAGAACTTGAAGGTCCAACGGTACCGACCGGCCGCCGTGTCATCCTAAGACCTTAGGCGTCACTCCTGGCTTTGTATGTCAGGATGTTCAGCATTGTTCTCTTTTGATCCCTCCCGCTCGCAGCACAACACAACACCTATCGATCCACTCACTCACTCGTGGTGGTGTCGTTGTCCTGGCCCCACGCCTACGCTTCTCCAGGTTCTTATTTGTTTACACAAGCAATCCTTGTGTTGAAAGTAATGGTTTTTGCTTTGTCATCGTCGGTACTGCACAGTGCTGTGTTCCGATTTCCTTGTTGACTGCTTTTATGTGTACACCCAAAAATGGATGCAGTATCAAGCGAAACAAAATTTGTGGCTGTGAACGTTAAGTTTCGAATACAGTGTCGTCGACATCACTGTTGCTGACTGGCGAAGAAAGCTACTTAAATTGGAAGTTTTCTTGAAACAAATTCTACGAAGGAGCTCTTAATCGAAAAACTAGAAAGAATTCGGAGACCGCGATAAATAATTGAGGCATTGTGCATGTGCTTCATACTTTCCATCATCGTTTTATTTCTCTTTCGCGCATAAATTTCGATAATCCGAGTTTCTAGTAGTTGGAGGTGCTCCCGGTCCCCTTCACCCCGAGGTACTGACACTCTACTGCACCACTGAAAACTGGCGCCGGCCGCGGTGGCCGTGCGGTTCTGGCGCTGCAGTCCGGAACCGCGAGGCTGCTACGGTCGCAGGTTCTAATCCTGCCTCGGGCATGGGTGTGTGTGATGTCCTTAGGTCAGTTAGGTTTAAGTAGTTCTAAGTTCTAGGGGACTTACGACCTAAGATATTGAGTCCCATAGTGCTCAGAGCCATTTGAAAACTGGCGATGCGGAGGAGTGACCAGCTTCCGACGTTTCGCTCTCGCCGACGCAGCGCCCGTCTCCTTCGCTTTCGCCGTCTTCACTGGAGACACTGAGATCGATTTCCGCCGCAGCCTCGACTTCATATCGATCGATCCCTCCTACTCCTTCACCTTCATTAAAATCTTTCAATCTGTGTTCCAAGTCTACATTTATAAGTCGAAACTATATGAAATAAAAAACCGAAGATCTGTTATTTGGTAAACCGGTTACTTTGAGCGGTTTTAACAGTCAGGTTAAAATGGAGAGGAAATGAATCGGTATAACCGAAAACCGGTTGTTTCATCGAGAACAACCACCCCTACTGCTAGGCGTTCTACGAGTCGTAAATCCTGTGCGGTGTTAATGCGTCTTCCTGGTTTTCTACGCTTGCAATATTTGTTGACGCAGCAGCATCGTTCGCTCCTCACATTATTCTCCAGACTGTTAAACGGTCCAGTCGAATGAATGCGACCACCGCCTGTGTTCGACGTCAGCGTGCAGTAACCACTCACGGACGACAGGCGGCAGCTCTAGCAGTTGTCGTAGTGCGTTAACGGAGCGAATTATCTGACGTCGAAAAGGGTACGGTCGTCGGTTGTCGGGCCGAGGGTGCAAGCGCTTCCGAAACAGATGTGTTCGTAAACGGTTCGCGTGCCGCCGTGGTTCCACTGCACCGTGCGTGGAAAACTGGCTGTATTCAAAACCCTGCCGAGGCGACGGTGGCGCATCGCGGGCTGTTGATGACAGGCCTGGACGAGGGCTGCGGGCGGACAGGCGCTCGGCTGTAGAGCACTGACCGCCCAGGTGAGCCGAGGGGCTGCAAGCAGAGTGCCTCCCCACCGACATGTTTGGTCGCGTGGGCCACGCCAGCAGGCGCCCTACCCGCACGCAGATGCTGACTGCTGTTCATTGGCGATGAAGGTCGGGGACTTGCACGTCCACTGAGTGGCGACAAGTGGGCTCCACCGGCGTCAAGCATCTCAAAACAGACGCCGTGTAACAGTCATCGGAAGGGTCCGTGCAGGAGAGCATTCCGTGCGTCATCTCGTCATTCTGGAACGCACAGTGGTTCAACACAAGTGTGCCTCTATCCTTGGCCACCATGTCGACCCGTATTTACAAGTTGTTTTTCCTCGTCACGGCCGGCCGGTGTGGCCGAGAGGTTCTAGGCGCTTCAGTCTGGAACCGCCGACCGCTACGGTCGCAGGTTCGAGTCCTGCCTCGGGCATGGATGTGTGTGATGTCCGTAGGTTAGGTTTGAGTAGTTCTAAGTTCTAAGGGACTGATGACTTCAGACGTTAAGTACCATAGTGCTCAGAGCCATTTGAATCAATTTTGGAAGTGGGTTGGCGACGTGACGAGGCTGCGAGACGACAGATGCTGCCACATGGGAGCCCTACATCGGCGAGAGACTCCCAGTAAGACCAAGACGCAAATGTCGGACTTATTCAGAAAACGAGGAGGAAGACAGTGGATCAGCATAGTCAGAAACAGAAAGGAATGGAAAGAACTACAACTAAATGATCAAGTGTAATTCAGTGTGCAGTGTGCATTAAGTGCGGTGCCCTCTTACGCGGACTAGCTCACCGCATGAGTCTTTAAAAGCAGCTACCCCTAGTTATAGGAGGCGTTTGCCCTCGATGGGCCAATACAATTTTCATTCATTCATTCATTCATTCATTCACAAGGCCTATAACGCTTCCTTGGATAATGTCAGATATCACTTCTGTTTTTATCTATGACTTTCTGTCAGTTAGTGCGAACTGTGACCTTTCTGATAAGAAATCATGAATCCAGTCGCGCAACTGAGACGATACTCCGTAGGCACGCGGTTTGTCGGAGGAGCGGTCTCAGAACCCTTATGGAATCAATTTGAGCTTTCCTGTCGACCATACTCAGTATTTTGAGCGAATAAAGAACCAGTTGTGTTTCACAAGGAAGATATTTTCTGAATCCGGTCTGACTGTGTGTCAGTAGAGCGTTTTGTTCGAGTTAAGTCATAATGTTCGAACACAATATATGTTCAATATCCTGCTGTCAGTAACTGGGTCTGAAATTCGGCGGATTACTCATATTTCCTTTCTGGAGTATTCGTGTGACCTTGTATCTGTGCTGGAAAAACGATAGCTGAAAGTAATGTGTGAGGAAAGAACTGCAGTGTGTGACGTAGGTAAGACAGTGCGTCTGGCGTGGGGTGCAGCATGGTGATGGCGGTTGGCCAGTAAACATCCCGTTTTAGGTTATACCGTTTTCCCCCTTGCCGTTTTGACCAACCAATTTTCGGTTTTTATATCTATTATTTCCTAATAAACGTAGAAATGCAACAAAGACTAAAAAATTGTCTCTCTCTCTCATTTTCATGATACATAGAATCAAAATTTTAAGTTAAATACGCAAATAAAAGAAAAGTTATTAAGTCCGCCAAAAGTGGCAAGTGGCTGAATACTACAAGAAATTCACCAGTATTCTGTTATTGATTTTAATTTTATGAAACTCTGCTCAAAAATAGTGTTGTTGTCGGGGATAATACGAGTGTTTCGTCGTTAGGAATAGTTGCGACTGAAGCGTTTAAACTGAGCTCGAAGAACTCTGTTTTTCGTATTAATTTTTCTGTTTTGGAGGGCTACAAGCAAGTAAAGACATATTATGTAGACATAGGTACGAGATCATCTAACCGAGCGAGGTGGCGCAGTGGTTAGCACACTGGACTCGCATTCGGGAGGACGTCGGATCAATCCCGCGTCCGGCCATCCTGATTTAGGTTTCCCGTGATTTCCCTAAATCGCTACAGGCAAATGCCGGGATGGTTCCTTTGAAAGGGCACGGCCGACTTCCTTCCCCGTCCTTCCCTAATCGATGAGACCGATGACCTCGCTGTTTGGTCTCTTCCCCCAAACAACCCAACGAGATCATTTACTTTCTGTTTTTATTGTATACTATTAATGGATAGTTGTTAAACTTTTAATTTATTATTGTTACCATAATTTCCTTCCTCTTTTATTATTGTATAGAAATGGCAGACAAATCTTTAATCTTTTAAAGCAATTGAAGTATTTTCCTACATCGCCACGTAACTTTGTAAAAATATTTGCAGACTATAAGGGTTGGGCGACGTTGTTCAATACGACGGATGCGCAGCGGCTACACCGAGAAACTGCCGTGTAGACCAGGTGGCGGCAAGTCTTCCACACGCGCGCTCCAAGCCAGGACGCACGCTAAAAAAAAAAAAAAAAAAAAAAAAAAAACTATGGTCATCAGTGCCCTAGAACTTAGAACTACTTAAACCTAACTGCCGGCCGCGGTGGCCGTACGGTTCTAGCGCTGCAGTCCGGAACAGCGGGGCTGCTACGGTCGCAGGTTCGAATCCTGCCTCGGGCATGGATGTGTGTGATGTCCTTAGGTTAGTTAGGTTTAAGTAGTTCTAAGTTCTAGGGGACTGATGACCTAAGATGTTAAGTCCCATAGTGCTCAGAGCCATTTTTGAACTGAAACCTAACTAACCTAAGGACAGCACAGCACACAACACCCAGTCATCACGAGGCAGAGAGAATCCCTGACCCCGCCGGGAATCGAACCCGGGCGTGGGAAGCGAGAACGCTACCGCACGACCACGAGCTGCGGACGACGCACGCTAACAGGGACACTATAGTCTCGGCGATCCTGTTCCAGCACTCTCATGACACGTGTCTGTTGCTCGTCTCTGTCGGCATTGTTATTAAAATAACACTGATCAATTTTCCCATTATCTGTAATAACTCAATACTACAAACGAATGCAACTTTTACGAATAAAAATTTTGACAAACTGCCTATTGGCTTCTGTATCGGGTTCGTCGGCCGACGTTCATCTAATGATTTTACTGACGTTTCGCCAGCACAAGCGGCTGCCATTGTCAAAGCTTCACCCTCCATTGCCAGCTAATTTTATGAAACTCGGCTCAAAAATCATGTTGTTGTCGGGGATAATACGAGTGCTTCGGCGTTACGAATAGTTGCGGCTGAAGCGTTAAAACTGAGCTCCAAGAACTCTGTTTTTCGTATTAATTTGTCTGTTTTCAAGGGCTGCAAGCAGCTACTCGTGCTGGCGAAACGTCAGTAAAATCGTTAGATGAACGTCGGCCAAAGAACCCGATACAGAAGCCAATAGGCAGTTTGTCAACAAGTGGCCACGAAAGCCTTAACAATTTTGTAATAAAAATTGTCTCCTTTTTATAAAGGCCTTATTTAAAAACGAAAAATTTTAGCACTGTTGCTATGTCTGATTTGTATTTCGTTTTTATTTTTACTCGTTGTTAGTGAAGAATAAGAAACACCTGTTATAACCTAGACCAAAGAGATATCGGTTATTCGCAACTAAAATACCGGTACGGTTTTAACTGGTCGGTATTTTCCATCCCTAATGCCACAGCTGTGCTGAAATGAAGACCTGGGAAGCAGAAACTGGAAACCGAGGAGAAAACGTCGATTATCGCAGACGACGGAAACATCATCTGAGGTGACTAACGCGGTAAAGTTAATTTCCGTGACATTTCCCTTACGTTTTTCCCGAATTGTGGCAGTAATTTATGGAAAACAGGGTAATTGGTGTTTGCGGACACAAAGTTGCGATTTGTTAAGCTTACCCGCAGCGGATGATGAGGGGAGATTTGCATTCATTTACTTTTTCACCGGATGGCGCCCGCAGTGAGCGGGGAACGTGCGGCAGGGAGCCGCTGCTTCTTTGTGTCGCGCGCGTGGCGCTCGAAACGGTCGCGTCGAGAAGCGAGCGGCGCACAAAAGACGCTCCGGCAGCGAGGCGGGAGTCCGCCGCCGCCGCGGCTCTCCACGTCTGCACAACATAATTACCGCTGCAGCCGCTTTCAGCGCGGAGCGGCCATCCGCGGAGGCACGGGGAGGCGCGGCTGCTGACACTGCCCGGGGTCGTTAGCGCCGCTGAAAGGAGTCAGCGGGGGAGGGGCGCCCAAAGTCCGCTTCTGCAGCGCCCGAGGTGCCGGCGGCCTGTAAAGCTCTGCTCAGGCACAACCTGACGCTGTGGCGTAAGCGGTAAGCGAGCTCGTGTCTGGCTCTCATTCGCTAGCTCTCCCCGGCGCTCCACTGATATGCCGACGGAAAAAAATGCAGGGTGTCACGAAAGAAACTTTGTAATTGATGTGGCAAAATAAAATAGAGGTTGAAGTCTAGCGACAAAATCTTTATTTCTTATTGAAATACAAAAAATGTCTGAGCGCTATGCGACTTAACATCTGAGGTCATCAGTCCCCTAGAACTTAGAACTACTTAAACCTAACCAACCTAAGGACACATACAGCCATGTCCGAGGCAGGGTTCGAAGCTGCGACCGTAGCGGTGGCGCGGTTCCAGATTGAAGCGCCTAGAACCCCTCGG
This sequence comes from Schistocerca americana, assembly GCF_021461395.2. Taxonomy (NCBI): domain Eukaryota; kingdom Metazoa; phylum Arthropoda; class Insecta; order Orthoptera; family Acrididae; genus Schistocerca; species Schistocerca americana. Next base: position 198,146,206 of record NC_060128.1, read on the forward strand.
CCACACCGGCCGGCTATTGAAATACACCGAAGAGCCAAAGAAACTGGTACACACTGCCTAATATCGTGCAGGGTCCCCACGAACACGCAGAAGTGGTATGGACTCGACTAATGTCTGAAGTAGTGCTGGAGGGAAATAACTCCATGAATCCTGCAGGGCTGTGTCCATATATCCGTAACAGTACGAAGGGGTAGAGATCTCTTCTGAACAGCACGTTGCAAGGCATCCCAGATATGCTCAATAATGTTCACGTCTGAAGAGTTCGGTGGCCAACGGAAATGTTTAAACTTAGAAAAGTATTTCTGGAGCTATTCTGGACGTATGGAGTGTCCCGTTGTCCTCCTGGGAATGTCCACGACCGTCGGAATGCACAAACGACACGAATGGATTCAGGTGATCAGACAGGATGCTTACTTACGTGTCACCTGTCAGGATCGTACGTACACGTATCAGGGGTCCCATATCACTCCAACTGCACACGGCCCACACCATTACAGAGCCACCACCAGCTTCAACAATCCCCTGGTGACATGCAGGGCCCACGGATTCTTGAGGCTGCCTCCGTACCCGTAACGTCTATCCACTCGGTACAATCTGAAACGAGACTCGTCCAACCAGGCAACATGTTTCCAGTCGACAACAGTCCAATGTCGGTGTTGACGGGCCCAGGCGGGGCGTAAAGATTTGTATCTAGGAGTCATCGAAAGCACACGAGTGGGCCTTCGGCTCCGAAAGCCCATCTCGATGATGTTTTGTTGAATAGTTCACACAATGACACTTGTTGATGACCCAGCACTGAAATCTATAGCAATTTGAGGAACGGTTGAACTTCTGTCACGTCGAACGATTCTCTTCAGTCGACGTTGGTCCCTTTCTTGCAGGATGTTTCCCGGCCGCAGCGATGTCGGCGATTTGATGTTTTACAGGATCCCTGATATTCACCATACGCTCGTGAAATGGTCGTACGGGAAATCCCCACTTCATCCTTACCTCGGAGGTGCTGGGTTCCATCGCTCGCGCGTCGACAATAACACTGCGTTCAAACTCATTGAAATCTTGATAACCTGCCACTGTAGCAGCAGTAAGCGATCTAACAGCTGCGCCAGACACTTGTCTCATATAAGCGTTGCCGACCACAGTGCCGTATTCTGCCTGTTTACATATCTCTGTATTTGAATACGCATGCCTATACCAGTTTTTTTGACGCTTCAGTGTATATAGTTTAGGAATTTGTTTCTTAAAAATAATGTCATTTAACTGCAATCCAGCACGCCTACGCCACTCATTTTAACGGTGAACAAAATTTTACATGACTGCACTGCATATGTACAGTGCGTAGGCTACCACTTCGCTACCGACATTTTCTTTCATTTGCTCCAGAGATGTCCGATTTCCGACATCCACTTTAGATTCGACGTATCCCCGCAGGAAAAAATGTTTGCTGCTCAGATGTGGATTGCCTGGTGGCAATTTATGTCACAGATTGTGGAGATCAACGTGCCGTCTACAACGAGGCCATTAGACACGGAGGACGAGCTCGGATTAGGGAAGGGAATCGGCCGTGTCCTTTCAATGGAACCCTGCCGCCATTTGCCTTAAGCTATTCAGGGAAATTACCGAAAACCTAAATCAGGATGGACGGACGCGGGTTTGAACCGTCGTCCTCCCCAGTGCGAGTCCAGTATGCTAACCACTGCGCCACCTCGCTCTGTCCGTCTTGCTGAAACCATGTTCTTTGTGTATAACCAGAAATTTTTTGCAATTCGGGCACCAAAAACTCATTTAACCGCGTCACATAACGTTCCGAATAACTGTAACTCTAAAAAGTATTGGCCAGTTACTGCTGGAGACGACATCGCAGCCCATACTGTAATTTTTGGCGAATAAAGTTGTTTCTCGTGCTTCTGTTTAGAATTTGTTGGACTCTAGTAGCGGCAGTTTTGACTAACCACGTGAGGTAAAAATGACCCTCGTGACAAAACAAGATGTTACAAAATGATCGTTAACGAACTGCAGCCTACAAATAGCATCCTGAGGCTTTAATTGTTGCACCACTTGGATTTTGTAAGGGTGCAGTTTACAGAATTCGGGCAGTGGTGGTCTATGTACATTTAAAGAAGTAGCACGCTTACGAATACAGAGGTTAGAATCGTCATGAACCAACCAATTTCCACTCCCGACGGATTCGCCCGTTGGTGATGACGTTGTCGCCTAGGTTTCGGTGGGAACACTTGGAGCATCATTTACGTTATGCAGTCCAGGATCACTGCAAAATTTCCTCCCTGCCAAAGTTGCCGAATCACCACTTTTGTAAAATTGTCGCACTGCCAAGAAGCGCACCTAATCGAGTGAATATCTAAAGGCCAAGCAAGCTACCACCACCCGCTCTCCTCTGATTTGTTGCGCATGCGCTGAGAGCTCTTCAAATGTAAACTTTCTTTTGAGACACCCCGTATTATACCACCTCGTTCAAATTCAGTCGGGACTTAATAATGGTGTCCTTGTCTTCTTTGAGACATTCTTGACTAACACGTACTGATTAGTCCAATCTCAAAGGTAACTAACACAATCGTTACAGCGCGTATTGAACGAGAGGCCGTTCATGAAATCGATCGAAAATCTCAATTTTCAGTTTATTTTTTATTTATTAGTAAAACTCATGGACAATAAGTTCCCAGAGTTTCAGTGATGAAATCGCATCTGAAGTGTCTGAAAAATAATTATATGTGTGACGCACCTTTCCTGCCACAACCCACTTTTCCAAGCAACACTTCCATTCTAGCTCGGTGGAACAGCCCCTACATTGACAAGGAGATGCCTCCAAAGTGTATCCTGGATCTTGTCAAGCCTACTTACAAGTTTCTGGCCGATCCTTGGCAAAAACAGGAATCCACATGAGTCCGTAAATTCGCTCATCAGGAAACGGTGCCCTAAAACCACGTTTCCATCTGCTGCAGTTGTCAGAATTAGGACATGTTCCCAGTCGGGTATTTCATGATGGGAACGAAGGTAGGATGGAGGTATTAGAGAGAATGGGCGTTAAAATTTCGCTAAAGACGTCTTGAAAGAAATAGGTTTACAGCGCTCTCTGTAGCTGAAAAGTCAGTTGGGGACCAGGCAAAGGAAAGAAGGCGGAAAACAAGAGACTAGAAGAGAAGCCTTGAAGGGAAAGAGCACCCTGAGAACAAATCTGGGGCCTTCTGAAGTGGTGACATGAGAAAAAACTTTGGGTAAAACTTTAAATTGTATTTCCTGACGATTATGGTTCAAATGGCTCTGAGCACTATGAGACTTAAGTTCTGAGGTCATCAGTCCCCTAGAACTTAGAACTACTTAAACCTAACTAACCTAAGGACATCACACACATCCATGCCCGAGGCAGGATTCGAACCTGCGACCGTAGCGGTCGCGCAATTCCAGACTGAAGGGCCTAGAACCGCTCGGCCACTCCGTCCGGCTGGTAATTATGTTGTTTTGTTAAGTTTATCTATCTTTTACTCAGAATCTATGAAGCCGACAATTACGAAATTTTGTACACTTTTCTATAAACCCAGTGAATGTTGACTCAACAGCAAATTTTAAAATACTGAGTATAACCTGAGATGTGTGACGAAGTGCTTGGAATTTTGCAAGAATTTTATATTTCGCTTTGAGAATTATAATTAAAAATTATTAAAAGTGTCGTATTAGACACATTCAAAATACTCCGTGAGAGAACCTGACTATGTGCGAAAAGATGAAACAGATCAGATTATGTAGAAATATCTCGAATAGTTTCTGAGGAAAAGGTACCTTTTTTTAAAAAATGAAATTCTTGATTTCCGTAAATAAGTTAAACATATATAGTCCAAGGACATTAACAGTAAATGCGTAAATTTCGTCTAAAGCGTGGTACAAAATTCATTGCCGTGTCTTCAAAATTGTGGGTTTGATGCGTCTTTAAAATAGTGTGTGTTTTTCTTGATGTCCCCCTTTAAGCTTAAACACAGGCTCGATACAATTGGAGTGATGAAATGCAAAACCTTGGTGCGTTCCATCAGGTATGCCCCGACTTTGTGTTACACAGTGCCAAACATTTTCATTCCAGTTGTCTGGTGCCCACGATGGTGAGTGCCTTCAGGCTGATGTCTGTGTGGTGGTTGTAACATGGCAGAATGGTCGGGGGTTGGTTCCGCCAGAGAGACCGCGCCCGGTCTGGTTCCCTGCCCGACCCTCGTGTAAGTGGATTTACAGTCCACTGGGAATGACGTCGGGTCGTGAACCCCTGCCTTTCCCTTGCACGCCTCACCACAGCGCCTAGACGTTCCAGTTTCACTATGCCTAGGTTTCAGGCAGGATCCTCCTTTTCAGTCGATGCTGTCGTGCTGATCCAGTACAGCTGGCGAGCCTCTGCTGTGCTGTTGGAGTCAGGGAGGAACACCGAGTTGGCTGAGGCGTGAAATGGGAATTTGGATTAATTACGGAGGGAGACGTGCCAGGCTGGGGCAGCGCTTAGCGCATCTGCCTAGTGAACAGGAGCCCCTGCATCGACCGAGCAAGGTGGCGCAGTGGTAAGACACTGGACTCGCATTCGGGAGGACGACGGTTCAATCCCGCGTCCGGCCATCCTGATTTAGGTTTTCCGTGATTTCCCTAAATCACTCCAGGCAAATGCCGGGATGGTTCCTCTGACAGGGCACGGCCGACTTCCTTCCCCATCCTTCCCTAATCCGATGAGACCGATGACCACGCTGTCTGGTCTCCTTCCCCAAACCCAACCAACCCCTGCATCGAATCCTGGCCTAGTCGTCGCTTCAGCCTGTACATACACGTCAAAGGTGTTTCTTAGTTGAAAAGGTCTCTGACACTGTATAGCTACATTTGTTCCAGTAAATGTTGGCATCGTCTGGTCCGAGAAGGCCAGAGGTGTTTGTGCGACCTTTGCGGGCGGAAATGCCACGGCCGGTGCTTTTCGGCTCGTGCCGACCCCCACCCCCCTCCCTCCCTCCCTCTCTCTGACACTTGGCCGCGGATCCCCAGCGCAGCAGGAGGGACTCGGCCCGTCGCCCAAAGCCGGATTGCGGCTCTTGCCATCTGTCGCTGCCGACGCGAAATGTCGGTCGTGACACGTCACAGTTCCCCTTCCACCCTCTCCGTCTGCCAGCCTAAAAGAAAAATCTTCCGCTTTCGCCGGTCACCGTGTGCAGTTCGCCCCAGGGGCAGTCACCGTCGTATGACAACCGTGCCGTCGGTAGCCAACTTCACCTTAACGTGATCCCAATCGTAGAAGCTATCAGCAACCCGACAATTTGGAGCAGCAACACTCATCCTCACTTAAAAACACAAAGCATTACGAACAGTAGTTAGTATCACATTAATAATAATGTGGTACTAACAATTCCAAAGAAAGAAGGTGCTGACAGGTGTGGATATTACTGTGTTACGGGTGCGAAATACTAACACGAATTCTTTACACAAGAATGGAAAAATTGGTGGAAGCTCACCTCGAGGAAGTTCAGTTTAGATTCCGGAGAAATGTAGGATCGTGTGATACAATACTGACTCAACGACTTACCTTAGAAGGAAGGTTAAAGAAAGGCAAACCTACTTTCATAGCACTTGCTCGGGCTAAACTCCGCAACTACTGCAGGGGTTACAGAAAGCTTTTGACAGTGTGACTGAAATGCTCTCTTTGAAATTCTGAAGGCAGCACGGGTTAAAGTACAGGGGGCGGAAGGCTGTTTGCATCTTGTACAGGAACCGGACGGCGGTTATACGACACGTGAGCAACGAAAGCAGCGGTTGAGAAGGGAGTGAGACAGGGTTGTAGCCTATCCTCGGTGTTATTCAACCCGTTCACTGAGCAAGCAGTGAAGGACACCAAGCAAAACCTGGAGAAGGAATTAAAGTTCAGGGAGAAGAAATAAAAACTTTGAGGTTCGCCAGTAACTTTTAATTTCGCCAGATTCAGCAAAAGTCTTTGAAGAGCAGCTGAACGGAATGGACAGTGTCTCGATAGGAGGATACAAGATGAACATTAACAAAACCAAGACAGAATGGTGGAATGTAGTTCAATTAAATCACGTGATGCTTACAGAATTAGATTAGGTAACGAGGCACTAGCAGGTTTTGCTATTTGGGCAACAAAATAACTGCTGATGGCCGAAGCAGAGAGGATATAAAATGTAGGCTGTCAACGGAAAGAGAAGCATTTCTGAAGAAGAAGAGGAATTTGTTAGGAAGTCTTATCTGAAAGTTTTTGTATCGAGTGTAGCGATGTATGGAAGTGAAACATTGACGATAAACGGTTCAGACACGAACAGAGAAAAAGATGTTGAAATGTAGTGCTACAGAAGAATGCTGAACATTATATGTGTAGATCACGTAATTAATGAGGAGGTACTGAATAGAATTGGGAAGGAAAGAAATCTGTGGTACAATCTGACTAAAAGAAGGAATCAATTGGTAGGACCATTCTGAGGCATCAAGGGGTCTTTAGTTTAGTATTGGAGGGAAGCGCGGGGGAAATCTTAGATGGATACCAAGAGATGAATAGATTCAGAAGGATGTAGTCTGAAGTAGTTATTCGTAGATCAAGAGTTTGTGCAGGGTAGAGTAGCGTGGCCAACTGCATCAAAGCAGGCTTCGGACTGAAGACAACAACAACAAATCACATTATACCCAATTCGCGTTGCGACGGTTTCTACCTCCATCATCAGGTGCATCCATTTGAATTGATAAGGCATCGACTGTTTGTAATGTACGACGTTTTGTGCATAACCTGTGGCACTGTCTGGCAGCAGAATGACGAGGCCCGAATCTACGTGGATGCTTTGATTGCAGAGTTTAGGAGCTGTACAGAAGTAAATATCTTGCAGTCGTCACGTTGCGGATTGCTTTTCCATTCCCACTTACGTTACACGCATTTTCTGCAAATAGAGCTTAGCGGAGTCAACGTATTCGTCTCGGCGTCCATTCTGACATTATCTGGAATTTTGGTTTTCCTCTTCCACTCTTATTGGAGTGTACGCACTCGTATGTACCGGCCCGACTTTGTAAGTTTGCCCCGGTTGTGTTTGTACTCGAAAAATAGGTTTCACTGTGTAACTAGCTTGATTAACGTTGAATGCGAACATTATGCAAACATACTTCATATAAACTTGCAGACTTTCAAGTTAGCTAATTGCTTAGTTTCATGTTCCATGAATAATTTTGCACGATAAATCGTAATGTCGAACGAATCATTTTACATTCACATCGCAAATGAATTTGTAAATATGGCTACATGGTGAACCCTTATAAGTTGTTGCTACTGCTAAAAAACGCATTCATATGCGAGTTAGTAATTCCTACCCACCACCTTTTACAATAATAGAAATTCTTGTACGGAATAGAACAAATTCTTAAGGAGAAACTTTTCAGCTTTTTTCTTTTGTTTCAAATTGTACTTTGGTATCCGTCAGACTTTTTGTATCTCTAGGAAAGTGATCAGAAATTTTAGTTACAGTATTGTGGATCCATTTTTCTGCTAAAGAGAATCTTAATGTGGAGTACTGAATGTCATTTTTTCTTTACATAATTGTTCCTTCTGAACTATAGTTGATTATTTGCAACTTACTTCACGAGGGAATAAAAATATACTGTGAAGCAGTAATCAGAATGGCTAACTCCTTAAACAGGAGTCTGTAACATGATGGTCGGTGAGCGCCACATACTGTTCTTACAGCACGTGTTTGCGCAATGAAGACTTTCTTTCTTAAACATGAGTTACCCCGGAACATTATTACATATGACATTATTGAATGAAAATATGCAAAGTATGTCAACTTACTGATTTGTCGCTCCCCAAGATTTCCTATGATTCTAAGTGTTAATAAGGCTGAACTAGATTCTCTTAGGAGTTCCAAAATGTGCTTTTTCCAGTTTAAATTTTGATCAATATGGAACCTAACAATTTTGAAGATCCCACCCTATTTATTATTTCCTCATCATGTGTTACACTTATCATTCGTGTTGTACCCCTAGATGTGCAGAACAGAATATGTTGTGGCTTTTTAAAATTGAGGGTGAGACCAGTCGCAGAAAACCAGTCAGTGATACTTTTAAGAACATTGTTTACCATTTCTTGTGTTTCTGTCTCATTGTTGGGATTGATAACAATGCAAGTGTCTTACGCAAAAAGAACTAATTTTTCTTGTTGTATGGTAGATGGAAGATCGGTTACATATATGAGGAACAACAAGGGACCCAAGGCTAAGCCTTCGGGAAACCGATACGTGATTTTTCCCCAGTCAGAATCATGTCACCAGACTCTACTGGTTGAATTACTAACTACAACTTTCTGCATTGTTTTGGTTAGATATAACAATATCCATTGGTTCACTATACCATCAATCCCACAACAATTTATCTAGGAGAATACTGTGATTCAGTCACATGCCTTAGACCAGTCGCAGAAAATACCAATCGTCGCTATCTTATTTCTTAATGCTTGTAAAATCTGACATGTGAATGGCATTCTCAGTAGAGCAAGTCTTCTGAAATACAAACTGCGATTTGTTGAAGATATTATTGTAGCTCAAGTGAGATACTTTTGAAATTTTTTGTTTTTAACGAGAAACAAACTGGCGTCTTCTTGAAGGTGGACGTTGCTTGAAACGCACGATGATCGGTATTTGTCTGGTGCGACTCTATTTACACATTTCATACCCTCTAACATTCTAGGCAGCTAAACATTTTTCTTAAGTAAATATGCTGTGGTTATTGAGGAGAAGGACTGTGAAATTGTATCAGAAATCTTATTTGTACCTGTTTTTTATCCTTTCTAAATAAAAAGTGTGCATAGTCGCATTAAGAAGCCCTGGGCTATACGAAACGGAACACCATCTTCGCAATAAGGAAGTTGTACCACTGGGGACGCTATTGCTGCTCCTGTCATAAATGAACTGGCGACTCACACCGGCTTTGAACGGGTAGCATTCCCAAGTGCCAGTAAATGATCTCGGCGCAACTTGGGGGCTGCGGAGGGCGCAAAATAACGCAGTGCGTATTTATGTTTATTTATTTATTTATTTGTATGCCATCAGTTTCACTTTCGAGGGGTAAAACACTTCCCCAAACGTAATTTGGCATATAAACGATGACATGCAAAAAAAATGGTTCCCACATAAAACTTGATAAGTAGTTAACTTTCTTGAAAACGGTAGAATAGAATTTTGTAATAATTTGAAATTTTGCAAAATATCCCACCACCGTTAATTTATTATGAAAAATAACAGCGTACGTAAATTAAAGAAGCTTTCAAGCTACGTACATCTATGTGTAATAAAACTGGTTTCTGAAATGCTATTTTTGGAAAATAAGCTGTAGACATTGTGGGGTCGGAGTATTTTCAACATGCGCAATTGAAACATCTAAACATTCATTATTAAAATGTCTGTTTGACACCACAAACGGTCGTTAAGGCACACTCACTAACCAGTGAAATTTTTAAAAGGTTACATAACTAGTTTCGACGCACTGAGTCGTCATTTTCAGATTTAGTCACAAATCTGGAAAACTCGATTAATTATTGTAACCACGCTTTTTTTTCAAATATTACGAAAAATAACTAAACCAGCAAACTGAAGCAAAGGCAGCAGTAACGGGTCACATGACGTCATGACAATTTTTGGTTGATCAGTCATTTCACACCTTAATGCAGTGTGTATGAAAACCGCATCGAAATGAAAGGTATTATATAACTGTTGCATTAAGTGGTGCTGTGATGCGACGTCATTTTGCAAACAATGGTTCACACGTCGTACTCTTATAACGAGTGGCAAGCCCAAGACAAGAGCAGAGCGTGCAATAGTTGTGTGTAATGTGCTGCTGAAATCTTACAAAGACAGCGCACTCCCGTTTGGGGCTAGCACAAGACAAGAGTCTTTGTGATTACATTTAAAAATGACGACGCAGTGTGTCGAAAGTAGTAATGTAACCTTTCAAAATTTTTATTGTTTTAATGACTGTGGCTTGACGACCGTTTGTGGTCTCAAATAAAAATTTGAAATTTCATTCAGTCACACTCCTTGATGACAGTTGTGTCGAAATATAAATTCATTATGAAGCTACTTATTTATTTTACTTATATTTGTTATTGTGTTTTAAATTATTTTATGTTTTACATTCAATGCTTTTTTATTTTTTGTTTACGTTTTCACGTATGTGTATTTTGTTAATTGAAAGTAATAAGTAACTCATGGTAGAAAATAATTAAAATAATGATAATCTGTAAGGAAATGCTTAAAACAACGTTTTTTACGCCACGCGCACAAAATGAACGAAATTTCGTCACTAGTATACACGACGGAGAAGACAATATGAAACAAAATATATCAGGACTTCAAATTGTCGCGGGTGATCCTCTAAATATCCTGATTTGTATCAGGCGTATTTCATTACATTGGTAAGTCTTGGCGAAGAGAATTGATGTTGAGCTAATGACTGCAGGTTGATTATATTCTTTCTCAAATGAAGATTGGCGTCATAATCATTCAACAGCACTAAACCGGAACATCTTCTCACAAAATTCTTCCAACATCGAAAACCGTATACATCTCACGGCTGTACTTACGCCGCCAAGCCCTTTGGGATCACCCGATGAGCAACTTCCTTGTTCTCGGGTAATAAGTAGTAAATACAAACCTCCGTCGTTAACCAGCCTACGCGTTACTGAACAAACACCGTATCACCACCCCTAAAGTAGGGGCCTTCCTGAGGCGGCGAGGGACTTCAGCTGATCATAGTTCAAATGGTTCAAATGGCTCTGAGTACTATGGGACTTAACTGCTGAGGTCATCAGTCCCCTATAACTTAGAACTACTTAAACCTAACTAACCTAAGGACATCACACACATCCATGCCCGAGGCAGGATTCGAACCTGCTACCGGAGCGGTCGCGCGGTTCCGGACTGTAGCGCCTAGAACCGCTCGGCCACAATATGACGTGCAGAGAAGAGGTATTTTGTCGTCGTACGTTCAAGAAGAAGAAAAAGCCTGTTTGCTGACGAAACGAGTATTACAATCGAACCGAAAGGATGGGGTTCAACACTTGAAAATGCAAATAAAATTTTCTTACAAATGTATAACTATTTCTATGCAAAAAGTCAGTCACTGAATTTGGATACCACACAGTACATGCAGTTCTGTGATGTGTAAGGCGCGGTCACACCATTAGAAATAACACACATTCTTGAACAAGTAAATGAAACAAAATATTCCAAATTCTTAAGTATGTTTATGGGTAAGAAGCCGAACTGGAAGTGACGTGTTACAGATGTTAAAGAGCTAATATACGCAACTTTCGCGTTACGGAAAATATCAGATTTTGGAGAGATAAAAGTCAGAAAATTGACTTACATTTCCCATTTTCATTCACTAATGTTACGTGGCATCATATTCTGGGATGGCTCGTTACTGAAAAACAAAATTTAATAACGATAATGGGTGGTGTCGGCTCTAGACCTTCTCCTAGACAGCTCTTTAAACCTTGGAACATACTGATATTACCAGCCTCGTAGCTCATTTACTAGAACGTGAAGTGTGTTGTCAACAGTAAATCACAGACAGAAACCAACGATAGCAGCTATAAATATACTACCAGAATGAGAAATTACTTCCATTGTCGTTCACGTACAACCTCAGTTTGCAGCAGAAAGCAGTGAGACGTTAAGCTATAATAGTCTTTGACCACATAGTGGCTGAAATAAAGAATTTAATGGATATAGAATTAATTTCAAACACTAAGAGAAATCATGTGTGCTCCTGGTTTGTATACAGGGTGGTCAAAAACAGACTGAAAAGCTTGTAAGGGTATTGCAAGTTAGGTTGTGCTGAGAAATACAAGGTGTATCAAAAAGAATCATCCGATTCGGCACGTCATGTTTCTGAAACATATACAATGAATTTTGTTTTTTGATGAACGGAAAACTCAGAAAGGTTTTTTTTTCTTTTTATCATATCTTTTGATAGGTGTTCAATATGCCTCCCTTGAGGTGCACGGCATATGTCAGTGCGGTTTTCAAATTGTTCCCGCACTGCAGCGAGCATGTCTTGGGTTACAACTTCCACAGCTGCTGTTATGCGATGTCTCAGGCCGTTCGTTGTTGCTGGTAACGGAGGCACATAAACACATTCTCTATCTCCCACAAGCAATAGTCACATACAGTCAGTTCCGGTGACCTTGGAGGCCAGTAATGTAAGGCTGAATCATTTGGTCCATTGCGACCGATCCATCTTTCAGTAACCCTTTGATTTAAAAATTCCCGCACGTCCAGATGCCAGTGTGGCGGTACCCCATCCTGTTCGAATCAGTCTAGAACTGTGGGAAAAGAAAGTTCTCAACCATATCGAGATACGTGCTTCCTGTAACAGTGTTCTCGCCAAAGGAAAATCGACCATACACCTTTTCCAGTGCAACTGCACAAAACACATTAAATGTTGGAGAGTCCCTCTCATGTTGTACAACTTCATGTGGTTGTTGCGTACTCCATATCCTCACATTATGACGGTTCACCATTCCATTTAAATGGAATGTTGCCTCGTCACTAAACACTAAACTTGAAGAAATCTGTCATTCTCCATCTTGCCAAGAACGAAATTACAGAACTCCAAACGTTGTTGTTCGTCACCTTCACGAAGAACTTACAGTAGCTGAACTTTGTACGGGTTTGTGTGCAGACGTCGACGCAACACACGCCAGACGGACATCGGGGGCATGTTGAGCGGCATCCTTCATGCCTCCGCCCAGGGGCGGTGGGAAGAGGGGGGGGGGCTATAGCCCCCCCCCCCCCCCCGTCTTGGACTATCGTATTACACTGGATAAAATAACTTCAGAAATCAGGTTCAATCATTTTTTTATAATTATGTAGCAATATAGGTTGCAATGTATTCCAACCACATTTTAACAAAAGAAAAAGAGCGGCAAATAGCTTACTACCTAAACCAGTACATATCAGTTAAAATAGGCGTCTTATTATTTATTAATACACATTTTTTACCCTGAACTCAATAACAGTTACCAAAAACCACTTTAAGCAACACCAAATTTTGCCAGTTTGTCGGTAGAGAACCCTAACTCTCCCTTTGTTAAGCCATATTCCATTCCCCCAAACCCTCCCCCTCCCCCCCATGAGCCCCCCCCCCTCCCCTTGACCGACTTCTAGAATCGCCCCTGCCTCCGCCTAATGCCGTGTGCTCTAGGAGGATCCACACCATACCTAGCACGAAAGTCGCGCTGTACAGTTATTACTTAACCGCACTGCGCAAAACGTAGAACACAACATGCTTTATGATGTTTTTTATTCCAGTCTGATCACAATATGAATTCTTTAGACGATGGTGTAAAAAAGGTCTGAGGATGGTCGTTACGGACTGAAACCGGTCATCGTCTAAAGAATTCATATTGTGATCAAAGACTGGAATAAAAAACATTTGACAGTATTGGATCACTGTTTGTACACGCGACCATGTCGCAGTTGGTGCAACATGCTTTCTGTTGTCCCGAAGCCATTTTTGCTAGAACTGAAGTGGGCGCACACTGCTTCTACCTAGCGGGAACCATGTGAAACACGAGAGTTTGCTCTTTCCAACAGTATGTTGTTCACGCACATATCTCAATACTTATGATTTTTTCTTAAATCGGGTGATTCTTTGTGACTTACCCAGTACAGTAATTGTTCAGAAAAAGAATTCGATACAGCGCACCGTCTCCGAGGTAATTAGCACCGATGTCAGCCAGTCAGGCCGGTATGTTCTCAAATCCGAGCGGCCCGGCAGAGACGGAGTCACCAAACGTGTTCCTCGTTTGGTTTCATGAAACTGAACAAGGGAGCGATACAGAAATTGAACATGAGGAAAACATTTTTCACTCGATGACGTAGTAATACACCATCCAGTATGTAGACTGAGGGGATAAGAAAACAGTCTTGCTTGTGATGTTGAAGTTACTGTTTATTTATTCATCAGTGACGCGCGTTTCGTCCAATTAAAGCCACCTTCGGATTGGCCGATAAATGTTGATAAGTAGCTGGTTCGGTACGGTGTGTGTGGTCGAAGCGACGCTTCCAGCGTGTTCACCCTGTTACAGGCCTCATCCTGCCACACTATGCGTCCCGGCAAAGTTGTCGGATGTTGTGCTTATAAAGTGCCTTGCCTATTTTCCTCGCACGGGACGAGTGCATTTTATTTTTGCGGATATCTTATTATCGATAACCCTAATTTGTTTATCAACATTTGTGGGTCAATCCGAAAACCTTGAACTAGACGAAACGCGCATCATTCTTGAATAAATAAACAATAATTTCAGCATTGCCACCAACACTGTTTTCTTCTCCCCTCATGAGAGAAACTTGCTTTATTCAGTGATGACCTCAATTTTAAATGATAGCTAATGGCACGGAAATCCTAATATTTTTTTAAAATAATTAGTATCGTGAAAATACCCAAAATCACATGTTATTAACAGTTTGTCGCGGAGGACTTATTCACTTCCCGCGAACAACGGTGTTGCACCTAACGCAGCTTCGAAATCCATGATCTACGCTGTAAGAACAATGACACTAATTGTATCTGGAGCATCACTTGAATTTGCGACGCGACGGATTGATTGGCTACCTTTAACGCTAATTAGCTCGGATTTTTTGCTTCCAGGACAACCTGCACTGCAAGACCCTTCAAGCTTTTCACACTCTTTCTTACCGCCCTCTATACATTTGTGATACTGCAGGGTGTAAAAAAAAAACTTAAGACAATCATGTAAATCGTCAGCATGTTCTCATATTTTTCATTGAGTAAGTGTACTGTAATTGTAAAACTGCCTTGTTCTACATTGCAATGAAAGGAACATGTAACGAACAAAAGTAAACAATTAAACTTCGTGGGAGATTGAAACTGTGTGCCGGTCCGAGACTGGAACTCGGGACCTTTTCCATTCGTAAGTAAGTGCTCCACCAATTGAGCTATCCAAGCACGACTCACGATCCGTCCTCACAGCTTTAACTTCCGCCAGTAACCCGTCTCCTACCTTCCAGGCTTCAGGAGAAGTTTCATTCTGGAAACATTCCCCAGGCTGTGGCTAAGCCACGTCTCCGCAACAGCCTGTCTTCCAGAAGTGCCGGTCCCGCAAGTTTCGTAATGCAGCTTCTGTGACGTCTGGAAAGAAGACGAAGTACTGGCGGAAGTATAGCTGTGAGGACGGGTCGTGGGTCGTGCCTGGTAGCTCAGGCGGTAGGACACCTTCCCGCAATAGGCAAACGTTCCGAGTTCAAAATGGTTCAAATGGCTCTGAGCGCTATGGGACTTAACATCTGTCGTCATCAGTCGCCTAGAACTTAGAACTACTTAAACCTAACTAACCTAAGGACATCACACACATCCATGCCCGAGGCAGGATTCGAACCTGCGACCGTAGCGGTCACGCGGTTCCAGACGTTCCGAGTTCGATTCTCGTTCCGACACGCATTTTTTATCTCCCACGAAGTTTCATATCAGCGCTCATTCCGCTAGAGAGTGAAAATTTCATTCTGCAATGTAAACCAAACTGAGCTAGAGAGAAATGATTGCACGTACTCGTTCCGTGTGTGTGCAGTTCAGCGCGTGGGTGGACGCCGTCATCTTCGTGTTCAGCCTGGAGAACGAGGCCAGCTTCAACGCCATCTACACCTACTACACCAAGATGGCGCACTTCCGCAACTCGGCCGACATCCCGCTCATCCTGGTCGGCACCCAAGGTAAGTGACGTCGCTCCATGGCGGCAGCTGATTCTCTGCGCTTCGGAAGACGAAAACCGTCTGGTCTGGCCTATCCAAGTGTGTGTGTGTGTGTGTGTGTGTGTGTGTGTGTGTGTGTGTGTGGTGTGTGTGTGTGTGATCAAAAGTATTCGCATGCCCTTACGACGCCTTCAACTCGGATGGGGACACTTTCAGTGAGGTATCTGAAGCTGTGGAATGGAAGCCCATTCTTCCTCAAGAGTCCAAACCAGAGAAGGTAGTGATGTTCAGTGCTGGGGTCTGGAGCGAAGTCGACTTCTTTAGGGTTCAGGTCGGGACTCTGGGCAGTCCAGGAATGTTGTTCCCCACAAACCGTAGTCTCACAGATGCTGCTCTACGACAGGCTGTATTGTGACGCTGACACGTCGTCATCTCTGAACACTTCCTCTGCAGTACGCACTCCCCTGTGCTCTAAAATGTGTTACTATCGTTCTATACTGAAGCGCCAAATAAACTGGTGTAGGCATGCGTGTTCAAATACAGAGATATGTAAACAGGCAGAATACGGCGCTGCGGTCGGCAACGTCTATATAGGACTGCGAGTGTCTGGCGCAGTTGTTAGATCGGTCACTGTTGCTACAATGGTAGGTTGTAAAGAGTTAAGTGAGTTTGAACGTGGCGTTTAGTCGACGCATGAGCGGTCTAACACAGCATCGCCGAGGTAGCAATGAAGTGGGGATTTTCCCGTACGACCGTTTCACGAGTATACCGTGAATATCAGGGATCCGGTAAAACACCGATCTCCGACATCGCTGCGGCCGGAAAAAGATCCTGAAAGAATGGGACCAATGTCGACTGAAGAGAATCGTTCAGCGTGACAGAAGTGCAACCCTTCCGCAAACTGCTGCAGATTTCAATGCTGGGCCATCAACAAATGTCAGCGTACGAACCATTCAATGAAACGTCATCGATATGGGCTTTCGGGGCCGAAGGCCCACTAGTGTATCTTTGATGACTGGACGACATAAATCTTTACGCCTGGCCCGGGCCCGCCAACACAGACATTGGACTGTTGTTGACTGGAAACATGTTGCCTGGTCGGAAGAGTCTCGTTTCATTTTGTATCGAGAGGATAGACGTGTACAGGTAAGGAGACAGCTTCATGAATCTATGGACCCTGCTTGTCAGCAGGGGACTGTTCAAGCTGTTCGAGTCTGTGTGATGGTGTGGGGCGTGTGCTGATGGAATGGTATCGGACCCCTGACTCATTTAGATACGACTCTGACAGGTGACACGTACGCAAGCATCCTGTCTGATCACCTGCATCCATTCATGTCCTTTGTGCAATTCGACGGAGTTGGACAATTCCAGCAGGACAACGCGACACTCCAGACGTCCTGAATTGCTATATTCTTCTGAGTTTAAATACTTCCGCTGGCCAACAAACTCCCCAAACATGAACATTATTGAGCATATGTGGGGTGCCTTCCAACGTGCTGTTCAGAAGAGATCTGCACCCCCTCGTACTGTTACGGATTTATGGACAGCCCTGCAGGATTCATGGTGTCATTTCCCTCCATCACTACTTCAGACATTAGTCGAGTGCATGCCACGTCGTGTTGAGGCACTTCTGTGTTCAAATGGTTCAAATGGCTCTGAGCACTATGGGACTTAACAGCTGTGGTCATCAGTCCCCTAGAACTTAGAACTACTTACACCTAACTAACCTAAGGACATCACACACATCCATGCCCGAGGCAGGATTCGAACCTGAGACCGTAGCAGTCGCGCGGTTCCGGACTGCGCGCCTAGAACCGCGAGACCAGCGCGGCCGGCGCACTTCTGTGTGCTTGAGGCGGACGGGGGAGGGGGGGGGGGGGCTACACGATATTAGGCAGGTGTACCGGTATACATTTAACGTTGTCGTAAGCGCAATAACGGGATGAGAGCCTCACCGCAAAAGACACCCCACGCCGTAACACCACCTGCTCCTTACTTCACTGCTGGCACTACACCTGATCTCAAGACATTCGCCAAATCCAAGCACTTCAATCAGGTTACTGTAGAATGTAGCGTGTCCATCACTCCAGGTCACTTCGGTTAGCATTGCCTACTGAAGTACAGTATGTGTCCCCGAATCCCAGAAGCGGCGTGCTAATGCGCCCAGCTATCCGGGCGGGCTGCGTGCTCTGTGCTGGTTGCGTGTCGGGTGGAGATCGTGAAGACGATGTTAGGTGCAGTGGCCCAGCACAGGTGGCCATTGTTCCCTCGCTACCACCTGTCAGTGGACTGGTGTGATGATAAGTACCCTCTGCCAACGCCCTGTGTGATACGCGCGCTATTATTTTGCTAAATTTCGACTGTGATCGTGTTAGTAGTGGTTTGCTTTGGCAATCGAACTCAGAAGATATTTTCAAATGGAAGGATTTTTTGTTTATGGAATTAAATTTTATTGCAGTATTCCGGTATAGTTCACTTGAAACCTTTTAACCTTGATCAAACAGTAAGTGTCTTGTGTATTAGTAAAGCGCTTCAGCTGTATATAGTCCTTTATTTTTAGATCCCGACCGGTTTCATGATACATGTGAAGGCCCAACGGCACCGACCGATCGCCGTGTCATCCTCAGCCGATGCGCGTCACTCGATGCGGATATGGAGGGGCACGTGGTCAGCACACCGCTCTCCCGGCCGTTGTCAGTTTTTCATGACCCGAATCGCTACTCGTCAGTCAAGTAGCCCCTCATCTGGCCTCACGAGGGCTGAGTGCAGCCCACTCGTGAGGAGTGTTCGGAAGACCCGGACGGTCACCCATCCGAGTGCTAGCCAAGTCCTACTGCGCTTAACTTCGGTGTTAGCATGGCGGCAATGCTGTTGGCTCGGTGAACATCTGCACAACAATAAATCGAGAAGGAGTAACAACTCTGAGACATTCACTAACACGATAACTTCCTAAAAGAATTTCGCAATTTTCGACAAACTTTTAAAAAATTTTTATAAGCTTTTACATAATAATATTATATGTTTGTACTCACATAAATGGAACATTAGAGCTAAAAAGCTCGGAACTTGGTACCGAACATTCGTCGACCGTTAGAATACAACACCGCTAAAAGGCGGTACGTCGTTGAATGAAACAGGTGGTTGCACGGATTCCAATCCAATTCGGTGGATGGTGCCTAAGCAAATTATACCATAGTGATCCACTAGTAAACTGAAAATACAATGAAGAAAAGAAATCGGAACACCAAAAATAATTAATACAGGGTAATGAAAATTCTACAACATATTTGATACATAACATATGTAGGTGACTAACATTGCAGAACCACAGGTTAACGTAAGCCTGAGATAAGCAATTGCAAATGTGAAGTGCTGGTACATTAATAACCGATTTAACAGCCAAAATGTTGAATGAAAGCATGCAAACGTGCGTGAATTGTGTACTTCAAGTGTCGGATGTAAGTTTGTGGGATGGAGCTCCATATATGTTGCACTTGGTCGGTCAATACAGGGGCGGAGAGTGCTGTCTGTGGCTGACGCAGGCATTGTCGTCCAATTATGTCCCATATGTGCTCTATTAGAGACAGATCTGGTGATCGAGCAGGCCAAGGCGACATGTCTACCATCTGTAGAGCGTGTTGGGTTACAACAGCGGTGTTTGAGCGAGCGTTATCCTACCGGAAAACAGCCCCTGGAGTGTTAGTCATGAATGGCAGCACAACAGGCCGAATCACGAGATTTACGTGCAGTTTTGCAGTCAGGGTGTGTGGGATAACCACAAGAGAGCTCCTACTGCCATACAAAATCGCGCCCTAGACCATAACTCCAGGTGTAGGTCCAGTGTGTCCAGGGAGGAGACAGGTTGGCTGCAGGTGCTCAACTGGCCACCTCTTAACCAACACACGGCCGTCACTGGAAACGAGGCAGAACCAGATGAAATCACCTCAGTGACCTCTCGCTTGACACCATGGTGGTGGTTTGGGGTCAATGGATTGAATCCTTCCGGGCATCTGGCTCGGAGTCGTCCTAGAAGTAATCGGTTTGTAACAGTTTGTTCTGTCAACTGCTGCTGAAGACGCAGTACGACGCGCAAGAGCCATGCGCCGAACACAGTGGTCTTCCCTCTCAGTAGAGACACGTGGCCATCGGGAGCCCGGTCTTCTTGCCCCCATGCATTCCCGTGACTACAGCTGCCAGCAGTTATTTCTGCCACGTCCTTCTGCAGTATGTCATCAGCGAAACATCCGCCTCAGTGTGGTGCTGATAATGGCTTCTTTGTCGCCTTAACGGCTCTCTTGACTAACATCAACTCACCAGGTCCGATCTCAAAGGCAACCAGCGCTCAAGACTGTAGCAGAACATATTTAAAGCAAACCTGATTTGCATTCTCATCGTGGCGCTACTACCGCCACTCTTACGCGACTGGGGCGAACACTGAACTGACACCACTTTTCAGATGTAGAAACACGTCGGCTCCTAGGTAGTTCGCACAGTAGAGATGTGGGCCAGCAGTCGCAGGAAGTGTTAGGGAGTGAGTACCAGGGCAGCAGCATTGTGAAGCCTAGTGGAAGGTTGGTTCAGGTGACATGGGCGAGCTATGTAGGAATTTTGCGGAGCAGGATCAGGTAGTGTAAACATAGCTACTCGAACTGGTGGCACTAATGCGCACTTCGTGCAACTGTTTCAGTGTCACGATCGGCCTCATGTTGATCTGACTGTTAGGCGTTAACTGGAGAGGGCGCTGATGGCAGAGAGCGTGGGTCACATCTCAGTGGTGCCAGTTGAGTCTGTCAGTAGATCGGGTTTCACTAGGCGTGGCCTACACCTCGATAGGTATGGGAAGGAGAGGCTGGCAAAGCTTAGAGGTGACAGCGGAGTGGGCAGTGGTGGGAAAAATTCCTGTAGTAGTTGGTGTTAGAGCTGCCCCTTTTTTGCATTGAAGTCAGCTGATAGGTATACTTGTTTATAGGCAGTCACTCTAACTAAGGGCTCATCTTCAGAGGGCGGAATGTTTTCCAAGTACAGAAGGAATTAGCATATTTCATCAAAAAGTATAAGAGGTATTAGAGATAAAGTTAATGAACTCCTTATAGATGTTGACTCTGAAATTATTTGTATATAAATAACTTGACAATTCAGAGGCTTCATTTACCAGGATACAGATTAGATGGCTGTTTTTCGAGGACTTCCTTGCATGGTGGGGGAGTGATCGTATACGTAAAAAAGCAGTATTCCATTTGAGTCCATAGACGTATCACGGCACTGCACTAAACAGATACTTGAATATTATGCAGGGGCAGTTGAATTTAGTGAAACTAAACTTCTAATTGTTGTTGTTTATATGTCCCCTAACTCTGACTTCAGAGCATTTCTGCTCGAGCTAGAGAGGGTTCTTAACGCATTTTGTAGGAAGTACCAGAAATTCGTTATATCTGCTGATAAACTTTGTATATGACTATGCAAATTAAAAGGATGGTGGTAGATCTTATAAATTCATATGAACTGATGCAGACGGTGTTTTTTCCAACTATGGTGCAGAGGAACAGTAGCACAGCCATAGACGATATTTTTATTCATTCTTCATTACTAGATGGGCATTCTGTTAATAAAAGGGTGAGTGGCCTTGCAGACCATGATGCACAAATTTTAACACTAAAAGGCTTTACAAACTATGTACGAAAGTTAATCCAACAGCAATAGTTTTTTAAAACTTGTCAAGGAACAAGAGTGGCAGTATGTTTATAGTGTCGATAATATACATGATAAATATAACGTTTTCCTTAACACATTTCTCATGCTCTTTGAGAGCTGCTTTCCATTAAAACGTTCTAAACAGGGTACTAGCTGTAAAAGGCAGCCCGGGTGGCTGACTAGTGGGATAAGGATATCATGTAGAACAAAACGGGAATTATATCAAAACGTTAGAAGTAGTCACAATCAAGCTACTGTGCCCCATTACAAACAGTATTGTAAGGTGCTTAAAAATGTTATTAGGAAGCCAAAGAGTACGTGGTATGCAAATAGAATAGCTAATTCACAGGATAAAATCAAAACCATATAGTCAGTTGTGAAAGAAATGTCTGATCAGCAGCACAAGGTCGACGATATAAAGTCAGTTCGTAATAAAAATGTTTCTGTTACTGGTAAATCAGATATATGTACAGCATTTAACAATCGTTTTCCGAGCATTGCTGGTGAATTAAACAAAAACTTAGTTTCTCCAGGGAATCATATAACTGTCTTAGCAAATGCCTTTCCGAGATTGATGTCTGAAATATTCCTCTGTGATGGAGACAAGGGGGACATTGAGTTAGTAATTAAATCACTGAAGACTAAGGACTCTCATGGATATGATGGAGTGCCTGACAGAATATTAAAGTACTGTGCTGCACATGTTAGCCCTGCATTTATCCATACTTGTAATTTTTCCTGTAGGAACGGTCAGTTTCCTGAACGTTTAAAGTACTCAGTAGTAATGCCGCTTTATAAAAAGGGAGAATGTATACAATTTTAGACCTATTTCTATGCCATTAGTGTTTGCTAAAGTTATTGAAAAGGCCTGTGTATGTAAGGATAATTGATCATTTTATATCACACGATTTGTTATCAAACGTACAGTTCGTTTAACAACTGAAAATGCTATATTCTCTTTTCTCTTTGAGGTACAGAATGGGTTAAGCAAAACATTTCGATCGCTAGGCATATTTTTTTTTTAATTTAACGAAGGTGTTTGCTTGTGTTGATAAAAAAATATAGCTCCAGAAGTTGGACCATTACGGAATATGGGGAGTAGCTCACAATTGGTTCACCTCTTACTTTAGCAACAGAGAGCAAAAGGTCATTATTCACAATGTTGAGAATGGCTGTGATGTGGAATCTGAGTGGGGAACAGTCAAGTGAGGAGTACCCCAGGGATCAGTCTTGGGGCCACTCCTGTTCCTTATTTATATAAATGATATGCCCTCTAGTATTACGGGTAACTCTAAAATATTTCTGTTTGCTGATGACACTAGCGTGGTAGTAGAGGATGTAGTGTGCAAACATATGCTCTGTATCAAATAGTGCGGTCCATGGCTTGTAGAAAATAAACTAACGCTAAATGACAGTAAGACTCAGTTTTTATAGTTTCTAACACACAGTTCAACAAGACCTGACGTTTTAATTTCACAGAATCGGCATATGTTTAGTGAAACTGAACAGTTCAAATTTCTAGGTGTTCAGATAGATATTAAACTGTCGTGGAAAGCCCACATTCCGGATCTTGTTTAAAGACTTAATGCTGCCATTTTTACTATTCGAAAGGTTTCTGAAGTGAGTGACCTTTCGACACGAAAATTAGCCTACTTTTCTTATTTTCGTTCGCTTATGTCATATGGTGTTATATTTTGGGGTAACTCTTCCCATTCTAAAAGGATATTTTTGGCTCAGAAACGGGCGATTCGGGCAGTAAGTTGTGTAAGTTCACGAACCTCTTGTCGACCTCTGTTTACGAGTCTGGGTATTTTGACATTGGCCTCTCACTATATATATTCCTTACTGTCATTTCTTGTTAACAATATGAGCTTATTCCCAAGAATAAATGTGGGACATACGAAGGACGTATCCGATATGACAAGGTGGCGAAATTAGACGTTAATGGGCTACGCCAGCAGACGACCGACTCGAGTGCCTCTGCTAACGGCACAGACATCGCCTGCAGCGCCTCTCCTGGGCTCGAGACCGTATCAGGACCCAGACGACTGGAAAACCTTGCCCTGGCCAGATGAGTCCCGATCTCAGTTGGTAAGAGCTGACGGTGGGGTTCGAGTGTGACGCAGTCCCCACGAAGACATGGACCCATGTTGTCAAGACACACTGTGCAAGTTGGTGGTGGCTGTGTTTACATGAAATGGTTATTAACTGCTGCTTGGATACCATTTGCAACCATTTGTGAACTTCATCTTCTTAAAGAACTATGGAATTTTTGTGGATGACAGTGAGCCATATCACCGGGCAACAATTGTTCGCAGTTGGTTTCAAAACATTCTGAGCAGTTTGAGCGAATGGTTTGGCCACCCATCGAACATTTATGGGACATAATAGAGAGGTCAGTTGTACACAAAATCCTACACAGGTAACAGTTTCGTAATTATGGACTGCTGTGGAGACACCGTGGCTGAATATTCTGCAGGGAACCTCCAACCGCTTGTCGAATCCTAGCCGCATTATAAACAAGTGAAAATTACGAATGGCTCGAAGTGTTGGCGTTACGATTCGCACAGTATATGTTGAATCGCATCTTGGGAAAGTGAGACGGCTAGAGCTAAATTAACAGGTCGTAACATTTCCACAACTCGACATTAGGATGACGTGCGGGGGCGCCTGTCTGACACAGGGAGGCCGTATGCGGAATGCCAGCGCTCTTCCATTTCCTCCGTACTTGCTGCATTTGAAAGTTGCTGCCCGCGCATCAGTTCCCTACATCTAAACGGTGCACTCCTCGAAAAAATCGTCTTTGATGATTCCCGAACGCTGTTAAGCGCAAAAAACGTTGAACTTCCCAACAACAAAAATGCGAAAAATGACGTTGATAATGAAATACTTTTGTATTTTCAGATGTTCATAATAATAATAATAATAATATCAGAGAAGCACAGCTTGCGATGCCCCATCGCACCAAGTCAGGCATTAAAAGTGTATTATCTTTGCATGACTGTGGCTTCACATCTCCGACACGAATGCATCGATTTCAATGCCGATTTTTTGTTTATTTGAAGGCGATACGCAGTAAAGAGTCTGATGACAGCAACACGGTGCCCAAACAATGTGTGGTCCATAGCTTCATGTCATACTGAAACATAATCTCAAAAATATCTACAAAAAATTCCGCGAGAACATATGTTTATCGTATGTTCACCCACAACCTCCATTTTTGTGATGTCTTTCCGTTTCGCTGTGCCAGCTGTGATCAAAAGACAAAAATTATTATGGATGAGTCGTAAGAGCTGAGAATATGTTCTCGTGGACTTTCGAGTAGATCTTCTTGAGATCTACAGTTTCTTACTTTCCGATTTGACGTACCTCTTATTTCTGCGCAACTTATTGTAGAAGCTTGCATTGCCAACAGAGATTTTGCTTTCTTGATTCACTGTTATCACCTTTGCCTATTGTTATAGTTCTTGAAAGTAGCCTCTGGTCTTCCTCAGAGTTCAAACTATCCCCATACCAAACTTCGTCAAATTCGATTCAGTTGTTCAGCCGTGAAAAGGTGGCGGACAATTTTCACAGTTCTAATATTGACATCTTATAGATACTCACTGTGCCTTTCAGCTATATCGTGACTGAAATGCGCTGGTCCCTAATAAAAACGCTAAACAGGACTCAAGGTACTATTTGCCAAGAAAAGGACTTTCGCGAATTGTCGAGGCGCGTAGAGCAACAAATGTACTGACTGTAAGAAGCCTGAGGGTGATGGAAGATGGAAACTTGTAGCTTCGTATGAGGCTATTTATAGTAACTGGTGGCAGCGTTGTTCATTGCTGACTAGGAAAATAATCTAGAGAGAGCAAATATTTACCGAATATACGTGAATGTGTGAGCCCGAAAGCAGCCCTACAAATTTTGGAAATTTCTGACAATGTAAAAGATTTTACTTCACTTGCATAATGAGTGAAACCTTTACACTAACTCATTTATCTCCTACGCAATCACGAAAAGATAAACGACGTCATGTTTTGCTGTACTTTTATCATAAATTCGGACAAAAAAAGAAACAAGCAGCAATGGACTGAAGGCATAACACAACAAGTCCGTTAATAGCAGACTTTCTACATTTTTTGAACTCACAATTATATGATATGCTGGCCGTAAGTAAAAATTGTGATTTTTGCCAAGATTTTCTCTCTCTCTCTCTCTCTCTCTCTCTCTCTCTCTCTCTCTCTCTCCACGCCTCCGTGACCCTTTCTCCCTGAATACGCTCTCGAAGTGGAATTACTCTCCAAGAAATTGTCACGTTTCGTTACCAACGAGATCCTCGAACAGACCGTAATCCCTTCAGATTTTTTTTTTGTCTGTGAGGATGGCTGAAGGGTGAAGTCTCAAAAATGTTCAAATGTGTGTGAATTCCTAAGGGACCAAAGTGCTTAGGTCATCGGTCCCTAGACTTACACACTACTTTAACTAACTTATGCTAAGAACAACAAACACACACACACACACACACACACACACACACACACACACACACGCCCGAGCGAGTACTCGAACCTCCGGCGGGAGGAGTCGCGGTGAAGTCTACAATCACAAAGGAAAAACGAGGTACGAACTGATCGTTCAAACTAAAAAAAACTAGTCACATGTTGTTTTGGACGTTTTATTTGAATTAGTCTATGGTACTACATCTTAAAAAATTTGCAGTTTCTCCTGAAACATCCAGAACAGAATTAAAATAAAACTAAAAAGAATGTTTCTAGTGAGAATCGAACGAGCAAGCACGCGATTTGAAAATGGAAAGCCCTGCACGTAGTTCTTGTTTTACGGACGCCTAGTAAACCTTGAAAGTAGTTTTTTTCGACTGTTTTTCAGACTTGCATCACATTGCTTTAGGAGAGTCTTATCCGGCCACTGATCTTGAAAAGTACGAAGTAAATGGAAGGAGGCCAACCCGTAAGGTAACAGGCTCACAAGGCGACGGACGGTACGAACTTTGCCTCAACGATTTGGTTCATATTCACACCGTGAGTAGGGTTCGACTTCAACATATGCAAGCAGAAAGACTCCACTCTCAACCGTTTTCGAGAAAATCGAGTTTGAAAACTTTAGGCGCCTTCATACTTCTTTGTGTGGTGGTAAGCATTGAAGCAGTCCACAGCGCGTAGTATGTCCATGGATCAAATCTCGCTCATGGTTCTTAATTTGTAATTCGCACGTATTTCTAACAACAGATTTGTTATGACTGTTCGAGTTATCAGTATTTAATGATTCAGTTATTATTTAGGTAATATGTACCCTGAGAAAATGAGAAATGTTTTTTCGCAAGGAGATCGGAAACAAAGGAAGCATACACGAGAATTGCAATCAAATCAGTATAGTTGTTTCATTTATTTTATTGTATCCAAATTTGTGACAAGGATAATATGTAACCTATGGACCACTGCACAAAGCTGTATCACACTGGTCGTAGAAACATGAGAAACGATAATTATTGTGACGTACACCACGTGTCGTGAACAACAAAGTTTTGCATGTGCATGATTTTTCAATGTGTCTGTTGCAAAACAAAGTTGGTTTACATTGCACTCGTAAACGGTTCTCAGTCATCACACACGCATGCCGAGGCATATCACCGAATATTGGTACAGAGGACTCGAGGTGTACGAATTACTTAGTTTCGATGCAGTCTGCTCTGTTTCACGATGTAAGCGCAATTTTATAGTGGGTTTGTAAGGTTCTGGGCCTGCATGAAAATCAGGCTGCACTAGCGGAGTACATTTGGGAGGCATTTCATGAATACTGTACGTTGGCAGAAGACCGTGGGAATGAAAGAAAATCACCGTTAGCCAGGTCCTATGCAGCTTTATGAAACTGCTAACTCGCTCAACTGCAGGGAAACCTGGAATCGCAGAAGCCGGCTTAAGGAGATATGGAAGTAAACTTCCCTACCGCTTTGTCTAGCATTACTGTTTTCCAGCTTATCTGCAACTAACATGCGTACAGGTTTACACGTACATGTATATTGTTTATTTCCTGCAAGGAATTGCCAGAATTGTAGCTGCCTGTGATGTGATTCGAAACACCAGGGATATTTGCAAGGATGCATCAGAATCTTGTTCGCCGATGTGATGCTTGCACTGAGTTTGATGGCCGGCAGTTTCAGCACATTTTGTAAGGTACAGTACAAATGCTACGTTCCTTGCGTCAGTGATGGAATTTGCAGTTAACTGTAACAAATGTAAAGAAAAAAACCACACAGTAATGTCATTTTATTCCTATTATCTCCTTAAGCTGGCTTCTCCGACCACAGATTCCCTACCTCAAGTTGTTCAGGGGAGCATCCTGTATATACGTAAATAAGGAGGCGTAAAATTTTTGTACTCGATTTTCTCGAAAACTGTTGGGAGTTGCGCCTTCCTATGTACGTATCTTGAAGTTCTACTGATGCCCTATAAATCTTGTCAGTACGAATCAAATCGGCGGGGGAAAGTCGGTGCGGTCCCCATGTGGAACACGCCTGCACACAGCCGCCTGGCGGAGTTCTTCCTGGGGAGTCAGCAGCGGCCGTATCGAGGGCAGACCTCCCCTCTCTCTCTCTCCTCTTCTCTCAGAATGAGACACTCGTGCCAGGGAGGAACGGCAGTTCCGGAGGGTACTTCAGCACGCGCCGCTGCGCCTCACGACCCGGGCTGACCTGGCGAAAAAGAAACGGAAACGCCTTCTGCTGCTCTGTCTGTCTGACGACGTCTGCAGGGCCACGCCGCCACCACCGTCACCCGATTCCTGACCCACTCGCCCCAGACGCTCGCAATTTTTTAAATTTCCCACAGCTGGAGAGCGAATGCGGGGGACAGGAGACGCCGCTTCTACATTGCAGTACAAGCGAAATGTCAAGCACGCACTAAGACGTGGCCGGATGTCAGTGTGACGCGGTAGAACAACACACCAGCGGCCGGCACGTAACTGATTGGAGCTGCAGTTCTCTGTGACCAGTAGGACGACCACCAGACTGCATTAGCGTTGTTACCGCGCCTGGTAGAGCGTACAGGGTGAATCATTTAAAAGTTACGTCGCGAATATTGCGGAAGTGGAAAGTGCTGTTGGTGTGTGGTAGTCGCAGAATGCATTGGTAGCCAGCGGTTCGTATTGTTAGCCAATCGTCATACTGTAATAATACTGAAAAAGTGTAATTTTTTTGTTCAGTTATACACATTTTTAAATGGAACATTGGCAATTGACCCTAACAGACTAGAAGTGGGGTAAATTAGAATGCCATGGTGTTTATTGCAGGATTCTAGTGCGGGTCGTTTACGAGATGTCGTATTTTGAAAAATTCCCACACCCACACATGTACAAAAGCTGTGGTAACTCAAACTACAGAACAGCACAAGTACATACACCAGGAACGTGAACGAGACAATTGACCATCACAGGTTGTACTCGTAATGACTTCCGGCACCGACAACACGCGCTTCCAATTTGGTATGGAACGACTACCGCACACGTGCTGGCATTTCAGTGGAGATGTCCGAGCAGGCTGCGCTAATACGTCGTTGTATATCATCCGGTGTAATTGCCATGCCCTTGTAGATCGCGTCCTTCGCCTTTCCCCAAAGAAAAAGTCTGTGGGCGTGAAACCAGGGGCACAGGCCAGCCAAGGTATAGGTCCTCTCCGTCCAATCCAATGATTTGGAAACAATTGTGTTAAAGACATTAAGAATTACCTCCAGAAGAACAGTCTATTGAACACGATCAACACGGATTTAGAAAACATCATTCTTGCCAAATACAAGTAGCTCTTTACACACACGAAGCGTTGAGTCCTATTGACAAGTGATTTCAAATTGATTCCGTATTTCTAGATTTCTTGAAGGCATTTGACATTGTACCATACAAGCGCCTTGTGGTGAAATTGCGTGCTTATGGAATATCATCTCAGTTATGTGACTGGATCCGTGATTTCCTGTCAGAGAGATCACAGTTCGTAGTAATTGACGGAAAGTTGTCGAGTAAAAGAGAAGTGATTTGTGGCTTTCCCCAAGGTAGTGTTACAGGCCACCTGCTGTTCATTATCAGTATAAATGATTTAGAAGACAGGTTGTTTGCTGAGGATGCTGTCATTTATCAAGTAGTAAAGTCATCAGAAGATCAAAACAAATTGCAGAACGATTTAGAAAAGATATCTGTATGGTGCGAAAATTGGCAGTTGACCCTAAATAATGAAAAGTGTGAGGTCACCCACATGAGTGCTATCAGTCAAATCTAAAGGCTGTAAATTCAGCTAAATACGTAGGAATGTCAATTATGAAAAACTTACATTGGAAAGAACAAACAGAAAATGTTGGTGGGGAAGGCAGAACACTTTGAAAATCTAACAGATTTACTAGAGAGACTGACTACACTACTGTCTTGGAGTACTGCTGCGCGGCCTGGGATTCTTACCAATTAGGATTAACAGAGTACATCGAGAAAGTTCAGAGAAGAGCAGCACGTTTTGTATTATCGCGAAATAGGCGAGAGAGAGAGTCACTGATGTGCCGCAGGATTTGGGGTACACATAATTAAAACAGAGGCGTTTTTCGTTGCGACGGAATCTTCTCATGAAATTTCAATCCCAACTTTCTGCTCCGAATGCGAAAAATTTTGTTGACGCCGACCTATATAGGGAGAAACGACCACCACATTAAAATAAGGGGAATCAGAACTCGTCCAGAAAGATATAAGTCTTCGTTTTTTCCGCGCGCTGTCTGAGAGATTGGAATAATAGAGAATTATTGTGAAGGTGGTTTGATTAACCCTCTTCCAAGCACTTACGCGTGATTTGCGGAGTATCCACGTAGACGTAGATGAAGACGTGCTGTAGTACTTTGTTTACGATGGGCTGGACAGCCGTGATGTTGGTACCACAGGTTCCTCCTAGTCAGCATCCGTAGAAGATGGTCTGTTAGGAGGTTGCGATACTTGTGCGTGTTCAATGTTTCGTGGATGAAAAACTGTCCTATCCCCCACCACACGTGTACACTCCATGGACACTGACGTTCCACCTGACAAAGCCAACGGGGATTGTCAACAGGCCAATAGTGCATGTTTCGACGCTTTACCTGGCCATTGGCTTCATCACTAAACGAGATACATGATACATCTGGAGTATCCTGTCTTAATGCCCATTTACAGAAGTTAAAACGATTCTCACAATCGTTTCCATGCAGCTGTTGATCGAGACGGAGATATGAGAGGGATGGACGCTATGTCGGTGGAGAAAGCGTAGGACACTTGCCTGACTCACGCCACCTCCTCTCGGGATTGCGCGGAAGCTGTCGTGCGGATCAGTTGCAACGGTAGCGACGACATTAATTTCTTCCACTTTTGTCGGCACCTGTTTCGTGCTGTTACGTTGTCTTGATGTTCCACTGCCACTTTCACGTAACTGGTTGAAGAGATTGATAAATAACTGCCGAGAGTTTTCACGTCTATTGAGATATCTTGCAGTATCCACCGTACAAGTACGAACCGCATTCTTCCAGCACACCCCATGTACGACGAGCACGTCGGCTATTTCTGCGTTGGTAAATCCCATCGTCCACTCACACCTACTGCTGGACCGTCACACACTGTCTGACCAGCAAGTCGCAGTGACAAGCAGACTGTAAGGAAATATAACAGCAACTACACAGGTTGAATGGCACAGACAAGTATCGGTGCATGAACTTGTCAAAATGCGATGTCTCGTAAATGACTCGCACTCGAATCCTGCTACAGACACCACTGACATTCTGATTTACCCTACTTTTAGAAGAGCATGTACTTCCTGCTGGCAAAAGCTCTTGTTGTGTAAGCGTAGCCATGTTTTCACTGCACGACTGACACACTCGTCATCTTCAAAGCGTGTTCCCGATAGAGAATCTTTAAGCACGAATAATGGCATCCGCACGATACAGCACGTCTGGAGCAGTGGCTGTGACAGGACGTTCAGAGCGTGGCTGATCGTGGAGCTCTGTTTCTGCATTTCCCGAGGCTGTAGCTTTATTTAGCCATCGCCCAACTGTACTCCTATCAACTGCAGCATCGCCTTACACTTCACACAAACGTTTCTGCACACAGCAATTCAATAACAGTACGCTTGCTTGTAACGTGAGTCGTATGTAGACGCCATTTTGACGCTGTACTACGGCTCCGCCATCTGCCAGGACGGTTAGAAACCTCACCGGCGCACAGAATAAACATCAAATGTGAAGCAGCAACAAGGACAAGATTTTGTAATCACCGCAAGAAAACAGCATACCATCACCTCAGCCTGTGCGGTTTCATTTCGTCGTCTCCCCCCCCCCCCCCCCTTCCTCCCCCTTCACTTCTGGGTGATTTACCTTTTATGTCAGCCAGTGTGAGATACACCTGTTCAATCTCTCCCGTGGTCTTCGTCGCACCTCCGGCATCCGTCCAGAGAACGTGTCCCAGCCAGGCTAGTCTCCTACCGCACAGTCGCTCGCCCTGAAGTTGTCGGCGAGTCCAGCCAGTCAGCAGCCCCCCCACTGCAGCCCGCCTGCCGCTGACCTGCAGCCTGCTGACCCCGTGTGTGTTTGGCTTGCTGTGCAGACGCCATCAGCGAGAGCAACCCGCGCGTCATTGACGACGCGCGCGCGCGGAAGCTGGCGGCCGACCTGAAGCGCTGCTCCTACTACGAGACGTGCGCCACCTACGGCCTCAACGTCGAGCGCGTCTTCCAGGACGGTGAGTACCACACTACGCTTCTCCCGCAGTGCGATGCACTTCATTCAGGACGGTGAGTACACCACACGTCTGCAGCACAGTACGGTAATCTCACAATATTGATCACGTCTCCAGCACAGTGATTGCTACACTCTGCCACACTACACTACTCTACGCTTCACTGTGTTATATCTGTCTCTCAGTACGGAGCACTTCATTATGCAGGGTGAGTACTCCGCACGTCTACGGTACGATTCACTCATCTCCCAATGTGAAGCACGTCTTTAGGAAGTGGATCCTACACCCTGCCACAGTACAGAGTGCCTCATTCAGGAAGGTGAGTGCTCCAAACAGGTGCAGTACAAATCACAATGTAGACTATGTCTCCAAGACAGTGAGTGTTACACTCTGCAACACCATACTGCACTACACCACACCTCTCTTACACTATGCGAATCACGGGGTCCCGCGTTCGATTCCCGACGGGGTTGGGGATTTTTCTCTGCCTGGGGATTGGGTGTTTGTGTTGTCCCCATCATTTCATCATCATCATCATCGTCGTCGTCATTCGTGACAGTGGCTAGATTGGACTGTGTAAAAATTGGACTGTGTCCAAACTGATACCGCGCAGTTGAGCGCCCCACAAACGAAACATCAACATCTCTTACACTGTGCAGCACTTCACTCAGGAGGGTGAGTGCTTTACACGTCTACAGTACTGTATATTCATCTCCCAATATGAATGCACGTCTCCAGCATAGTGAGTGCTAGACTTTGCCACACTACACTGCACTGCACTGCACTACACTGAACTACACTGCTGCACTACACTATACCTGTCTTACAATAGCAAATGTTCAGGAGGGCGAGTGCACCACACGCACTACTGTCCCAATGTGAACCACGTCTGTAGGAGAGTGAGTGCTACACCTTACCACATTACACACTACGCCTGTCTCACAATACGGAATGTCTCTTTCAGGAGGGTGAATATTTCGCACTCTGTAATGTTGATTTGGTGCATCAGGTCGTAGCTTTTTTTCACAAGTTTAACGGACACAACAGATACACATAACAGAGACTTGAGTCATTTATAATATATTCTCCTTCACTATTTACAACAGTCTGCCAACGCTAGAGTAACTTCTCAGCTCTAATTGTAAAAATCACGTGGTTTTGAGGCGAAGAATTCGTTCGGAGTGCATTTTCATCTCGAAAGGAAGTTTCGTGAAGATTGTGAGACAGAGAGCAAAAAAAGGGCAAAATTAAGGGCGCAAGATCATGGGAATAAGGTCGGTGCGGATTGACTTTCCAAACCAACCCCTGTGTAATGTTTCTTGTCAGTCTAGCAAAAAGCAGTATTCCCGGTCGTTGTTCTTGGACTGTGCCCACATGACGTCTCAATTGTGAAAGGAAGAGTCAGCAGTAGTGGTTCGTAGTACACCACAGCGTGGCTGTCCCACCAGTGACATAACGTCATCTTCTGTGGGTGCGCGCAGCTCTTTGTACGGGCAGTTGCTGCTTTATTTCGGCTCAACCATTCCTTTCTTTTCCTTATGTTAGCGTAAAGACACCATTTATAGTCACCAGTAACATTACAGGCTATAGGAATGGTCGGTGTTGTTGCCAAGCGCCGATTTTTGTAAGGTTGACTCATTGTTAGAGCATGCGGTACTCAAACACCCGATTTTTTGAACCTTCCCCACTGCATGCAAATGTCGCACGATAGTCGAATGATAACAGCTCATCACATTTCCCAGATCTCAAGTACACTGACGTGGATCATTGTGGATTAATGCGTTTAAACGATATTCATCGAACCCCGAAGATCTTCCTGAACACGTAGAGTTACTAATGTCCTCCTTCAAACGAGAAACCCATTTTCTTGCCGTGCTCTGTCCAGTGCCATTATTCCCAAACACGACGCAAACGGTTCTCGCTCGCTTCGCCGCTGTCACCCATCTGTGGAACTCAAACACAAGAATATGTTCGAAATGTTCCGACTATCCAACTTGGCACTCTATTTTCTAGCGTCCACAGCTCCATTTACTTTCTCCAGATGATGAAATGAAAATATATAAACTGGAATAGCAAATAAAAAATGATCGATTACTAAACCCATGGCAACCACAACACCAACACGCAAAGCAAAAACGCTGAGAATCTATACAGCAGCCTAATATAAACGGCTGTCAAAACGGAGCACCCGCCACAGCGGCACCGTGGAATCGTTTCATTATAAATCAGTAAGCACGCACGTTAAGGCATTTATACCACTGGGAGACGAGACGATAAATTCCTGTTTCGTAGAACGCGGTCGGCCACTCACATGCCCACAACTCTCGCATTTCCTGACTAACGTGACGTCCACGCGTGTCTTTCTTCAAGTCGACAAACAAGTGAAAACCACACGGTGAAAGATCCATGTAGTAATGAGGATCTTACGGTTTCCCAACCAAGTCGCCGAAGTGATTGGCGGTGTGGGGGCAGGCGGGCGTTGTCGTGAAACAGGATCATTCCACCTGACACCATTCCTAGACATTCTGACTTCATGGTGCGACGCAATTTCTGCAAAGTGTCTTTATAGCGCTGCGCATTGATCGCGGCTCCACGCTCGAGGAACTCGACGAGTAGAAGGCGCCTGCAGTCGAAGGATGAGGCCATCGTGGCCTTCCCGAGACTTGTGTGAACCACCATGGCGGAAGAGGTGTGGGCTGTTTCCACTACCGGTTGTGCCCTTTGTCCTCGGACTGTTGGACGGAATCATCCTGCTGCACGATAACGCCCGCCCCCACACAGCCAATCGGACGGAGGCTGCCCTTCAGCGATGCGGTTGAGAAAGACTACAACATCTTCCGTACAGCCCGGATCTTCCACCGTGTGGCTTACACATCTTTCGCGACCCGAAGAAAGACACGCGGGTACGTCGGTTTGTCAGGCGAGGAAGCGCTCGAGTGGTGTTTGGAGTCGAGCAGGCGTGGCAGGAGACATGGAGTGATTTCGGAGGCGTGCTGGTACTACCGTAAACGGCCTGTGAAATGCGTGGGGAATTTAAATCAAATGTGAGAAACGAAAATGACAGTTCCCCTGGAATCCTGTTGTGGAAATTTGGACAAGTGTTATTCCGGGAGGCTGTGCAACTGTTTACCTGCCACAATCTTATATCTAACATACTGATCGTGAGAAAAAGATAAGGGTGTTTAGAGCACGTACAGAGCTATAAAGATATTTTCCCCGCGCTTAATAAGCAAATGAACTAAGAAAGAAAATAGTAATAATGGCGTTTTTTGAGCTCGAATGTGTATGTACAGATGCTCCGTGCGCGCACCGTAGCTCGGCACTCCGCGCGAGGGCTGCTGGGAGCGAGTTTAACAGATTGCCCCTATCCCGTCGCTCCCGGCATGCCCGCGCGGCGCGCCGAGCTACGGTGCTCGCGCTGTAACGTAGCGCGCTGACGTGTGTCGGTACGGTGCTGCAGCGTGCCAGAAGATCGTGGCGCAGCGCCTGGCGGCGGCGGTGCCCGCCCCCGCGCCCGCGCCGCCCCCGGCCGCCCCCGGAGGCGGCTCGCGGCCCCCGACGCCCAGCGGCGCGCCGCACTTCGCCGTCCCGCAGGCTCCGGCGCCCACGGTGCAGAGGCCGTCTTCGCAGCACCAGCTGGTGAGTAGCGCACCTTCTCGTCACCTTCCACAATTGAAGTCATCGTGTGTGTAGACTGTCCTAATTATTTTAATAGAATAAATTAATACGTATTTCTAGTATACGCAAAGGAGGACTGCAAAACAAGCTACCTTGCCAAAAGTATCGGGCCAGCTACCAGATGACACAATATGGACAACGTGCTGGCGACACTTTCAATAAAATGTATCCGTATCATTGGAGGAATGGCAGCCCATTCTTCCTCAAGAGCGGAAACCAGAGAAGGTAGTGATGTTGATGTTGGACGCTGCGGTCTGGAGCGAAGTTGACGTTCTGACTCACAGCAGAGGCGTTCCAGTGGGTTCAGTTCGGGACTCTTGGCAGGCCAGTCCAATTCCTGAATGTTATTGTCCACAAACCATTGTGTCACAGGTGCTGCTCTCTGTCGCGCTGGAAGAATCGTAGCCTTCAAACTGTTCCCCTTCTGTACGCAATACGCAAGGCTGTAAATGTGTTTATATAATTCCGTGTTAGTGTTTTCTTAAGCGCAGTAAGGAGACCACACCCGAATCACAAAAAAAAACACCCATTACCGCTACACCACCTCCTCCGCACTTCAGTCTTAGTGCTACACACGAAGGCAGGTAACGTTCTCCAGCCATTTGCCAAATCCAAAACTGTTCCATGGCATTGCCACGCGATACGGGCGTGATTTTTCTCCCAAAATCACTCGCTTAAAGTCGTTCACCGTCCAGTGGCGTAGCTCTTCACCACCTCAAACATTGCTTAGCACTGACTACAGGAATGAGAGGCTGCTCG
The DNA here is from genome assembly GCF_021461395.2 of Schistocerca americana. NCBI lineage: Eukaryota > Metazoa > Arthropoda > Insecta > Orthoptera > Acrididae > Schistocerca > Schistocerca americana. The sequence continues at coordinate 198,182,787 of NC_060128.1, forward strand.
ACCATCGTACCCCATCCTCTTCAACTCCCTGCGTCAGCTGGACCACTGGTAGCACTTGGGAACTGTCCAGTGATTCCCTCCACTAATTTCACGCTAGTTTTACGACGGCGCTCCACAATGCTGGTTGGTCCCTGTCCGCTAGTTCGTGAGGTTCGCCTATTCTCGGTGTGGCAGCGGTTGTTCTTTTCCAGTTTGCACTCCACAATCACATCAGACTTGGACAGTTACAGAAAAGCTGAAATGTCCCTGGTGGATTTGTTACTCGGGCGACATCCAGTGACTGGCCCGCTTTCGAAGTCAGCGGTCTCTCCTAATCGACCTAGTCCGCTGTTCCTGTAACAACACGATACTCCCCATCTCGTTTTATACAGGCGGTTCCGCCTCTCGTGTCATCTGGTAGTGAATTCCGCTGTACGAAGGAATGTGTGTATACTTTTGGTAAGACGGTATACCTTAAGATAACTTCCTCCCGTGTTTTACAGAAAATCGTCGAGTTTCGCCAGCTGATGAAACGAACACCGTCCGAACAGGCCTCGAAGGCCCGACGTGGCCGACTGGCATGCGGATACAGAGAGGCCCAGCACTCCCCCAGCCGTTGTCAGTTTTCGTGACCGATGTCGCCACTTCTCAGTCGAGTAGCTCCTCAGTCGGCCTCACGAGGGCCGAGTGCACCCCGCTTGCCGACAGCACTCGGCAGACCTGGACGGTGGCCCATCCCAGTGCTAGCCGTGCTCGACAGAGCTTAACTTCGATGATCTGACGGGAACCGGAGTTACTACTGCGGCAAGGCCGTTGACCTAGCTGATCAAAATTCTTCTCGAAATGAATCTTCCATGGCTACACAAGGATACTAGGAACCCGGTTCTCCCAAGTTTCTGTAGGAAGTAAGGCACACTTGTCGTCCCAAGCCCTCGTCGCTTCAAAACTGCACTCCTTGCAGCTTCATATTCACATGCGCCCTCTGCATTCTGTCGAAATGAATCAAGTCGGTGAGGCGAAGTTCGTATGGTGCCCTTGTTAGTAGTAAATGTGACTTTTCGCAACAGATGTCATATCGATATTTTTATGGTTCAAATGGCTCTGAGCACTATGGGACTTAACATCTGTGGTCGTCAGTACCCTAGAACTTAGAACTACTTAAACCTAACTAAGGACATCACACACATCCATGCCCGAGGCAGGATTCGAACCTCCGACCGTAGGGGTCACGCTGTTCCAGACTGAAGCGCCTAGAACCGCGCGGCCACACCGGCCAGCCGATATTTTTATGTTCAGGACCCTTCTTAGACATATGTATATCTTTAAAAGTACGTTGTGGATAAAACTTAACGATAATTAACAGAATCTGCATTTTTTTAAAAATTTTGTGGTGTTCGCAACGTGCCCCTCCCCCGTGTACACACATTAAGGAAAACGCGTTGCTACTGCTAAGATTTAGAACGGGTGCTGGACCCTTTTAATACATAAGTGTTTATTTGAAAAGGATGTTGTTAGGGCATAAAGTACCCCCTTCCCTCGTGGTTTTGCTGGGGCTAAACCTCGCGAAGTCTGTCATTTTATGAAACACCACCCCCGCTAGCTTGTGACTCCACAACCTCGTATGGCGCTCTGCCTGCTGACCACACACTCACTCGCTCCAAGTGTACCACTCATCCAGGAAACCGGATACGCCTCCATCAGAATACCACACCCGCGCCTGGGAATGCAGTTTGAGATTCTTGCAGCTGTTCATATTTCGTCCTATGCATTTTGAAGCACCACCTCCATCCCAGACGACCGAATTTGTCTCGCCGCTTTTCTGCTGTCTAGCTCCGGGTGCCGGCCGCAGGCTTTCAGACTGGCCATTTCCTGCTTCCACTAGAAGCACCACTGTGCGAAGTGCTGCTTTCAGCCGCGACTTCCGGAAGTTTCTTTCCAGCAGAACCTGGAAAGTAACTGACGTAATGGGAAACTCGCTAGCCCTTAAGGAACCTTAGTGGGCCCACACTACAATTAATTTAGGAGGTTTAAAGGGTGTATACACCCCGGGAAGCGGGGAAATTGCGAAAATGTGGGAATTTTTTCATCCAGGAAAAGCCTGGATTTTTTAGGATTTTAGGAATTGTTTTAGTTTTCAATTGAAGTTTTGTAATTTAAAGCCGGCCGCGGTGGTCTAGCGGTTCTAGGCGCGCAGTCCGGAACCGCGTGACTGCTACGGTCGCAGGTTCGAATCCTGCCTCGGGCATGGATGTGTGTGATGTCCTTAGGTTAGTTAGGTTTAAGTAGTTCTACGTTCTAGGGGACTGATGACCACAGATGTTAAGTCCCATAGTGCTCAGAGCCATTTGTAATTTAAACTGGTAATAACTGATCCTCTAGCAAAGAATTTTGCTTTCGCCCGCTACTGTCGCGCGGACAGTAAAATGTGCCAAAGGCTTTAGGATGAATACTATGCAGTTACTTCGTAACAACAAATTACTTTCGATCAGCGTGATGTCACAATAGTTCACATTTCCAACACGTCGCGGGCAAATATTGCGAATGATGGTTTGAAAAGCCTTACCTTTAATATAATTTTCCTTTTACGCAAGATGAATTATGTTGCGTGTGAGAATGTGCGATGAATTTCTTAAATCACGGGGAGTTTGACTGTCATTCAAAACTTAAACGCTTTGAGACCACAACTTAAAAAATTCCGGGCCCAGAAGACCAGCCATTTACGCCGTTATGTAAAATTTTATTTAAGGGTAACCCTCACTAAAGAAGACCAATATTACTTAGGGCTTATATATTGAAAAGCTTAGTTTTTCTTGCAGGTACACTGTATGTAAATTAATTTAAACCATGAACGTTTCCCGCCTGTGTGTTCGCACTATTTAACTGTGAGGCTGCTATTGGCTGACTACATCGTGTGACTAATGCTCTAAATACCTGCTGTCATTGGCCGGGGAAATCACGCGACGTGAGCTACGACTGGCTGACAAAAGCGCAGCGCTTCGGAAGTTACCGTGCTGTATTTGGTGGATTCGTATTTATACTTTTGTACGAAAATTCGCAATTGTACATGTCGTCGCGCATTAAAGATCTATCGAAAACGCGTTGTCTTTTGGGTTAAAGTCGAGATCAGGGCCAGCGGTTGTCACAGCGGTTCTTATCTATTGTTCTTAAGTTGGCAACACGTCAGTCTCGCGTACCCAATGGGATGACTCTGACAAAACCAATAAGAGGCGAGAACTGAAATATTTCTAGCTCCGAAACTGAAACGGTTGCCTTGTTCGCTGTTTTTCTATTAACGAGTTCCTAGAGAACCATTTTTTGATTATGGCAATAAGTGATATAAAGTGGACTGCTAAAGGCTAATGCACGACGACGTCGTCCGTTGGTGCATGTCTCATGGATTGATTGCAGTGACAGGAAAATGTATCAAGTGTGATGCTAAAATGGCACTTAAAGGGTCAAAGATTGCACGGCATCATCTGGAAGTGCAGGAAAAGCGGAGCAAGTGGATCAACGATCAATGTTTACTTTACTTCAGAAACGGGAGAAGATAGGTGGATCATTTTACATCAGTAATTCATTCGCACATTCGATGTGTTGATAAACGTTGATCCACCTAAATTTTCCCAGGATTTAATTAAAAAACATTGATCCACGTACCTTCTCCCAATATTTAATTTAAAAACTTTGATCGACTCACTTAGGGTGTTCGCGTAGATCGGTTGTGTAGCAACACAGAATAGAAAATATATTCCTTGTTATACGATATTGCAATGCCTGTATTATTACGATGCAAAGCTCCTTTGGACATGCACGCACTGCTGCGACCACAACCGTTACGAAACAAATCACACGAATTCGCAATTGCGAATGAGGACTACTGTCAGCTGTAGACTGCAGTGACGACTACGGAAACTTTCACAGGACCGGGACTCGAACCCGGGTTTCCCGCTTATCGCCTCACCATTTGGCTATCCGTGCACGACTCACGGCCACACCCAAACTTCCATATGTTGTCAACCGTGCGTCTACGAAGAGCCCCGGCGCGGCACAAATTTTCATTGTCGTCATTCTATTCTACAGCTGACGGTAGTCTTCATTCGCAATTGCGAATTCATTTGATGTATATCCCATGCTTTTCGAATGTATCCTGGGTTGCGACGCTGCCCGTAGTTTGCAGATACTACTAGCAGGGTTCAAATACCTGCCACTCAGACAGAGAGCAATTAAAATTATAATCCTTGTTTACAGCAACGTTTCACACTTTATCCCGAATGAATTACTTGGAATGGCGTCGTCTGTCTGCTGCTCTCTTGTTAGCTGCGTAACACAAACAGCTGATCTCTTTTTTTTCCCCATCATACTTCACGACAAGCGCTGACAACATTCCATCACGAAACAAGTCCATAAGTATGCCACAGGCTCTATTCCAGACTTTTACCTTCAAAAAGGATTGATACGTCTTACAGCTCCAAGGGAAAGTGTAGTGTCACTCAGCGCTTAATTTCTAAACTTTTAAGTGCCGGAACGCGCCCCCTTCGCCGCCTTCTACCACTCCTCCCTCCCCCCCCCCCCCCCCCACACACACATACACACACCGACCGACCGCAGAAAGAGACTTGTGATAAGATTTACAATGAGAAATCATTTTTTAGAAAACACTGTTCTGAAATTCAGGTTTTAAAACCGTAATATAATCAAAATCATAACACCACAAGGTCCCAATATAAACAACAGCTGCCACCGCCTGCCGCCGTACCAGTGTCACTTTGGCCCATAGTTATGCTTCATACGTATTGGCACAAGTCGGTAGTCTTCGTGACTATGCCATCATGTTTTCAAATGCTGCCATCCGCAACGTTCGAACAGTTGCTTTGTAGCTGCTCTATGAACGTGTGTTCAGTCTTAATCAACAAGGCATTTAGCGGTTAACAATGATGAAGATATTCCTGCTCCATCTGGGTCTCGTACAATTCAGATTTCCCACGTCTTCACGAAACGTTAATTCCGTGTGCATTTTGTACAATAGCAGCTGATCGTTACGTCGAATAAATTCACTTCTAAATGTAAAACGTAACTAATAGAATAAAATATATCTATGACTTAATTTTACACTCGTAAAATAATTAAGTAGTTTCTATGTCAATAGCCAAAGAGAAAGGTCTATATCATTTAATTAACACGAGAGTCTACGTGTAAAAATTTAATTGAAAAACCACTATTGTTGTTTGTAATTTTTGGCGGCCTTGACACAACTTTACTCCGCGGCGCCACTGACCGCGCCAAGCAGCGGGTCCCCTCATATGAACAATCGGCACGTAACTTCAGCATAGTAATAATAATGGCGGCAGCATCAACGCTGGTTGCGGCGGCATTAAAACACACACATGCTACCTCCTGCCAGTCACATCACGTTGGCGACCCATTGTCACGTTCACTTGTGCTGGCGCAGCGGCAAATTATAGTTACGTTGCGATTTAATACACTTGTATTATTTCAAATCTCCGGTGCTGAAATGTTTAAAAAAAAGTAAAGGGTCCCTGTGAGGTGCCGGAACGCGTTCAAATGGCTCTGAGCACTACGGGACTCAACTGCTGAGGTCATCAGTCCCCTAGAACTAACTAACCGAAGGACATCACACACATCCATGCCCGAGGCAGGATTCGAACCTGCGACCGTAGCGGTCGTGCGGCTCCAGACTGTAGCGCCTAGAACCGCTCGGCCACTCCGACCGGCCTGGAACGCGTTCCGGCGCAAATTAAGTCTTGGTGTCACTTACCACTAAATACATGTGCTTTCACCCAGGAGAAAGTGTATTTTCACCCGGGAAAAAAGTGCATGTTTAACCGGGAAATCCGGAAATTTGTTTTTATTTTTATTTTTTTCTTGTCCGTGTGAACACATTGTTTAAGGAAAGAGCGTCCTTTCGTTCCCAGATCGGAAAATAGCTCCAGTCCCTGGGTACCGGCTCTGGCATTCACAGTTGCGCAGGACACCTACGGGCTGTTAAGAGCAGGAAGTGACACGGTACAAAGCCTCGTGGCACTGTGTTCCAGCAGCAGCAGCAGCAGCAGCAGCAGCAGGCGGCGTCGCCCACCAACAACGGCAGCAGCTGCACGCTGCTGGGGGGCAGCCAGCCCAGCCTGGTGGCCGCCTCCGCCTCCGCCGCCGCCGCCTCCGCCTCCCCCAACCACGCCAGCACCCTCACCCACAAGGTAGGCTGCCTCGGCCGCGCCGCACCGCACCGCCACGCGTCTGGGCCACGGGCTGGACATTGCGCCGACTCGCTGCTTCTTCCGCAGGAGGCGGCGAGCGTGGCGGGCACGCTGCGGCAGGTGCACACCCTGTCGTCGGCCGGCAAGCACCGCGCCTCCGCCCCCGCGCCCGCCCCCGCCCCCGCCTCGCAGCAGCCGGCCCAGCAGGACTCGAACCGGCAGCTGGAGGCCGCGCCGCACGACAACAACAACGTGAAGGCGCTGGACAACCTGCAGCCGCCCGCGCAGGGCCGCGACAAGGACCTGCCCACGCCCTCCTCCACCCCCACCACCTCCAGGTAGGCTCCGCCCGGCGCCCTCAGTGTTAAGGCAAGACACTTGTGTTTTCCAGTCTCTCGTAAGCATACAGGGTGAGTCAGGAGGAAAGGTACAGGCTTCGAATATGCCATATTCTGAATGGTTTCCAGTATAGTACATTTAAAGTGCATTATTATTTTCTGTATTACTCAGGCACTATCATTCTTTACAATGTTACACAGTCGTGTAGAGGAAGTTGAGATGAACTATTTGATATGGGTCACTTGTGTCCTATCAAGTCAGGAAACTACTTCAGATTGGTATACAAAAACTACCTCAGATACAGCACATGTTTGCACCAGATTTTCAGTATTCTCTTCACACGAACCATTATTCCTAAAGAAAAAATGAATACGATCTTTTTTGTAGAAAATTAAATATAGCTCATAACGTATGGCTGATGTTCCTGAGACGTATTGAGTGTCATATTTATCTACGATAATGATCAGGGCTGAAGTAATGAACTAAAATTTGTACCAGCACCGGGATTCGAACCCAGGTCTTCTGCTTACTAGGCAGATGCACTATCCACTGCACCACGTTGACAAACCGGCAGTCCCACCTCCTAGTAAGCAGGACACCCGGGTTCTAATCTTGGCACTGGTGTAAACTTCAGTTCGTTGCTTCAGGTTGTGTCATTATTGTACATAAAGGTCAGACTCAATATGTCTCAGGAACATCAAATATATATGACAAATCATAGACACCTGAGCTACAGGCAGTATTAACGCCATTTCGAACCAGTGTAGTGCAAGTGCAAGGGATAGCGCACCTGCCTAGTGACCAGGGGACACAGGATCGAATCCCGATGTTGGCACAAATTTTATTTCATTGCTCCAGCCCACATCATTCTCGTAGATAATATAGTTTTATCTTATACTGTGGCATGTTTTCTCTGGAGCGTGCCGTTTTAGAGTTGTTCAAGAAAAATATATAGAAGTCCTTCTATCACAGAAACCATTTGAAATAAAGATCATGTCCGTATGAAGTACACAAATCAAAACAAGTTTTGCATCACCTCGGTTCCGAGAGTTCCGGAGCCTGTACAGAAAATTGGAATAGACATGAACATAAACATCATTTCCGCCCTTTTCACTGCTCATGAAAATCACACATTGCCTGTTGTACCACCATACAGCGAGAACTTCAGAGCTGGTGGTCCACATTTCTGTACACACTCGTACCTCTAATACCCAGTCTCTTGCATTGATACATGCCTGTATTCGTCGTGGCATACTATCCACAAGTTCATCAAGGCACTGTTGGTCCAAATTGTCCCACTTCTCAACGGAGATTCGGCGTAGATCCCTCAGAGTGGTTAGTGGGTCACGTCGTCCGAAAACAGCCCTTTTCAATCTATCCTAGGCATGTTCGACAGGGTTCATATCTGGAAAACATGCTGGCCACTCTAGTCGACTGATGTCGTTTCCTGAAGGAAATCATTCACAAGATGTGCACGATGGGGGCGCGAATTGTCGTCCATGAAGACGAATGCCTCGCCAATTTGCTGCCGATATGGTTGCACTATTGGTCTGAGGATGGCATTCATGTTTCGTACAGCCGTTACGGCGCCTTCCGTGACCACCAGCTGCGTGCGTCGGCCCCACATAATGCCACCCCAAAACAGCAGGGAATCCCCACCTTGCTGCACTCGCTGGACAGTGTGTCTAAGGCGTTCAGCCTGACCGGATTGCCTCCAAACACGTCTCCGACGATTGTCTGGTTGAAGGCATATGCGACACTCGTCGGTGATGAGAACGTGGTGCCAGTCCTGAGCGGTCCATTCGGCATGTTATTGGGCCCTTCTGTACCCCGCTACATGGTGTCGTGGTTGCAAACATGGACGTCGGGAGCGAAGTTGCGCATCACGCAGCCTATTGCGCACAGTTTGAGTCGTAACACGACGTCCTGTGACTGGACGAAAAGTATTATTCAACATGGTGGCGTCGCTGTCATGGTTCCTCTGAGCCATAATCCGTAGATATCGGTCAACCAACTACAGTAGTAGCCCTTGGGCGGCCTGAGCGAGGCATGTCATCGACAGTTCCTGTCTCCCTGTATCTGCTCCATGTCCGAGAAACATTCACCGTGGTATTGACCGTCTAGGCATGGTTGAACTACAGACATCACGAGCCGTGTACTTCCTTCCTGGTGGAATGAATGGAAGTGATCGGCTGTCGGACCCCCTCCGTCTAATAGGCGCTGCTCATGCATGGTTGTTTACATCTTTGGGCGGGTTTAGTGACATCTCTGAACAGTCAAAGGGACTGAGTCTGTGATACAATATCCACAGACAACGTCTATCTTCAGGAGTTCTGGGAACGAGGGTGATGCAAAACTTTTTTGATGTGTGTATTTTGTTCACAATCAGCAAGACTGTCACCCATCAAACTTTGTAGCTTTCCTCCTATCACACCGTATATTTAACAAGGTTGAGCATGAGCCGTGCAGTAGTGTGAAAAGCAAAGAAGGATTTGTGGTAAATTTGTGAACATTTCTACTAGAAAGATGCTCACATGTGAAATGAAGCTTTTGAGAAGTCAGTAGGTTAACAGAAATGGAAAAAATGAAAAGTGGAATGGATAGGATGATAACACACGAGAACCTCTACAAATGAAGAGTGACGAAAAAAGTTCAAACTGGCATCGGTAAGTGAAGAGAGAGGATGAGATGAGGATGTCTAGGAAAATTCATGATATGAAACTAGATGATGATGAATAGATAGGGAGGGAGGGAGACATACATTTTTAAGTCCCGTTTTATACAAGGGTCATTTCATAACCTATGTACACTGTTAGATAATTTATTTTACAAAATACTTTTACGGGCCATCAATATAATCTCCATTCTTGCTTATGACAGCTTCCCAACAGTTTGTCAACTTCTGTACTTCGGATCGGGCACCTTCATTGTTGCGCTATCTGATTACCCAAGTCATCTGACTAGAAGTTTCAACAGTTGTATCTAAACATTTCCCACCGGGTTGGGAAACAAACCAAAGACGTGGGGCTCGTACGAGTACTGTATGCGAGAAATGTCCCCGAAGATAAAGCAGCAAGAAGACGACCATAAAAGAAACAAAATGACCCTAGAAATAAAACGTAAAATCATTGATAAACGCGAACGTGGTGTGAATGTTGCTGATTTAGCATGTCCATACAATCGGTCTACATCAACTATTTGCATTATCCTCAAGAACAAGGACAAGACAAGATTAAGGAGATAGGTGCTTCAAAGGGAGTGACGAACGAGAGTACCTAAACAACGGTTTTATATTCTGGACGATGTGGAAAGGTTGCTCCTTATATGGACAAATGAAAGCAATTGCAGGGCGACGCTATTAACGAGAACATCATTTGTGAGAAGGCGAGAATGATTTTCGCCGACCTCGTCGAGAAGACGCCAGGACAATCAGCGGCCGAAGTGTTTAAGAGAAGTGGTAGGCGGTTCGAGAAGAACAGCGTTGTGAGGGACGACGGAGCAGACATCTCCGACACAAAGGCAGCAGAGAACTTCATCAGCAACTTCAAGATCCTCTCACACTGCTATTCTGTGCCAACGCAAACGGCGATTTGAAAATTAAACAGCTTCTTGTTATCATTCAGAAACTCCACGAGCTTTCGAGAAGTGTTAAGTCCAGAAGAGCAGGTTAAACGTGATGTGGAGGTCCAACATCAAGGCTTTGGTGACACGTGACCTTTTTGTGATTGGTTCAATTAATTGTTTGGTCCTTTGGTGAAAAAATATTTGCTTTAGGTGAATCTGCCACTCCATGCCTTTCATGTTGTAGACAACACTCCTGCCCATTCTCCCGGCCTACAAGATCACCTCCTTGAAGAATTTCAATTTAGTGATATCCAATTTCTGCCTCCCAACACCACTCCGTTACTGCAGCCTATGGACAGCAGATCATCTCTAACTTTAAGAAGCTCTACACTAAAGCACTCTTCGAGCATTGCTCTGAGCTGACTGAAGCTATCAATCTCACTCTCAGAGAGTTTAGAAAATAACACTTCAACATCGTTGCCTGTGTCAAGATGATCGAAAAGGCGTAGAAAGGGGTCACCGAGAGAACTCTCACTTCTGCTTGGAAGAAGCTTTGGCCAGAATGCGTTATTGAATGTGGTTCCGAGATAAAACTTTTAGGACTTTTTCTGCATAGAACACAGTTTTGTATTTTGTTTTAATTCATGTGTGGTAAATTGTTTCGCTTAACGATACAGTGTACTTATAAATGGTGAAAAAAATCTAAATTTTTTTATGACTCTATTAAATTCTGTACTTTCCTGATTACATTGATATATACATTATAGGGTTTCAAATGAAAAATGACCCATATATACCAAATTTTAAAGTTACGGTCATGTATGCTGTCACGCCCCCTTTATTTCTGTTAAAGAAACCAATATAATTTCAAAAAGAACTGTGAACTTTCTGTTTCCAGCGATTATATGTATGATACATTGTGTATGTTGGTGACAGTGCAGGTTTCTAGTGTTTGTAAATGATTATCTTTGCTAGTATTTACTTTTGTTTTAGATATACGAAGTACCTAGCCAATGTGGACTCTGTAGCTTTCAATAAAATTAATGAGTTCAATGTTTATGGTGATTCCTCGGTAACAAAACTGGAGTGTTGTGGACATGTGCAAAAGAGGATGGGTGCTAGATTGAGGAATCTACGAAGAGAAATGAATGGAAAGTTGCTATCTGATGGAAAATCTCTGCCTGGCCGAAGCAGATTGACAGAAACTGAAATAGACCTTCGTCAGAGGTGTTATGCACTGGCCATCAGACAAACTGCACCTCTGAATGATGTTACAACAATGAGGAAAGCTGTATGGGCCACCGACTTTCATAAGTTGTCCACAGATGACCATCCTGTTCACGGACTTTGTCCTAAAGGACATGCTGTGGTTGCCAAAAACCAAAATAAAGTGGTCAAACATACCATCACAAGCATTCTCTTCCTGAGCCTGTTATGAATGAAATAAAACAAATTTTTAGAGAGCTGAGTGACCCTGTTTTGCTTACTAAATATCTTCATGGGGTACTCAGAATACAAATGAAAGTTTCAACCATTGCATATTGGAAAGATTACCCAAGAACGTTTTTGTAGGACTAAATACATTAAAAGTTGTTGTACTAGATGCAGTGATATGTTTCAATGATGGAGTAATAGAAAGGTTGTAAGTCCTGAGAAATTTAGGCATATAACGTGGCTCTAATAAGGAAGATCAATTGTTTGCTTGTGACAGACAACGGGTGCATGAAGCTGAAAGATTTGCTCTTCAAGTTACCAGAGAAGCAAGAAGTGCAAAAGGAATGCCAAGAGGAAGCTTGAAGATGAAGAAATGCTGCAGGATGAAGATCATGCTTCAGGAATGTTCTGAGTCACAGTTTAATTGGACTCATATCTTCATTCGCAATTTCCCACAAGTTTTATTTTTCAGAATTCAGGTACAAATATTTCCTAAAATTTATAAAGCATTGCTCTAATTTTTTCGGTAACCTCCAATAGTCCATACTTATGCAGTTGACACAAGCTTTATTGCAATCAACTAAATTATAGAAAAAAATAAGATTTTTATTAGAAAAAAAATTATAAAAATTAAAATGTAAGATGTGATTATTTTTATCCTTGTAATATACATTAAAGGTGGAATTAAATAGGTCTAGTACCTCAACCATCATGTCATGCATATCTGGTAAAAATTTTGATCTCCTTTAAATGTATAACATTGGATTAAATGGTACCTCAATTTGAGGAAGCATTTCGGAAAAAAAATTGCGTCAGTTTCTTTGTAATTTTTTTAATAACCCTAAGCAGGTTCAAAAATATTCAAAATACTTCTGATTTGTTTAGAAAGTGTGCTGCATTACTTGATATCAATGAAAAATCTGTAAAACATATGCAATGTAAACAGTGACTGAAAGAAATAGGTGTGGATTCTTACATAATATTGAACCGGAAAAGTACCCCGCATCCTTAACGAATGTTTCGCACTAGGAGTAAGATTCTGGAACGGATTATGCTTGCTATGCAAGGTTCCACTGTACGCGTCTGCTACGGACATCCCCTGGGGCACTCTATTTATAGTTATGACTCCATTCGTGTAATACGCAAAGGTTACCATCAGTTTCACCTTCGATTATTGGCAGCAGAATTTTTTCATGCGTGAGAGTCAGAACATTTCCAATGTGACGAGTGAGACTTCAGTTCTGGCTCAAAATCTCATATCAGTTTTTCGTCAAGTGCAACAGTCCTTTTCAGAGAATGTTCTTCTGTTCGATAACTCAGATCATGTGGGACCCATCTGGCAGCAACTTTTCTCATCTCTTCTTTTTTCAGTTATGATTCTATAAACGGAAGCGCCAGACGTTCTAACCTCATATTTGTTTCTCGCACGTTTTTTCATCGATCCTCTCTCAAAATGTCATTGACAATAACCTGAGAGGTGTACTCTGTTGCATTTGATGGCCTTCAACTTGTCAGGCTGTCCTCGGTGCTTACCCGACCTTCACATAGATGATCAGACCAGGGTGATACTGTACTACAATCTCACACAGCTCCCTCAACGCGGTGTATGTTTCCATTGGGTTGTTTCCACACACAGATTCAGTTTTTATGTAGGGAGGCTGGTCACTACAAGTAACCTGACCTCATCTACAGGGTGATTATAATTAAAGTTAAAGTTTCAAACCGCTGTAGAAATAACACCACTGGTCAGAATGACGTCAAATTGCAACGAAATACAGGGTGTACATGAAGTCTGGGAACACTTTCAATTATTTATTGCACAATAACCAAACATTGTACAGATATCATGCATATGTCATTTTGAAGAGAAGCCCTGAAAGTTTTTTTTCATGTATACCGCCACAGCGTAGTTTGGTAATTTGCCGATAGTCAGCGCTAGTCGCAAACAGGTGCGGAGCGAGCTTTCTGTGTGTTGGAGTTCGACAAAAACAAGTGTGCTACAGCTGTTCAACGTATGTTCAGAACCAAGTACGGTAAGAAGCCATCAACAAGGAAGGCCATTTACCACTGGCACAAAAAATTCGTTACGACGGGTTGCTTGTGCCCGGCAAAGAGAAGCGGACGTCCCAGTGTGAGTGAATGTGGAGCGCGTACGAGTGACATTCATAAGGAGTCCAATGAAATCGGTGCGTCGTGCATCCAGTGAACTCGAAATGGTTCCAATGACAGTGTGGAAAATTGTGCGACAGAAGCTGTCTATGAAACCATTCAAAATGTAGCTAGTGCAGAAGCTCAATGACGATGACAAACACAAGCGTTTTGAGCTTTGGAACTTCCTGGCAGATTAAAACTGTGTGCCGGACCGAGACTCGAACTCGGGACCTTTGCCTTTCGCGGGCAAGTGCTCTACCAAATGAGCTACCCAAGCACGGCGTACGCCCCGTCCTCACAGCTTTACTTCTGCCAGTACCTCGTCTCCTACTTTCCAAACTCCACAGAAGCTCTCCTGCGAACCTTGCAGAACTAGCACTCCTGAAAGAAAGGATATTGCGGAGACATAGCTTAGCCACAGCCTGGGGGATGTTTCCAGAATGAGATTTTCACTCTGCAGCGGAGTGTACGCTGATATGAAACTTCCTGGCAGATTAAAACTGTGTGCCGGACCGAGACTCGAACTCGGGACCTTTGCCTTTCGCGGACAAGTGTTCTACTAACTGAGCCACCCGAGCACGACTCACGCCCCGCCCTCACAGCTTTACTTCCGCCAGCACCTCGTCTCCTACTTTCCAAACTTCACAGAAGCTCTCCTGCAACCCTCCGCTGCAGAGTGAAAATTTCATTCTGGTTTTGAGTTTTGTTTGCAGTTGCAACAATTGAATGAGGACGGTTCGCATATCGAATGTTCTCTTCAAAATGCAATATGTATGACATCTGTATAATGTTTAGTTCTTGTGCAATAAATAATTGAAAGTGTTCCCGGACTTCATGTACACCCTGTATTATTGGAAAGGGGGAAAACGTGTGGCAGAAAAAAAATAGAGTTACAAAATGCAGCAATAGATGGCGCTCTAAGCATTATAATTTCATAGTGGTCGACTACAAATGACAAATGAATCATACAACAATGCCTAAGATGTACGTTTGACGTTAAACAGTCTATACTACTCAGTGTGCATGGGTGTACAGGTGTGATACCGTTAGTTACGTAAGACAAGGTCATATCACAGCGGATGGGAAAAATCGGTTTTTAGTTGTCCTGAGACCAAAAACCGCATAAAAAGCATTAATCAGATCGGTTTTTAATTGTCCTGAGGCCAAAACCTCATGAGAAGCATCAATCAAAATCATATTGGATTATTAATTTCCGTTTACCTCGCACAAAACATGTTTAATATGCTGCCCACCGTTTTCTGCAAAAAGTTGAAATCGAGAAACAGCATGTTCCACTACCGATCGAAGTGTTTCCAGGGTCACGTTCAAAATGTATTACGCAATGCATGCCTTCAATGCAGCTAAGTTTGCAATCGAAACACTGAACACCAGATCTTTCAGATAGCCCAAGAGCCAGAAGTCACATCAGTGATCGGGATGGCCAGGCTGCAAGGAAGTGGCGGCTGATAATTCTAGCATTTCCGAAATGGCGCTTCAGCAGCTGCCTAACTGGATTTGCAATGTGCGGAGGTGCGCCATCTTGCATAAAAATGATCCCATCCACACATCCACGCTGTTGGAGAGCTGGAATGACGTGGTTGCGCAAAAGACACTCGTAGCGCTTAACCAGTGACGGTACAGGTTAACAGGACCGGAAGCACCTGTCTTTTCGAAAAAAATATGGCCCTGTCGTAAATGATGGCGTAAACCCGCACGACAGTGATCTTTTCAAGATGAAGTGGCACTGGCGGATTTGCGCGTGGATTTTCCGTTGCCCATATTCGACAGTTTTGTGTATTGATATGTCCTGTCAGATGGAAGTGGGCTTCATCTGTCCACAAAATCTTCCACGGCCAATCATTATACACTCCCATGAGAGAAAGAAATTCAAAAGCAAAGGTCTCTCTCTTGCTGGCAGGTCAACAGGAAGCAGCTCGTGCACAAGGGTAATTTTGAATGGATAGCTAAGAAGGATGTTTCGTAGCATTTTACACCGCGCTCACGGGTATGTCCAATGTGCACACAATCACTCGTGTCCTCCTACATTGCTGTGGCCACTGCTTCCACTGACGTCGAATCAATTCGCTTCCTCCCTCTACCAGGTTGCACACCAAAAGAACCGTCTTCTTTTCGAATTTCCAAATCATTTTCTCCAGACACACGGCCAGTCATCGGACCAACGCTCTTTTTCTCAAGCCTTTCTGCCCGGAACTTCTGCAGGAGCGCGATGCTGCATTGAGACGGTCATGGCGAACGTCGCAGACGAGAAAGGAGGAAAAGCCCTGTACCTGACGTGTTTATACCAACTTCAATGGGTCTTGCGCATGACAGGTGGTTTCATTTACGTATTATGACTCACACAGCGCCATCTATTGATCAATTTTCACATCATTTTTTTTTCTTCTGCCATACGTTTTCCCCTTCTCCGATAATATTCCGTTGCAATTTGTCGTTCTGACCAATGTTGTTGTTTCTACAGCGTTTTGAAAATTTAACTTTAATTATAATCACCCTGTACATGGATACTCTGATAACCATATTTAAGTGCCTGGCAGAGGGTTCGTAATACTTCTCTATTATTCCAATTTGGTACAGAGTGCGGAAAAAAACGAACACCTATATCTTTCCGTACGAGCTCTGATTTCCCTTATTTTATTATGATGATCGTTTCTCGCTATGTAGGTGGCCGTCAACAAAATATTTTTTCATTCGGAGGACAAATTTTGTGGTTCAAATTTCTGAGGAGATTTCGCCACAACGAAAAACTCTTTTGTTTTAATGTTGTCCACCCCACATCCTGTATCACTTCAGTGACACTCTCTCCCCTATTTCTCGATAATAGAAAACGTGCTGCTCTTCTTTGAACTTTGTCGATGTACCCCTTCAATCCTAATATGGCAAGGATCACACACTGCACAGGCAGTCTCTCCAGTACATCTGTTACATTTTCTAATTGTCCTGCCAATAAAATGCATTCTTTGGTTCGCCTTCCCGACAATATTTTGTGTGTATTCTTTCCAATTCAAGTTGTTCGTAATTGAATTCCGAGGTATTTAGTTCAATTTACGGCCTTTAGATTTGACTAACGGATTTCTTTCAGCATTCATGTGGATGACCTCACACTTTTCGTTATTTAGGGTCAATTCCCAATTGTTGCACTATACATATATCTTTTATAAATAGTTTTGACCTTCTGATGACTTCACTAGGCGGTAAACGACAGTATCATCTGCAAACAGCCAGAGACGGCTGCTCCAAATCGTTTATATAGATAAGGAATATCTAAGGGCCTAGAACACTACCTTGGAGGACATTTCGTCAGTTGTTACGAACTGTGACCTCTCTGACAGGAAATCACGAATCCAGGCACATAACTGAGACGATATTCCATAAGCACGCAATTTCGTTACGATCCGCTTGTGCAGTACAGTGTCAGAAGCTTTCTGGAAATCTCGAAATCCAGAATCAATTTGAAATCGAGAATCAATCTGAAATCCCTTGTCAGTTGCACTAAACACTTCATGTGAGTAAAGATCTTCTTGTGTTTCACAAGAAGGATGTTTTCTAAATTCGTGTTGACTGTGTGTCAATAGACCATTCTCTTCGAGATAATTCATAATGTTTGAACACAATAGATGTTCCAAAATCCTGTTGCATATCGATGTTAATGATGTCTGTAATTTAGTGGGTTACTCCTACTACCTTTCTTGAATATTGGTGTGATCTATTCAACTTTCCAGTCTTTGGATACAAGTCTTTCGTCGAGGGAACTGTTGTGGAGCTATTGTACAGCATACTGAAATACAGTCTGGACCAGAAGACTTGCTTTTGTAACTGATTCAAGTTGCATCACTGCTCCGAGGATACCTGCTTCTCCTTACTCATGCTGGCAGCTGCTTTTTATTCAAATTCCGGATTATTTACTTTGTCTTGTTTGGTGAAGGAATTTCAGAAGGCTGTGTTTAGTAACTCTGCTTTGGCGGCGCTGTCGTCAACAGTATTTCCATTGCTATCGCGCAGAGCAGGCATTGATTGTGTCTTGTCGCTAGCATACTTTACGTAAGACCAAAATCTGTTTGGATTTTCCACCAGGTTTCGAGCCAAAGTTTCTTTGCGGAAAATGTTGTAAGCATTTCGCATTGAAGTCCGCGCCAAATTTTGAGCTTCTGTAAAAGAACGCAAATCTCGGAGATTTTCACAGGCGCCGACTGCAAGGGGCCTGAGGGGGCCCGAGCCCCCTCTTAAGTTCGTTTGGGGGGCGGAGCCCCCCCCCCCCCAATAATTATTAGTTATGTTATGCTTTGTAAAATCACAAAATGATGTTGGAATTTTTTATTTTCTTTGTTTGACGATATTTACCTTGTAAAATACATTCAGTAATGAGTTAAAGCAACTAATTATTATGGTAGTAAGCAGGTTAACTGATAACGAATGGTGTGAACCATGATAGTGTTACGGTGCTGCGGGCACCCTTAAAATCTGTCCCGGTGCGCGAAGTCTGGCGCCGGCGGGCCAGCGCTACGGCCGCAGCGACGACATGAACACGACTGGAGCAGAAGCGCCCGGAACCCTCCGCCTCGCGTCGCCTTGACGCTTAGACACATTACGACGTCGCGGCTATATAAAGCCCACCCTGCTGTAGCAGTCATTCACTGTGAATAGTTTCGTGCAGTGCATGCTGCAGACGTGTTTAGTGTTCCGACTTTAGTGCACTATTTTATATGACTATATTTTATTCCTTCGCTATAGTCTCTTAGTATATTGTGAGTTAAGTTTGCAGTGGATAAATCTGTTCCCAAAAAGGCGCGCTTGGAACTTGATGATACTGCAAGTCAACCTCCAACAATTGTTGCGTCATCTGTTGCTTCGTCGTCTTCAGGCGAGAGCCGTTCACAGCCAAATCCTGGACAATCTGGAAAGGGAAGATCATTTCAGAAGTCTTGGTTGGTCAAATGTATATGGCTATAATATGAAGCATCTGCCGGATAAGTTTGTGGCAAAATCTGCAAAGAGACAGATGCTAAAAATCTATTACAATTTTCTTCAAGATGCATTTACTTCTGTAGGGTTTTCTAACTGGGAAAAGGCTTTGGAAAAATTCCGTCTCATGAAAATACGTTTACACATAAAGAAGGTGTTCTGAAACTAAATTCTACCACTAACCAAAGTGTGGTCTCCCAGTTTAATGAACAGTTAGATAGTGATATGAAGAAAGGCCGTTCAGCTCTTGAGACAATTTTTACTACCGTGCAATTTCTGTACCGACAAGGACTAGCAATTAGAGGGCACGAAGATGTAAACTCAATTTTTTTCGATTGTTGGAACTCCGAAAGAATGACATGCCTGAGTTTAAAAATTGGTGGCGTTCGGGGTATAAATGGACGTCCGTCCCATGATATTCAAAACGAGATCATTGATCTACTACGAAAGTCTGTGTTGAGAAAGGTATTGGCTTCAATCAAGAAGACTGAACATTTTTCTATTATGGTTGGCGAAACAAGTGATTCTTCGATTCACGAACAAGTGTCATTTTGTATTCATACTGTAATTTAAAAGACGTTTTTGCTCGTCTTGATTTGTCAGTGGATAACTTAAGAGGACAGTGCTATGATGGTGACTCGAAGATGAGAGGTAAGTTTGAAGTACTAAAAAAAGTGTTGAATGTAGAAGCAAAAGCACATTATGTGCACTGCACTGCAGACAGTTTAGGCTTGACAGTTGGAGACAGTCTCCGCCATCTTACGTCTATGAGGGATATTATGGCTTTAGCCAAGGACTTAATAAACACCGTATGCTTTCAGAAGCATACGCTGTCAGAGCGCCAACGACCAAGCTGGTCTACGACACTTTTGCCCGACTCGATGGCCAATGCGAGCTTCTAGTATCTTGAGAATAATGAAAAACTTTGAAGAACTTCTAAACTTTGTTGAAACAGTTTCTGCAGAGGACAAAACAGAGGCAGATTACAAATGTGCAGGCTACCTTGAGTAAATGTTACAGTTCAAGACTTATTTCTTTTTACGTCTTTATTACCATGCAGTGAACCCCCAGTAGAGGTCAATGAAAAAATTCAGTGCCCTCATCTAAGTGTTGCTGATCTGGAAGAAACATATGAGGGCTTGATTTGTATATTGAATGAAAGGCGTGATAGTTTTGAACACTTTTGGGAATTGTGTTTAAAAGAAAAACCTTCACAAGTTGATGATCCTTCGCTTCCTCGGAATCGAAGTGTACCAAAGAAGTATGAAAACAACAAAGCCAGCTCACCGCACACTTTCAAAACCCCAAATGAATGCTACATTTACGCTGAAGTTTGTGAAACGGTGCAATCTTGCTTTATCGAGCGGTTTGCTTCAACTGGACTCACACAGGTCATTGCAGCTGAACAATAATGCTTGCTTTTAGTCAACAGAGGGGAATGAAATTTGGAAAAATCAACTGTGTTTTTCAAAAATGACCTAGACATTGAGAGACTACGCTTACACTTGAATATGTTAGCCGATTTCGCTGATAAAGAACAACTGGTCTTTAAAAAAAAAAAAAAACATGCGTGATGTAAGAAAGTACATTACACAAGAGGCTCCAATTGGAGAAATGGTATGTGAAGTAGTGAAGTGCAGTAAGCTTCTCCAAGTAGTTCCAATCACGACAGAAACAGCAGAACGGTCATTTAGCGCCCTTAGACGTCTGAAATCAAATCTACGATCAACAGTGGGACAGAAGCGATTGAACAGCTTGGCTGTTCTTCATGCCCTCCGAGATGTTTCTGATGAATTGGATATCCGACCACTCATCAACGACTTCATATTCAGTAATCCAGTCAGACACTCGACATTTGCACCTTTCTAAAGACGCTCTAGCCCTAATAATGGCAGTTAGAGCAATATTAAAAATCTTTATAAAATAGAGAATGATATACATACATAATGTTAAATTTTCAGTTTCGAAATATTAGTACTAGTTTATTACTGTGTTACTATATTACTGTAGTACTGTATTAGTTATTTTCAAATACTTAAATATTTTTAGGATGTAAGACCCAATTAAAACCCACTAATTACATACTTATTGACTGAAAATATTAGGCATACTGTATTAACTGTATTAAAGCATTAACTTTTATATATTCACTGCTCTGTAATAGTCTATAAGCATGATTATTACTGTAAATTAAATTAGCTTTTTACAAAATACCGTGTGTGCTTATGTTTTATTTATTTATTTATTTCAAAGCCAAAAAATGTATCAGGCTTGTCGAGTTATCGAGAGTCCAGTTTTCGGGGTTCTAATGTTGATCATATGACTCCAAAATGTAAAAAAAACTTTAAAACTCACTATTTTTCATCTAAAATTTAGAAAATTTCCGGGGAAAGACCCTCAGTATCCTCCCCCCCCCCCCCCACCACCACCACCCTCCCACTAATATATTTTATAAGTCGAAGCCCCTGGAGATTTTGCGTCCGTTTAAATGTGACATGTTCCTTTCGTTGTTTTTGCAACAGTGTTCTGACCGTTTTGTGTACCAAGGAGGATCAGCTCCGTCGTGTTGTAATTTATTTGGTATAAATCTCTCATTTGCTGCCGGTACTATTTCTGACATTGTTAATTTGGAAGGAGTGGAGATTGTCTCTCAGGAAGGCGTCAAGAGAGTTTTTATCTGCTTTTTCGAATAGGTATGTTTTTCGTTTATTTTTGGAGGCTTTGGGAGTTACAATATTCAACCTCGCTACGCCTAGACCTGTATCCTTTTTGATGCTTGTTATTAGCTCAGGATTATTTGTTGTTAAGGGGCCAAGTGTGTTAGCCGAGCGGTCTAAGGCGCTGCAGTCATGGACTGTGCGGCTGATCCCGGCGGAGGTTCGAGTCCTCCCTCGGGCTTGGGTGTGTGTGTTTGTCCTTAGGATAGTTTAGGTTAAGTAGTGTGTAAGCTTAGGGACTGATGACCTTAGCAGTTAAGTCCCATAAGATTTCACACACAATTGAACATTTTTGCCAAGTGTGTTTTCACAACCGTTTACTATTCGTGTGGGTTCATGAACTAACTGCTCGAAATAATTTTCAGAGAATGCATTTAACACAATTTCAGATGCTGTTTTATTCATACCTCCGGATTTAAACATGGATTTGCACCAACATATCGAGGGTAAATTAAAGTCGTCACGAACTATAATTGTATGAGTTGTTTAAAATTAAACTCAAGTTCTCTTTGAAACTTTCAGCAATTGTATCATCCGAATTGGGATAGGTAAAAGGATCCAATTATTATTTTATTCCGGTTGGCAAGAATGTCCTCTGCCCATACTAACTCATAGGGACTATCTACTTCAATTTTGCTCCAAGATAAACTACTTCTAACAGCAACAAACATGCCTCGCCAACTGTGTTTAGCTTATTCTTTCGGAACACAAGTAGGTTCTTCACAAAAAGATTCAGTTTCTGCTTCAATTCTAAAACTGAATTACTCGTGACACAGCTATACAAACGAGCGAACACATACGATGGTCACACATGGAGTCTTGCTCGCTACTGACATGACTTTAACTCGGTCATACCACCGTAACGGCCGTACATGCGCAGTGTGCAGCACTTCTGAAACGACCCTCGTATGTTTACAGTGGAGCATCACTTTTGCTGCTCACAGACTATCCTCCTGTTTCAAATTCAACTGCTGGTCCTAGTTTATGTATTCCTGTATCATCGATACTTGCTTAACATTTGGAGCCCAAATAGTGCAGAAGACATGTAATGGCAGAGTCCTGAACAGGCCTTCAGGCTATCTCCACTGTGGGACCGGCAGCTAAAAAACTAGACAATCCACAGCACTTACGGAAGCGAGGAAATGAGGTATCTTTCGAGCAGGTACCGGGGCGTGTAACTTGACAAAGGAAGGGCCAGTGCATCATAAAACTTTGGCATATCTGAAAGCACATTAACATCACTTCAGCTCTCTTTGTTGACCAATGGAAGAGGCCCTGTACATCAGTAGCAAGAGGGACGTATGTGGCGAGGAGGCAGGCAGCTCATAGTGCTACACCACCCCCACATATACATTTTTGGCTGCCTGACATGCAACTTCACTCCTTCTAATTCACACATACTCTAGTTACAAACGTACATTGTCCCTGGTGTTTCTTCATATGATTTCCAGACACTGCTAGTGGAATATCTCATTGGAAATGAAACTAATAGAGGTGCAATTAGCAGAAATGATATCACACGTACCCCTCAACAGAATTTCTGGTAGTGGTCTCCGGAAATCGTAGGTAGGATTACGAGTGGTGATGAAATTCAGGAGTCAGGCCTGGAGGCCTGCTCAGGCAGTCCAACAGTTGAGGCAGCAGCTCACAGAAAGTGGGAAATGGGATTTGGCACAAAGTTTAAAAAATGGTTGAAATGGCTCTGAGCACTATGGGGCTTAACATCTGAGGTCTTCAGCCCCCTAGAACTTAGAACTACTTAAACCTAACTAACCTAAGGACATCACACACATCCACGCCCGAGGCAGCATTCGAACCTGCGACCGTAGCGGTCGCGCGGTTCCAGACTGTAGCGCCTAGAACCGCTCGGCCACGCACAAAGTTTAAGATTATCTCAGTGTGATCAGTACAATTATTGCAAATTAACCATCAGAAATGTCAGTCACAAACTCCTTCCAAGTTGTTTTTAATGCGGCTAGCACTTGAAACTCACACACTCCAGCAGAAACCCTCCCTTATGTGATTAGTTCTTCCACTTGGTGGCCTACCCATTTAGAATCATCCAGAGTATAGAAAACTAGGGAATTTTTTGAAGTGTTAAGTTTTCTTCGACAGCTTTATTTTAATTCTCTGGTTGGTAACAATGTGAACAGTAATGAAAAAAGAAACTACAATTTTACTACATTCAGTTGAAAATTTGGTGAATGTTCAAGGGTTTTGCTTACACATTACTGCTTACCCAACTCCCCTCCCCCCCCCCCCCCCCCACACGCACACACACAAATATGGGTGATGTGTGTGTGTCAACCCCACAGTGATTGTTGCCTACTGGCAAACTATGCAGGGGTGCGCCCCCCCCCCCCCCCCCACACACACACACACACACACGCGCGCGCACATTGTACGAACGTACTTGTCATGATGTGATATGCAAGCATTAACAAGTAACCTACAGAGCATGGATAAAAATATGCAAACAGCAAAAACACAATACATTACCATGTGTAATATTGTGTAGGAAAACTGCTGGCTTTCAAAAAAGCTTCCTTTCATATCAGAATGCATAAATACAGATATTGCATGGTTTTCAGGGGCATCTTAAACCATTCTTCCTGCAAAATAGTGACAAGCTGAAGGAACAGTGATAGAGGTGGATAGCCATCGTTCACCCACAAAGGCTCAACAGTATTAAAATATGGTAACTGTGGCGTCCAGGGAAGGTGCGACAATTCGTCCTGCGAACGTGGGCCTTTTCATCTCGGAACACGGCATCACTAATGGGGAGCAAACATTGTACAGTGGGATGGACCTGATCGGTCAAAATGCTCACATAATCTTCGGCATTAGGGTGACCCGTGCCCGTGGAACACCACAGTACGGCTGCCCAAATTGTCACTCAACTCCTGCTACATGTGAAATGTATACTAAGTGAGAAACGGTGTATAACAAAACTCATCTGACCGAATGGCTTTTTTACATTGCTCCACAGACCAGGTTTTATGGCTTTAGCAGCAAATTTTCCAGTTATTACCACATACACCGCCGATGACGGGTTTCGAATTCCGGGTCGCTCTGCGGTTCCTCGCTTACGTTGTTTCGGTGCCGACGAGGTTTGCGAATGCGACATTCGGTTCTGCAGTGACTTTTGCATCTGCTGTCGTCACATTTTTCATCACGATCCTCTCCAGTGACCACCTGCTACGATCACTCGACACACACTTTCGTCCCCGTTTGTGACTCGGTGGATGCTATTTTTCCACTTTCCCTGTACGCGGAAGAAATTTTCGGTACGGGCGCCTCGAGACACCGAATACTTCATCCCTGTAGGTCACGGAGGCACCAACAATTTGCCACATTTTATCTCTAACGTAATGCACACAACACTGTCGCGACCACGGCCGGCACTTGCAACGTATCGAGGACTTTGCACAGGTGTCGTCCGAGGTGAAAAACGACAGCGCGACCTGCGGGCTTGTCTAGCGTCCGCATTTATGTTCGAGCGTGCGTTTCTTGTGGTGTTTCCATATTTTTGTCCAACCCGCGTACAAACACTGAGAGATCTCTTCTATAGCAGTAGACATATTGTAATTCAGGTCATATAAATACATTAGTAACTAGTAACACGATAGTATGTTTATTTCTAAGAGTTTTCATCACCCGACAAGTAATCAGAACACTAAATCTTATTTACATAAGTAGTATCAAATGGGTTACGTATGAACCGCACCCAGAGGTGGTGGCGCAAGTCTTACCACACCACACACAAGCTGGAGTGCTACTCGTACTAGAAGAACGCAGATTGTGTATTTCTGGGTAATTTTTGTGGAAGAAGCCCACGTGGTTGCAAGATTACGAGGCTTTTTCCCTCCTCAGTGCAGACAAAACTCGAGACATATCGAGGTAGCTCCAAAACGAAGGGCATTGAAAGTTTCTACGCAGTTGAAAACATTAAGAATAATTTAACATATTAATTTTTTTTCATTAGTTATTTTAATTTAAACTTCCGATTATTGACGAGGTTTTTTCGTATGCTTCTTCTGAACTTATATTGCATAAACTACTATCTTTAGTATTGTATTATTGGAGCTAATAATTAAACAACGAACACTGTTATGTAGGGAATATTCACACGCACACACACACACACACACACACACACACACACACACACACACACAGTCGTGCCTTTTTATATGTGTGACAGCTAAGTGTGTATGGAATTTCAGGAAAAGCCGCAGGCGGTCGAACCTGTTCACTCCCTCCAAGAAGGGCGAGGACAAGCTGAAGAACGGCAC
This sequence comes from Schistocerca americana, assembly GCF_021461395.2. Lineage (NCBI taxonomy): Eukaryota > Metazoa > Arthropoda > Insecta > Orthoptera > Acrididae > Schistocerca > Schistocerca americana. The sequence continues at coordinate 198,208,458 of NC_060128.1, forward strand.
GGAGCTGGGCAGTGGACGCGCCATCCCACTCAAGCAGGGCTACCTGTACAAGCGCTCCAGCAAGGCGCTCAACAAGGAGTGGAAGAAGAAGTACGTGACACTCTGCGACGACGGCCGCCTCACCTACCACCCCAGCCTGCACGTGAGTACCACTGTCTACTCTCAAATCAACCCCTCACTGTTCTCCATGATCTCCACTTTTGCAGAGAAAAATATTATGGTTCCATTGTTGATAACAACACAACCACCACCACCACGATGAGCAAAGGTCCCAAGTTCGAGTCTCGGTCCGGCACACAGTTTTAATCTGCCAGGAAGTTTCATGTCAGCGCACACTCCGCTGCAGAGTGGAAATCTCATTCTGGAAAGATCAGTCTCGTTAACACTGTTCTGTATTTCAAGATGTTAAAATTGATCATTCCGTCAATTGAAGAGTAGAAATGGAAAATACTCTTAAGTGCTATTGTTTCACAAAATGTGTTTTCAGTGCTGTTGTGTTCTCGGTACTCTGTTGCATGTCCCTAGAATTGATCCAGTGTCAAACCGTGGACAGACACATTAGTAGATGGCGCACGGTCTTTGTGCCGAGCATTCCTCTGGACTTCCAAAACTTAAAATATATGAGAAGTGGTTTTTGTTGCCTACAGCTCTACTATTTAAAAGCTCACTACTGCATATCTGTACCTTTGTTACCACTAACATGTGTTGCCCCAGCGTTAATGCTATTTGGAACAAAAACGTTCAGTCTGCTGTTTTGTCAGAAGCTAACATTTTTGGATCTGTGGCTGTGTGCAGAATACAAGCTGATGCTAGCAACCAGCTACTGTTAATAATGCTGTTTATTTACGTAAATAGCACTCGTATTGGTTTCAAATTGAGTGATTCATCTCCAGATGGCTGTTTATGTTTATGTTTACCTTAGTGGTCGGGGAAACGGCAGCCAACAACCAATGTAAACAGCAACAAGTGCGACATAAATATGAGCAGCCATATCTAGATGAAGCTCCCGATTCGAAATTGCTAACTGCACTATTTGTGTAAAATAAATAACATTCAGGGTGTATACGAGCTGGGACAACTGGGAAATCCGGGAAAAACCTGGAAATTTTTCATCCAGGTGTAAACCGGGAAAAACCCGGGAATTTTTTAGAATTCTGGGAATTTTTCATTGTTTTAGTTTTCAGTTAATTTTTTGTGACTTTGAATGGTAAGAACCAATATTCTAACAAAGAATATTACTGTATCTCGTTACTGAACGAGAAAAAAAATAAAACGAAAATAAAACTTAAGTTGCGAAGGAAATGCACCATATACAACAACAAAACACATTGCTCATACAAGCGTCTGCCAACAGCAAAATGTGTCAAAGTCTTCCTAAAGACTATACAATGTTTCATAACAACAAATTGCCTCCGATGAGCGTGACGTCACAACTGTTTACACTACATTCGTTCTGGCTACAGAAGTGTGGCAGGTTCAAGCAAAAGCAGCAAGCAGCAAGCAGCAAGATGCTATACGGAAAAATTTTACTGGTGCTCCTAAGCTGCCAGATTCACATACGTGCAACAGCCCGGAACTAGGGGGCGGGGACAAAGCGGGGTATCTGCCCCGGGCGGCAGTTGACGCCAAATTCGTATTATTGAGGAAAAATACCTTGTTTCACAAATCGACTAGCATCAAGCGCACGTTGGTCTATTGATTACTCATATGATTTTGAACGCACCCCTGTTGGTTTTTGAACATTTTTGAACAAATTCAAAGTTGATTTCTGAATGAATCATAAGTTGATTTTTGAATGTGTGCATAGTGTACGTGATGTCTCTGTAGGGGAATCCCTGTCGCATCTAGAAATAAACTTTCTTGCAAACGAAAGGTGACGGGTCAATACGAGCCGAGCGGAATAAAGCCGAACAGGTGAATGGTAATCGCTGTTTATGTTGTTGACTGGGTTTGCAAATGATCAGTGCTGTTGTAATTACTGGCGAATTCAGTAGATTCAGACTACCAGAGTGGAAATAAACGACTAACAGGAATAACAGGCAACAAATATTACATATTGTCTTCTCTGTGTAGCCAAGAAAATCAAATTTTGACAGAAAAGTTTTGGCCAGACCGCTACACTATTAAGGGCCAGTTATACAGTCCCCGTCTAGCAGCCGCTAAAGTTCTGTTCTGGAAGTAGCACGGAAAACGCGTGTGTATATTAATTTAAACAATTACATTTTCCTATTTGTGTGTTCACGCTGATTAATAGTGATGTTGCTATTGGCTGACTACATCATGTGTCCTATGCTCTGAATATCCAGTATCATCGGCTGGTGAGATCGCTTGACATGAGCTATGACTGGTTTACAAAAGCGCATCGCAATCTCGATTTCAATCCTTCGGAAAGAAACATGTGATGATTGGTGGAATTCGAATTTATACTTTCGTAATACGAAAATATGCAGTGTACATGTTGCTGCACATGACATCTTTCCAAAACGTGTTTTTTCCCCTGAGTTTCGTTTTCTAAAGTGCCAGGAAATTCTAAGCCGGTTTATAAAACCACAACTGTTGAAAGGATTGATAAGTTTTACAGATCTGAGGAAAAGTATACTGTTAGTTAACATGTAGAAAGTGTATTTTTAACCGGGAAATCTCCGGGATTTTTTTTCTTGTCCACGTATACACCCTGAACATTATTAACAGTGACTGGATGCTGTTTCTTCTTTGCAAGCATCAGTGTATAGAAACTTTCTTATTATCATGTAGAACCAGTCAAGTTCCTGGTACAGCACTCAGAAAGTTCTTAATAAAGTATTTATTTTCTAATTTTCTTTGCAGTGAGCAGTATAATTCTGTACTTCCAGAACACCTTCTCAGTTTTTTGGGCACAAATCAGTTTTGTACAAACAGAGATACACTGTCTTTTTCATTCTCCTTATAAATGTCACACTTGGGAGTTAGAGCACTGACCATTTCCACTCTTCAGTTCTTTCCCTCTACGGTTCCCCACGACTTTATAATTCTGCATTATTTCTGAAGATTCATTGTCGGTCATCCTTTCAGTACGATTTAAACATTTTATCTGATGTGTTTCAGGTTATTCCAGCGTGTTCTTTATACCTAATCTGAGACCTACATCTCTATTTCAGATGTGGTAAATTCTTGAACATCCTAAAGTCGAGTGTGGGAACCTCATTCCTGTTGCGTAGATTCTTCTGTTCAGGGTCCAACATTCTGCTCCAAAAGGAACTGTAGGCGCTATGATTGTTCTACAAAATTTTGATATTTACTCAGCACTGACTTTATCATCTCAGGGTATCTTCATTGTGCTGCATGAACTGGAGAATGCTTTGATTTTGGAGTCAGTGTTGCTGGAATGTAACCTAGATATTTAAAACTTTTACCCAGTTGCACAGATCCTACTGAGATTTTTGTTCTTCTCAACTCTCTCCCAGTATCTTAGTTTTATGTACAGGTGTATCAAAATTATATATTTTTAATCCTAAATACAGTTTGTGGACTGACTTTTGTAATGCATCTTCTGGTTCTGTTACGATTAGTTGCTCATCTGCAAAAAGTCTGTTCAACTTTCATAGACATGTCTTCTAAAGCTTCCTCACAGATTAAAACTGAGCCATAGCCTGTTTCAGTTCAGCACATACTCCACTGTAAATTGAAAAAAATGACTCATTGTCTTCACCCATGTAAAAATTAAAGGGTGTAGGTGATAAATAACACCCTTGTATGACATCTTGGTTATTTGCTTCTTTTTTGCTGATTTATCTTTGCCTCAGTATTTTGCTATAAAGGGTTTTAACAGAGCCTCTCTTTTCCTTTCCAATATTTTGTGTGTAACCACTCTATTTGATAATATTATAAAACAAACACACATTTACAACAACAACAGCTATGGGTGACTGTTTTGTGCATCTGTCATAACCAGTTTCAAGGCTAAATTCTGATTATAAAATGCTCTTCATCATAATAAAGAGCCTCAACAGATGTAAATACTGGAAAGCTTCAGTAGTAGTGGCGATTTAAGAAGGGGAAAACAGGATGAAGGTGAGGGTTGAGGTTTGTGTCGGGGAGGGCATTCCACTAGAGTAGTCCGTGCAGCTGTATTGGCTATACTGCTGTGGCGGTGTAATGGCCAACTCATCTGCCTAGAAAGCAGGAGACCCGAGTTCAAGCCTCAGTCGTGGCACAAACTTTTTATTCATTTCTTCGGCTTCTATTATTAATCGTAAAGAGATTCCCGAGTTGTGCTCTTACTGCTGCTTACGACCATCGACACAGTTACGGCTTACGGTTTGGTTTCATTGAGCGTATGTAATTGCCGTGTCTGTTTGCACATTTTCAGGCACCTCTACAGTGCTTAATATAAAGGCAAATAATTTGATAAACAATAAAATGAGTTGCACAAAAGAAAGTTTTTCTTTCGCTATTTTTCTAAAAACCTAAAATGTGTTCCACGTGCTGTTCCAGGACTACATGGATGACGTGCATGGCAAGGAGATCTCGCTGCAGTACGTGACGGTGAAGGTCCCCGGGCAGAAGCCGCGCGGCTCCAAGTCCATCGTCTCGGCCGGCGCTGGCGCCAACAACGGCATCAACGAGAGCCTCAGCTCGCTCACCATCACCAGTAGGTGCCGAGACTTGACCTCGAGTTTTACCTAAAAATAACACGGCCGAGTCATTTCCATCTGACCTGTCAAAGCCAGTATATGGTGCTCCGACAGGGAATATTTGGTGCTTTGACGCCACTGCCATTTTACGTTTAAGTTCGATAATGGGAAGTCCCTGGTGGAATATGAATAATAGGAGGGGTAAAGATAACAACTCGGCAAGCAGTTGAGGCACTGACAAGTTAAAAGACACACAAACTAGATAAAAAATGTTGCTAAGCTTTTGGGCAATGTTGAGTTTAGTTTTTGCATGTTTCACAGGTCACAATTGCAGTCTCACAAAACAGCGTGGAATGTCTTGGTCTTATTCATTCACTCCTTCATTCATTCATTCATTCACAAATTGTGTCCTGCAATTCCCATCTTGAAGGAGGAAGAGCCTCCAGGGGTTTGGGACAACTCAATTTACACATTAACAGGCAGGAGCAGCCATTGATGGCTGCTTCTATATGAAGTGTGCTGACAGCAAATTATGACTGGTGCTAATCTGTTCTGATAATTACTTCTAGATCACTTTAAAGAAAACTACTGTTTCTCCTCCTATAGGGTAATCTCCTATAGGGATAAGAGTGGTACCGTGGATCTCCACTAGTAATTTTGGCCACATCAGTATCTTATAAACAAAGCCACACATTCTGCTGGTGAGTCTATCAATTAAAGGTACTAATTTGTAATTATGCCTGTAGAGTTCCTTGAGGCAGTAGCTAGCTTCACCAGTGAGCAGTGAGGTTGTCTTGTTTTCATCAGGTGAGAACCAAAAGCCATTTACTGCTTTAGATAATGCATTTTGACCACGAGCTGTTATATTTAACCTGTATATATCGTATACCAGTTTCGGTCAAAGGCCACCATTGCTGGATGTAACGTTAAACAGATCAGTTACAAACGTATCCCATTTTCCTTTTAAGCTGATAGGTCATCAAGGGTGTTACAGTGAAACCGCACAAACAGCTATCTTAATCTATTCTCGAAATGCTAAAGAACATATATTCGTTTCGTGCTTCTGTGGTACATTATCTGTTTGACTTGAAGCAGTATGAGATATGTTCATTAGCATAATTGCAACTTTGATGCTTTCTCATCTTAAAAGGAAAATGGGATATTGTTTTAACTGATCTGTTTTACCTTACATCCGGTGACGGTGCTCTGTGACCGAAAGTGGTAGATGATGAATAGGATAAATAAAAAAGCTTGCGATTAAAATGTGTTTTCTAAAGTATCTAGTTTTCATTGCTGACAAAAACTTCAAAAGTAGCAGTTTGTGTCAGTGTCGTTACTGTTATGCCTAGGTAAATATTCATTATGATCTTTTTCTTGTATTACGCACATAAGAAAGGCTATTTTACTTTACGCTAACATTTGAGGATGATAAATTTTTGTTTGCCAAGATGGCGGCATTGGTGTTACGAGCCCGTTTGGTGCTGGCAGTTTGATACTTCAATATAAAAGGGCACAAATTATAACCACTACAGAATCTCCATTCAATTTTGTGTTGCAGAAGCATCATGAAGAGTTAACACCTAGGAGAAACAAAAAAAAAAATTGGACAAGCAAGACACGATAATATGGAGATTCTACATTATACAAAGGACCTTCAATAAGTAATGCAACACTTCTTTTTCAGCAAATTTCAGTTTAACAAATGCTGAATATGTAGTGGGGCATTGTGGAATATTCCTGATTTAGCTGCTATAGTTTCACGATGCTCTGGTAGGTGGTGGCACTACAGTAGTCTTCAGAATGGTGACAGTAACAGCAGAGAGCTGTCATTGACTTTCATTTGGTGGAGAGCGAGAATATTGCAGATATTCACAGGCACTTGCAGAATGTCTGTGGAGACCTGGCAGTGAACAAAACTAAAGTGAGTTGTGTCTGTCACCATCACAACAGGACTGCACAAACCTGTCCAATCTCCCGTGTGCCGGCTGGCCACGTACAGCTGTTACTCCTGCAATTCTGGAATGTGCAGACATTCTCATTAGCGGATCACAATCGTACGTCTGGCTGCTTCACTGGATGTCTCTGTGGGTAGAGCTGACACGCTTATCCACCTGTTGGAGTACTCAGAGTGTTTGCCTGCTGTGTTCATTGCCACCTAACAGAAACCCATAAAGAGCAACAAAGGACTATCTGTGCTGAATTTCTTGCTCATTATGAGGCTGAGTGTGACAATTTTTTGTCAAACATTGTCACAGGCAATGAAATGTGTCGAAAATGTTGAAACGGAAGCTGTGGAGTGGCACCACACCACCTCTCCTCCGAAGAAAAAGTTCAGAGATGCACCCTCAGCCAGTAAAGTCACGCTGACAGTCTTCTGTGACTCCGAACGAGTTATTCTTTTTGAAGTCTTCCCTTACAGTGCAACGATAAACTTGGAAACTGAGGAAATGACTTGGGCACGTGTGTCTCCACAAAACTGCTAACGAACTACTGCTTATCTTCGACAACGTGAGGTCTGCACACCCACGACCTCATTTGACTGTTCTTCCTCCTACACCCTACGACCCAGATCTCGCACCTTCCGACTTCTGTCTGTCTGCCCCGATGGAGGATGCGCACTGCGGGAAGCCGTATGCGGATGATGGGAAGGCTATTGATGCAGTGAGATGTCGGTTCGTACATCGGCTGGTAGAGTGATACCGTGAAGCCGTATGTGCCCTCCCAGTGATACAGTGTAGGGCCATCACACTGAATGGAGATTGTGATGAAAATTAGGGTTTTGTAGCCAAAAGAGCAGGAAATAATATGGTGTATAGGACATGTCAGAGTGTGGAAAGAAAGTTGGATGGGCAAATAAAAAATGAAGAGTTACTGAGAAGAGTGAGAGAGAAAAGACATTACTAGATGTAACAAAAAAAAAAAAAATGAAAAAGAAATTGAATGGGGCATATATTAAGAAAGAAAGATGGACTGATAAAAACAGTTTTACAAGGTTATGTAGAAGGGAAAAGGAAGAGAGGAAGGAAGAGATTTCAAATACTTGATGATTTGATAGACAGTACAACATACAGCAACCTTAAGATGGAAGCAATGGATTGAAGAAAATGGAGAGAACTGATGGTGATGGTGGTGGTGATGACGATGATGATGATGATGATGATGGTGATTATGATAGGAATCCTGTGTAAAACAAACCTGCTTTCAGAAAAAAAGGTGTTGCATTACTTATTGAACATCCTTTGTCTAATCTTATAACGATATTTGATTTAATAAAGTGTGTTTCTTGATTTTTTTTTTATTCCATGGGGCTCATATTCCTTTACGATTTCATTTTGCAAATTGCGTAAGGGACCATAAAACAAATTAATTTAACAAATAACTTTTCTATGTAGAGGAGGTGTTGAGCAGGAGATATTCACATTTAAAACTTGACTAAGCTGTTTGACGATGTCCTTCAGATATAGAAAAAAAGAAAGAAACACACACACACACACACACACACACACACCAGGTAGGGTTTGGGGAAGATGCTGTAGTGCCATGCACGGAGCTGGCAGGGAGAGGCATTCAGACGCCATGCTGAGAAATGGAGAAAGGACAATGTAGGTGGTGGAGGGACAGAAGGCGTACGTAGTGCTGCGGTGGCAGCAAGTGGAGAACAGGGACTAGTGAAGGCTGTAGGAATGAGAGAGATGTTGCAGGGAGAGGTCTCACCTGTGCAATTCAGAAAAGCTGGTATCGGAGGCAACAATCTGCACAGCACGGGCCACGAAGTGGTCGTCAAAGTTGAGCACGCTTTGCGCGTGGCATTCCGATTCGGTTGTCTCTCGACTGCAGTTTGAGAGTGACTGTTTGTGTGGACCGGGCTTGTTCAGGAGGTGGCTAGGTGAGCGCGAGTGCTCACGCCGACTCGCCGCCGGGTAGCGAGTGGTCTCGGTAAAATGCGCCGACCGGACATCACCGTGCAGCGCGGGGGACGTGCAAACTGTGTGCCGTCGTCAGAGGAATGACGTGTCGAATTCCCAATTGTTTTAAATGCAGGTGTATGTACTCGATGGCACAGTGCTTAAAGTGAAGTATAGCTCTTTTAAAATTGATGAAAAGCAGCATTGTTGCCAGGTTAGGAACTTCAAAGCGAAGGTCAGACACACCGGCACCAATTTATAACATCTCACTCCAGGATGCCTAGCTACAATTAGAAGTTACGGACCTACAGTGCGACAGGCAAGTTGACTGATAAATTTCGTAATAAAACAAGTCTTGTATACTCGTATACAAATTTCCTTCAGCTAAATTTCCACAACTTCAAAAGTTTGCAGCTACAATTGTGACATCATTAGGACCTACATATTTGTGGGAGCAACTTTTTTCCGCTGTGAATAGAATAAATCTACTTACAGAAGCTCACTGACAGACTTCTTTTTAGAGACTATTTTCGAATTTGCATGCTCAGAAAATGGTAACAGACATTGATGTTTTAGTGAAAAGCAAAATAAGTAGCATTTATTGACTTGCAGCGTTTCTGTTTTTAATGTGTGAATAAAATAATCACAAAATACATGTCGATGTCAACTGAAACTTCATCCAAAAATTACATTCGTCGTGAAGCTGCACCAGTCGTAACAGATATCGTGTTTCGTACTTAGCTGCCCCTTGTTCGTTGTCTTATCAATTAAAAGAAATGTGTGTTTGTTTCATTTCATTTCTCATCAGTTTCAGGAAATGAATTTGTCACAAAAGGCATTAATTAATTTCTCGTGTCGAGCTGCCTAGTTCAGATTCCTCCTCCCCTGCCCTCCCCATTCCGTTATTCCCCGTGAGCCGGCCGGTCGCTCACGTGAGGGAGAGCCAGCCAGATCATTGGACGGCTCTCATTTAGAATGATAGCTTATTAATGGTTGGGCCCGTGTAAAATGCAGCACACTGGTTGCAGCCAAGTTGATAAACCACACGGCTGCTTTCACAAGTAGCTCTACCTTTGGTGAGATAGTAAATGCCTGTGACAGAGCTGCAGGAAGTGGGAGGATGTATGGGAAAAGTCTCTCATCTGCATCTTTTACGGGAGTATAAACTGTGTGGCAAGCGGTTAGGAGCAGGGGCAAATAGGGACGGACAAGGATGTGCAGTAGAATACTTCTGCGATTGGGGTAAGGAGCCTAGTGGTGAAGGTATTTCTCATTTTGGATCACCGCGAGAGGTAGTCGAAACCGTGGTGGAGAATGTGATTCCGTTTCTCCAGTCCCAGGTGATACTGAGTCCAGAGGGGGTGCTCATTTCTGGCTGGTCAGAGGGTACTTGAGAAATGGAAAGTGTAGATGACTCCTGTATATATGAAAGGTAAAAGAACAGACCCGGAAAATTACAGACCAATATTCCTAACTTTGGTTTGCTGCAGAATTCTGGAACATATTCTGAGTTCAAAAGACCAAAGACCAAAAAGCGTAGACAAGCATCGCTTGTGTGAAACTCCACTTCCCATTTTCCCACATGATATACTGCATGCTACAGATGGAGATCAGCAGGCAGATTCTGTATTCCTAAATTTTTGAAAAGTATTTTACAGGGTACCCCACTGCACTGTATGAGCGTACGGAATAGGTTCCCAAATACGTGAGTGACACGAAGACTTGTTAAGTAATAGAAGCCAGTATGTTGTCCCTGACAGGGTGTATTGATCAAAGACAGCAGCACTGCTGTTATTTTCTGTACACATAAATAATCTGGTGCACAGGGTGGGCAGCAATCTGCAGCTGTTTTCTCGTGATGCTACGGTGTGTGGTAAGGTGCTGAAGTTGAGTGACTGAAGGAGAACACAAGGCAACATAGACAAACTTTTTGTTGGTCCGATCAATGGCAGCTGGCTCTAAATGTAGAAAAATCTAAGTTAATGTGGATGAGTACAAAAACAAACACGTAATGTTTGGTCGCAGCATTACTAGTATCCTGCTTGACAGCGTCAGGTCATTTAAATATTGGGTGTAATGTAGCAAAGCGATACGAAGTGGAACGTGGAGAGTCTTAGAAAAGTGTAGTCATTCGTAAAGGAGACTGTATTTAGGACACGAGAGTGACCTATTTGACATCAAGTCAAATTAAAGGGAGACATCGAAGCAATTCAGAGGCAGGCTGCTCGATTTGATACCGGTAAGTTTGAACGATAAACAAGTGCTACAGAGATGCTTTATTAACTCGAATGGGAATCCTTTGGGGGAAGGTGACTTTCTTTTTGAGGAACACTATTGAAAAAATTTAGGAAACCAGCATTGGAGCGGACTGCAGAATTATTCTACTGATGCCAACATAATTTTGTAAGGACCACGAAGGCCAGATATAAGAAATTAAGGCTCATACAGAGGAATATAGATAGTCATTTTCCCCTTGCTCTGTTTGTAAGTGGAACAGGAAAGGAAACAACTAGTGGTGATACAGGGTACACACTGTACAGTATGTATCTGTTTCTGCACAAGCTGATGGGAGGGATCTGTGACGTGCTGACTCTGGGTGGTTAGGCTCTATGGAAGGTTCTTCTAGGTATGAAATGGGTGGCAGCTGTTGAAGTGTCGGTATTGTTAACAATCAGTAGATCTGATACACGTAAAAGTAATGACGGAGCCACCGTGAAGTGGAGGTCGACGTTGATGAACGTGGGATTTTGGGCCGAGAAGGACAAGCCGAAGTAAACGGGAGAGAAGGTCTCGAAGTTCAGAAGAAACGTGGATAGGATGTCCTCATCCTCAGCCCAGATCGTGAAGATATCATCAGTCAATCTGAATCAGATGAGGGGTTTCAGATTCTTTGCAGGTAGGAAGAATGCCTCTGGTGGCCCACGAATAGGTTAGCACAGAATGCTGCCATGCCTGCGCCTGTGGCTGCACCGTGGATTTGTTTGTAGGTGATTCCTTTGAGGTAGAAGTAGTTGTGGGTGGGAATATAGTTGGTCATGACAGTGATAAGCAGAGTGCTAGGTGGTGGATGTGTGTTTTTAATCCTTTAAGTGGCCATGACGGAGATATCCATCCACACTCTGCTAATTCACAGTGGGTTCGATGGATACATCTGTCCACTGCGTTCTGTGGCTAGTAGGTAATGGGAATGACGAGTTATTAGCCTGCCGTTGAGACTGTGGTATTAGTTGAGCTTCATCCACTAGGTAGCAGCTCTTGTCAGGCAACACAGCATGTTATAGGCTAGTTATAACATTGTCCACTTGAGCGCGCGTCGACAGAATGTATCCGGTGAAGCAGCCACAAAAGCGCACCTTTTTCGTCTGGCTTTACCGCTGTGCTAGTGAGTGATCTTTTGCAGTGGCGAAAAGAAGTTGTTTATCAGATTCGGAGATCGAGCAGCTGATCTTAAAAAGTGACAATAATTTCAATGACAATTCTGAAAGTTTTCAAGATACTGATGTTGCTAGTTCAGTTCGTAATCAATATTTGTTCAGTAGTGGTAGTGGTACAGTTGTGCCTCTAAAACAATATTATGGGATGAGTTGTTTTATGTGTTTTGTGGATGATGCTTTGTGCACAATAATAGCTGAACAGACGAACTTATATGTCGAACATTTCCTAGCTTCTCATCCCAATGTAGCAGCACGCTCCAGGGTTCACAGTTGGCAGGATACTACATGTGACAAGGTAAAAACAATTATTGGAATGCTTGTACTTCAAGGAATTCTTCACAAACCAGACCACAATATGTACTTTTCAAAGAGAGAATCAATTTCCACGGCTTTCTTCAGGAAAGGAGTGAAAAGTGGTTACATCTTTTATTGAAATTCGTCCACTTTGCTGACAATACTTCATATGACCCACTAGGCACTATCAGCAGAAAACTATTCAAAACTCGCCCCATTATGGAGCATCTGCGGCATAAATTCAGGTCAGTATATGTACCAGAAAGGAACATCACCGTTGACGAATCGTTGTTGCTCTGGAACGGATGGCTTGGATGGAGGCAATATAGTCCATCAAAGCGTAGCACATTTGGCATCGAGTTGTACGAACTCTGTGTGAAAGCAGCTCCACGTATATTTGGGACTTTACTGTTTCCACTGGAAAGGAAACTGATTATGGTAGCCACTATCCAGACGAAAAAATAACCTCTCGAATTGTTTTGGAGCTCGGACACGATTTACTCGGGAAAGACCACTGCATTTATCTTGACAACTGGTACACCAGTCCAGAGTTGACGGACAAGCTAACCAGCAATAACACCGACGTTGTCGGCACAATGCGGCAAGACAGGAAGGGGTTCCCTGACTTTGTAAAAAAGGAAAAACTAAAGAAAGGGGAGTACATAACATGGTGCAGAGTCAAGCAGATGGTAATGAAATGGAAGGACGAAAGAGACGTCATTATGGTCAGCATCTCCCATGACGATACATTTTTAAATGTAAACTCTTAGAAGGGAGTCGTTAAAAAGCCACATGTCATATGGTCATATGGTGGGGCGTGGATAGGTGCGATTCTCAGTTACAAAGCTACCAGATGGTCAGGAACGTGCTGAAAAAATATTATCACAAGCTTTTCCACCATTTCTTGGACATTGCATGCTTCAATGCATACATTCTGTTCAAGAAGCATGGTGGCGAACAAAGAAGAATGAACTTCACGATTAGCCTTGGCGAACAGTTGACCATACCTTCACCACAACAAGGGACATCAGTAGGACGCCCACCTCGAACAACGAAAGCAACACTCCTTACAGCCAGGCATTTTCCATACCTTCTGCCGCCCACAACAAAGAAAAGACCAACAAGGAGGTGTGTGGTGTGCACAAGAAAAGACCTTCACAAAGGGACTTCGTACTGGTGTGCACAATGCGAAGTTTCCTTGTGTGCAGCACCTTGTTTTAAAATGTTTCACTCTGAAAACGACTTGTAATATTGTGATAATACAGTTTTTTTAACTCTGCAGTGTATTTTATTCATTTCCACCCAATATCAATTTAAATTCAACAATGAAAACATGAAGGAAAACTTTTATGCGGAGTACAGTACGCAGCACCACCGCGCATATTACCCAGCGTGGAAGAGATGCGTGTGCGCAAACTACTCACTTAATGGGTTAACTACTGGATAATACTGTAACATAATTGTATCAATGGAATTTCCTGGTGTCATATGGATCTGCTAATGTTGTGGTTCCCTGCTGACAGTCTTAATATTCCCTCTCTCCTTGTGTATTTATGCATAGGTGACATTGCTTTCTCAAGTCTTGTATTGCCTTTGTAGGTAATGGACTTTGCTGGTATGAACTGCAGTGAAGCACAGCAATGTGAGATAATTCCTTTATGACAGAAGTGGTCTTTAATGCCTTATTGCTTAATACCTTCCTTATTTGTGTTCTTTCTTTCGTCGACTTTGTGGATTGGTCATTGCTACTATAACAGAAGGAAAGAGACTTCTCAGAAAGACTTAATTTTTTTTCTGTAGGGGAAATATTACTCAACTAGTCTGCCAAAACAGTTGCTATTTGTTTTTGTGAAAAATTGTACATGTACAAGGTGTACAACTTTTCCGTTTTTTCCCCAACATTTGAGACTTTAATGAAACAAATTGGTTGCACGTGTATCATTCAAAGTATTTTCCATTGCCGGTCACTACTTTCTCCAATCTTTTCGGCAGTGTACAAATCCCACGTCGAAAAAATTGTTCATCTTTTGAAGTGGTCCACGAATCAATCCAATTTGTGACTTCTTCATGAGATCGGAAGTGTTGGTCAGCCAGGCCCTGCACCATTGATCTAAACAGGTGATAATCATTGATATAAACAGGTGGTAGTCAGAGGGAGCAATGTATAGAGAATATGGCGGGTGGGGTAGGACATCTCATTTTAACGTTTCCAAGTACGTTTTGACCTCTTTTGCAACGTGGGGTCGAGCGTTGTCGTGCTGCAATATCACTTTATGGTGCCTCTCACGGTATTGCAGCCATTTGTCTTTTAATGGTCTGCTCAAACGCATTAATAGCCTTCAATAACGAGCACCTGTGATTGTTTCACTTGGTTTTAACACCTCACAGTACACGACACCAAGCTGGTCCCACCAAATGCAGAGCATGATCTTGGAACCACGAATATTCGGTTTGGCCATTGATGTGGAAGCATGGCAGAGATATCTCAATGATTTTTTGCATTTAGGGCTATTGTAATAACCCCTTTTTCATCCCCAGTCACAGTGCGATGCAGAAATACCTTTCGTTTTTGCCTCTGAAGCAACTGTTCACAAACACACAAAGCAGCTGTTCACAAACACACCAACACCGTTCAACGTCTCTCAGTTTCAGCTCACACGGGACCCAAGTTCCTTCTTTCCGAATCACGCCCATAGCCTCGAGACGTTTTGAAATGACTTGCTGTGTCGCTCCCACTAATCGTGCCAGTTCTTCTCGAGTTTAACGCGAGTCTTCATTCGGCAATGTCTCCAATTCTGCATCTTTGGAAACATTCTCTCTTCCATCACTGTGCCATTCTGAGATGTTAAAATCACCATTCTTGAAGCGTTGAAACCACTCACGACACGTTCTTTCACTAATAATGTCCTTACTGTATGTACTCGAGAGCATTCGATGGGACTCAGCCGCTGTTTTCATCGTATCGAAACAAAACAGTAACACCGCCCACAAATTACGAGAATCAGGCTCGTAAACTGACATTTTGAATCGAGAACAACATTGTGATGCAGACACAAATTGATTAATGTTCGAATGAGCTTATGTTGACCGAGGTCCAAGCTAACTGCCTGACATCTGCGATCTGTTTCTTTCGACCACTACTTACTGTTGTCGCCACGTATTGGCAAACAGCAGAAGCAAAGTTGTACACTTTTTGTTATCCTCAGTTTTTTTATCTCATAAAATTTCAAATCATTTTGTGTGCAAATGTAGAACACTTTGTCTTAAATTCTTTTTCTCTGAATAAACTGTTCTGTATTACAGGCTATAAACCTCAGTGCAGGTAGTGACTCATCAGTGGCTGTACAACGTAGAGGTAGATCTATGTGTTTATAATGAACTACTTCTTTGCATCACTTAATGGAGGAGCTTCACAATGAAAACAGTATTTCATATTTATTTTTTCAGCAAATGTAATGACTTTCAGTCTGGTGAGCTTCTGAAACATCACATTGTGTGGCTCTGCCTTAGGTGAAAAATTTAAAAGAATTTTTTTTCGCCAACTGGATCCCAAAGCCTCTTTACATTTCTCGTGAATAGTTTCAGTTCTCTTCATTAGATCTTACGCCTCATGTATCACAAGCAATTTGATTATAAGGATTGTGAATTCTCTATCGCTATATCGAGGCTTGAAAAATCAATTGAGAAAGTATTACACTTACCTCCAAATGAAACAACAAAAGACTTATTTTCATGATTATAGTGAATCATAGTTATTGTAAATAAATTAAACCAAGTGAATACTCATATTTGAATGTCAACACTTAGACAGAGAAGATATTAGTGGCACCAGGAGTAACTTTTAACACTACATATAATTGTTGTACTTTGCTAATTCTCTCTCTCTCTCTCTCTCTCTCTCTCTCTCTCTCTCTCTCTCTCTCTTCTTCTCACTCTCTTTTTTATAGTTTCCAATCTCTTGTATGGGTGGGTGAGAAATCCTCTTATCCTTGTAACCACTGTTCAGCATCAAATGTTATTATGCAGGTTGATGGCTATGTTATTTCTTATTTATTGTTGAAATTCAGGTATACATGTTTTCACAGTCGCAATCGAGCTTTAATTTGCAGAAACATGTGACAGAGTCTCTGCTTCGATTGAACAGTCTCCTGTGTTGTCGACATGCTCCTCAGTCGATACTAGGGGGTACGGGGACTTTTGACCCACCCTGTATGTCAAATGTAAATGATTTTGTGCAGCCTTACACTGTGAGCACAACACTCGATGTTTTCAGGTTTCCAAGGCAAGGAGAGGCGGACTGCGGACAAAGTGCTGCTCACTGCCTTCGAGCTACGCAGTGACCCTAGCAGCCGGCTCATCCAATCGTCCACGTGAGTGCTCTGCTTGCCCACCTGCTTGCTTACTGCACACTGTCTGTCAGTCTGTCACGTTGTGCGCGGCACACGTGCAGCGATCGTGGGTCCGGCGAGGCTATGTTGCTGGTTTACAACATTGCACATACGTGATAATTTAAAAACCGTTTTTACTCAATAATGGTAGTATAAGATTGCATTAATTGACAATTAAACATGACTGAAATCTTCCTTTGAGGTTCAATATCTTTCCCTTCTTCCTCTTGCAGTGGCAGCCTATCTGCTTTCACTGTTCAGTATCTGTGATGAAAACCTTTAAAACTGTGAATCGCTGTCCTATAATTTGTTAGGGATGGGATGTCTCTTTTGTTCAATCTGTGCTGTTCAAACTCCTTCCTCTCTTCCCTGAAACATTTGCAGGGAACTCTCGGTCTACTGTCAAATAGCTTAGAAATTTGTTATGTCAGCCTCTTGTCGTCCATCCTAAACGGGTGTCCGTAATATTTTAGCCTCCTTTTTTAGTAATTTACTTCATTAATTTTTCATTCCCTAGTACAGATATTCCCTTTGTCACAATCTGTACTGCCCATCCACAACCTTTAGACTTATTGTATG
This sequence comes from Schistocerca americana, assembly GCF_021461395.2. NCBI lineage: Eukaryota > Metazoa > Arthropoda > Insecta > Orthoptera > Acrididae > Schistocerca > Schistocerca americana. Next base: position 198,225,671 of record NC_060128.1, read on the forward strand.
GAGTAGGATTGATTGTTCTCTTGATAATTTCAGTTGTTCGTAAAAATATTTTAAGAAGTCTGACATCAGTCTTCATTGTCTAAAATATGATAAACCTCTTCCCAGAATGAAATTCCTAGGTACTCTGCGAAACAAAAATTGAAACTCTCACACATTTCAAAAAGTTTGCCTTTATTTGACTAAGAGAAATGAGCTGATAAATGTGCCCAGAAAAAAATTCTTAGAACATTCTGAAAGTTTACAGTAACATAGAATGCATATTTTATTGTGCAAATGTTAAAGTCTTTTGAGATAAAAATTAAAAACTGTTAGTGGTGAAATTACTTTGGTTGTGTAATAAAAAAAAGTGATCCCTTATAAATTAATATTTTGTAGAGCCTCATAGCAATAAAACCGTTAAGAAAATAAACACACTGAATTTGGTAACATGCAACATACCATTATGCTTTCCAATGCAGTTTTTTTACTCACTGCATTCTTCCCAACTCTTATTTATTTTACACTAATGGAAATGTGTCGGACACTATCCTACATCAGAACTGTAACAGAAAATTGTAATGTCCGACGTAGTCCACGGTAGATCTGGAAAGTTAATTTTATCGTGCCACCTGGAAAAACAGTTTATTTGCATGTTTAACATTTCTCAACAATTTTGAGCAACTGACAAGTAGCAGTGCAAACTTGCTGAATATTAGAATGACATTGAGCCATTCACCAAATTAAATGTTCTTTACTGTCTCAGAATTTTGTGAGTGCTAAGAAAGACTTCATCTTTCCATAGAAGTCTTTATTTAAGCCAGAAACCAAAAGTTTTGTTAATGGAATAGCCAACACAATTATGTAGAACCAAAAGTACCTGACTTGTAAAATGAGCTCAGTAGTTTGTAAGCTGAGGATATTGGAGGGAAAAGGAGATTTTAGGACTTCGGGTGAATAGCAAAACCTGTCACTTGGATCCCTACGCACCTCTCCGACTGTGCACACGTGCATCGAATAAAAACTTCTAAGTAGATTTTGACGAAATTCTTTGTAGGCAACGGACTTTTGTTTTGTGACGATTGCTCCTTCGAAATAAAAGTTTTGCTTATTTGAAGTTTACGCACATGTAGTGGAAGTGTTGAGTTGCATACAATCTGAATTGGAGACGGTGAGGGTATGTTCAGCTGCTAATTATTCACATGCAAATGATACCACTGCTGTGCACATCGTACTGACAGAGCATACTATGTGCTTGTACCGAGAGGGGTACCACGGTGATTAGCATGCTGAGTCACATTCAGGAGCACAACAGCTCAAACCTGTGTCTGGCCAACCCGATTTAGATTTTTCACAATTTTCTTAAATCGCTTGAGGCAAATGGTGGGACGGTTCTTTTGAAAGGGCACGGCTGCTTTCCTTCTCCGTCCTTCCCTAATCTGAGATTGTGCTCCGTCTCTAATGACCACATTGTCGAAGGGACATTAAACACTAATGAAATTACGATGAAATCCAGACCGTTAGCTGCTTACGAACATTGATAAATATCGACGGGGACAGTCGAAAATGTGTGCCCCGACAGGAACTCGAACCCGGGATCTCCCGCTTATGTGGTGCTCTATCCGACTGAGCCACCGAGGACACGGAGGATAGTGTGACTGCAGGAACTTATCTCTGGCACGCTCCCCGTGAGACCCACACTTCCAGCTTACTGTCCACACACTACATTTGTAGTGCCCCTGCCCACTATACTCATTGCCCGCAACAGTCGATCTACCGATGCCCGTAAGAGTTTGAGCAGTGTGAGTGCATCCGCAATGAAGGAGATCATTGGCCGGTATGCCTTATCTGTATGAAGACGGTATTTGTTCTTTTGAACATGTCTGAAACAACAGATACCGTCTTCATATGTACGTAAACACTAATCTCTTCCTCGTCCTCCTACATGTTTGTCAGATTGACAAATGAATTGTAAAATGTAATTAGTTACATCAGTAACCAAAACTTGTAACCAAATAATAATGTAATCTCACAGCAGGTCCCACACCACTTTGCCAAAATTAGTGTAAGATTGATTTAATAGGAAGCACTTTCACTACGTGTGCATATAAGCCAGGTACTTCATGATGAGTTGATTTGTGAACCTTTCATATATATGTTTAAAGCTAACACAAAAACTGTGCAAAAACTATTGACAGAAAATGTCGTGACAGTTGAAAATGTGTAATAGACTGGGGCTCGAACCCGTATTTCCTTCTTACCCCTGAGAGAAGCCGTATTATGCATCAGACGACACGAGCACATCTCCGGGCTGACTCGGACTTATGTCATCACTCCTGTTTCTACCTGGAATTTCCAAACACTGCTACCTAAGGCACTCCCTAGGGTTGTACATACTTAGCGTTGTAACTAATAAAAAAGAACTGATGTGTGAGAAAGCACATGAAAATAGAAAGAAAAAGATTCCAGTAAATATTGGTTTGCAAATGAGCCATTTGTGAGGTACTCGTGAACTTGTAGTTATAAACCACCACAGACTACAGTGTGAAATGTTGTCCTAGTTACTAGAAATGTATTTGAAATGTAAACCTTTCCGGGTCCGCATCTAAATGGGCTTAGATTTCACCCGTTGGCCACAGTTGGAGAATACGGTACAATGACGATGTGATACAGTACATTTTGCTGCCAATTTAAACTAAACTCCTTTAGGACCCAACAGTACCAACAGACTGCCGTGTCATATTGAGCTGACAGACATCACTGGATGTGGATACGGGGAGGGGCACATTGTCAGCACACCACTCGTTGCCAATACAAGGTGATATTTAACATACCAATACGAGCCGAGACTTATAGTTCGAGTACGGGCCGTACGTCAGCTTCCGACATCACCTAACCTGAACCTGTGGATTTTTTTGTCGAGAATTATCTCGAAAGAGACGTATACAATACTGCAGTCCGTACAGTCACGGAATCAGAACAGCGAATTGTACAGTCGTGTCGACCGTTGTGAGGTAATCGGGGTGTGTGAAAGAATTTGTAATTTATTGCAGAGACAGGTCCATTATTGCCTTCAAATGCGAGGATGACATGTGGAACACCTCGTGTAACAGGTTTGTGTGTCCAGTAGGTGAAATTTGAGCCCAATTAAATGGAGACTTGATCCAAAAGTTTACATTTCAAATACATTTGTACTAAATTAGGACATTACTTCACACAGAAGTGAGTGGTGGCTGCTAACGATGTATACTTTCATACGTACCAGTTTTTTTCTACGTCCAGTCGTATTAATGTCAACACCCGTCAAAAGTCCAAATAACCACCTTTTGCAGCACAGACCACTGCGAGATGTGCAGGTGGAGAGTCAGTGAGGTTCCAGATGTGGAGCCGCACCAACTCCAATACCGTGGCCAGTTGTGCTACGTTTCTCTGTTCAGGATCTGTGGCACAGCCCGATCGAGTTGGTCCGACAGATGTTTCGTTACGTTTAAACCCAGGAAGTTTGACGGCCAGGGGAGTACAGTAAACTCACTCTCGTGCACTTCGAACCGCACACGTCGCACTGTGCTGCTGCCGGCAGTTGCCAGAATGACGAGATCACCCGGGGAATGCCACAAAACATTCCCCAGATCATTAAACATTCAGGGTGTTCTTTGACATTTCGTGCCGATGGCCGTCTGCCCGATGTATCGCAAAATATGATTCACCTCAAAGAGGCCACCTGTTGCCACGCATTGGACAACCAATTGTGGTATCAGTATGCAAATTCCACTTTTAGTCAATGACGAACAGCAGTCAGCACGAGTGCAGGAACCAGGTGCTTGCTGCAGAGGCCCTGACACGGCAACATTCGGTAAACTGTCGTCGAGGAGATGCTGTAGGTAATCCCTCGGTTCATCTAAGCGGTCAGTTGAGTCAACAGATGCACATCTGTTCTCCCATACACAATTCCACACCCTTGACACCTAAGGCCCACCGTCCACCACAGTCATCTCGAAAGTTTTGGACGGCCCCTTTTTGCCGTGCACTGTGTACTTTAACCGAGGCAGCACGTGAACGGTGTACCGACTTAGCTATTTCGGAAATGCTTCCACCCTTGGCCCAAAAATCAATGATATTGCCCTATTAGAATGTCTGACGAATCGCTCCGATCCTGCGTTACGACAACAAATGCACTGTTTTCCGTGCTCCCTGACATGTTTTATACACCCTGCACGTCTTGTGCTGCCACGTGCCACCTACGAGTGTTTATTGCATGTCGATGTTGAACATATGCGGTGGTCACATTAATGTGACTCCAGTGTATATAAAAATCCGCTCAGATAGAGTAATGGTTTGAGCAACTGCTCGAGATAAGCACGGAAAACGGTTCTGTTTCACAGTCTCACAGAATTTCCAAACGGTATGCACGGATATCGTTTCGTGTCGCTGCAACTTGAGAAATTTCATCCCTGTCAAACCATTTATTTCATTTCAGTGCATCTAATTCTCTTCGTGTATTTGAAAGAGCCCAGCACCTGTAATCTGCACATGTGCATCAACTATAAGCATATCACTTGAAAGCAAATGAATGCTTAGATTTTATGTGAATGAAATTTTAATCAGTGTAACTTTTATTCTTGTGAGCTTATCACGATGAATCAAACCTGTGGTAATAGTGCCCACTGAAGAATAAAAGTACATTCAAGATGTGAAATTTCAAATATTGGCAATGGAAACACTTAAAAGAAGGGGGAAGAAAACTGTTCCTAACATTTGGAATATTAGTTCCTTCTTCAGGGATAAGAGGGGACAACTCACTCTGACACAAAAATGTGAGGGGACTCGTCTGTTGTGAGGATGAGTGGGTAGATAATGATCTAACAGGTTTTTTCCCCAGTTGCATTTTCCTTTTGAGATAAAGACACGAAGTAAAAGGAAAGGGCAAGCGGTGGCCAACAGAGACCTCAAAATGTGTCTGGTGACCACAGGAAAGGAAAACTATGTTTTTTAGATGGCGGAGGACCTAGCAAAACAGAGATAGTAGTTTTTGTAATATGTTTAATTGTAATCTGCAATAAATCATTTGTGTATAAAGTATTTCATCATTTTTCAGCAATGAAGACGCTGTGATTCTGTCGAATAATGCCATTTCCCAGTCACTCTTAAATGGCACCGACATGAAAATAGAAACACCAAATGTAAAGAAGAGGCACCGAAGAATGAAAAGCAGTGGGATGAAGAACACGGAATGTGACGGTGAGCGAGTTTCTGTGTATAGCGTGCAATGCAGCAGTACTCCTCTCTCTGTCTCTCTCTCTCTCTCTCTCTCTCTCTCTCTCTCTCTCACACACACACACACACACACACACACACACGTAATCTTCCACCACAGAAGAATGTGTGACGTATGACAGTGATGCAGCCCTTGTTATTATCAGACAAACTTTGGAGGATTGTAATATAACAAACAATTATCAAAGGGTATATCGGCTGGCTCAGTGCAAACAGGTTTATCCCAAATGCTAGAAAAATTGAAAAAAAAAAAAAATACTAATATCACCACAAGTTCATCGTAAAAGTTTGAGTGTAGTACTGTAAAACTGGGAATTCAATCAGAACCAAATTAATGCAGAATAAATGCATGGAGCAATGGTTTTCCACTCTATCCAGAGTGATATTCATGTCAGTTATTCTGTTTCAATGAGTTTCACGAGAAATAATGACTATCTGTACATTCAATACAATTGCTTATGACCTATTGTAATAGATGTTACTCACTGTAAAGGTGAAACACTGAGTTGCAGACAGGCACACAGAAAAGACATTTACACATCGGCTTTTGGCCAAAGCCTTCATCAGAAAAGGAAACAAATACACATCCATTCACACAGGCAAGCACACACGACCACCTACCTCCAGCAGCTCAAACCGGAATGCACCTGTCTGTCTGGAGGGGCAGGTAAGGTGAAGGGATAGCAGGGTACAGGTGGGGAGGATAGAAGAATGCTGTCTGACGGAGTGTGCAGGGACTAGACTGGCAACAAGTGCAGCTTCGGGAGGTTGCTGGGCAGGGAAGTGTATGGGGAGGGGGGGGAGGGGATATGGAGAGAGAAGGTAAAGCAGTGGGGAAGGTGAAAGACGCACGAGTGCGTCGGAGAGAGGATGGTGGAAGACGAGAATATGGAGGAGGTGATTGGACGGGGGGAGGGGGGGGGGGGGGGACTGTTGGGTGGAGTGTGTGGGGAGAGTAGGTTACCGTAGGTTGAGGCTGGGATAATTTCCAGAGCAGAGAATGGGTTGTAAGGATAACTCCCATCTGTGCACGAGGCTGGGATAATTTCCAGAACAGAGAATGAGTTGTAAGGATAACTCCCATCTGTGCAGTTCAGAAAATCTGTCGGTGGCTCGGGTAGTGAAGCAGCTATTGAAATCGAGCGTGTTCCATTTAGCCGTATATTGTGCTACAGTGTGGTCTACTTTGCTCTTGGTCACTAAACTCTGCTAGAGTGGGCCCATCCCAGAAGTCCAACACAACCTTCAATCCCTGCTTAATGCCTTAGGACCTTCCCAGAATCTTGAATCCATTTCCCTCCTCACCCCTGTGGCACTATGCACACCCACCTTCTACGTGCTCCCCAAAATCCAACCATCCTGGGCACTCTATAGTTGCTGGTTATTGTGCCCCTACTGAAAGAATGTTGGCCCTCATTGACCAATACCTCCAACCAGTTGCCCGTAATCTTGCTTCTCACCTCAAAGGTACCAATCACTTCTGTTCTTCACCATCTCCAGCCCTTTACCTCCTGGATCTCCACTCGTCACTGTAGACACCCTTCCCTATAGAACAATATCCCCTGTGCCCGTGGTCTTGTCACAATTGAGCACTACCTTTCCCAATGTTCTTCAGACTCCAAACCCACTACCTCATCCCTCATACACCTTACTAACTGTATCCTAACACATAATTACTTCTCGTTTGATGGGAACGTATACAAAAAAATCTGTGACACGGCCACGGGTACCTGCACAACATCCTCCTGTCATCCTGTCTACTGGCCTCCTAACGGAGACCTACCTAGCCTTCAGTCTGGTTCAGGCTCATTGACAATATCTTCACAATCTGATTCAGGCCCGAGACACTGTACACTCACTCGTTCACAACCTAGACACCTTCTCACCCATCCACCTCACCTGGTTCTCCTGAAACCAGTGTGCTACCTTCCTGGACATTGATCTCCTCCTCTCTGATGGCTCCATCCACACCTCAGTCCACATAAAACCCACAAACAACCAACAGTACCTGCATTCCACACCAAAAGATCCCTCCCATACAGCCTGACCACCCGATGAGGACATATCTGCAGTGACCGGAGCTCCCTCATCCACTGTGCTGAAGGAGCTCCCCTGTCTAATATGCTGAAGGGATCCACAGACAGGCACTATCTCTCAGATGTAGTCCACAAGCATGCCCCATCACCATACACTCCCAATCCTCATACCACCACCAAGAATCATCTAGAGTGGAGTGCCTCCTTTGTTACCCAGTACCACCTCAGAGTGGAACAACTGAACCACATCCTTTGTCGAGGCTTTGGCTATCGTCGTGCCCTGAAATTAGCTCACCTGACCCGACATCCTTCCCACCACTCCTAAAATGGAGTTCTGTCGGCCACCCGACCTCCACGACATCCTCGTCCGTCCCTATACAACTCCCAGTCCCGACCCTTTGCCACGGGGGTCGTATTTCTGTGGAAGACCTGTGTGCAATACTTGCCCGATCCACCCTCTCGATACTTCCTATTCCAGTCCTATCACAGACTTACCCCACCCCATCAGAGGGTGGCCACGCACCTGTGAAAACGACCGAGTCGTATACCTACTCAACTACATCATTGCACAGCTTTTTATATTGGCATGACTACCAAACAGCTGTCCACCAGGATGAAAGGCCACTGCCAAACTTTGATCGAGACCAGAGTAGATCACCCTATGGCAAAACACATAGCTGAACATAAAATGCTAGATTTCAGAGGCTGTGTCACTACCCGAGCCATCTGCATCCTTCATTCCATCACTAGCTCTTCTGAGCTCCGCAGGTGGGAGTTAATCCTACAGAACATTGTCTGCTCCCAGAATTATCCTGTCCTCAACCTGTGGTAACCTACTGTCCCCATACCTCCCACCCAATCATTTCCAACCCCTCTGCCTTCCAGTCCAAGTTGCTGGAGATGAATGTCATATGTACGTGAACTATGCTTGCTTGTGTAGGTGAATAGTGTGTGCTTATATTGTTGATATTCCAACCTGTAACTTCCATTGTTTGACTGTAATAGTTGTTATGTTTTTATTTGGTGTTTACAATATATAATTTGTAAATGATAACTGTTGAAAACATACCACAGTGGTGTAGGGGAAGTGTCTGATACAGAACACTAGTGGTCCGTCAAGCTGAGAGACAGCCTCAAAGCCATCTAAGCTACACATCACATGCACTATGTGTGACATTTTCAATATTCCTTCTCACTTTCCTGTAAGCCACAAACTTAGTCGCTACTTCATTATCATTATCACTTTAAATTTTTATGTGAGGGTAATGGCAGAAAAAACTTTTGTTAACATGATGCAAAAAACTAATTACATTTACTATTCAGTCTAAATTTACACCTTACAAACACATTAGTTTAATAGTAAGAAGGTCACACAAGTGAAACAGTATAATTGTTAATTTAACGCTGTTGCAGTTCCCAATATTTTGAGATAAAATTCAATCAAATGTCAGTTTTACATTTTGTAAGTGCAAGAACAAAAGATTTTTAATATTCGAGGATGGTTTTAGCAAGAAAAAGAAATGAACTTACGTGGCACACGTGGACTTTCTGTACAGGGCTTTTGTAGGGCAGCTTGTGGCTGTTGCCGGTTTGGTAGACCACAAGTGTCATGAACCAATTTGTTCATCCGGACATCACCGACACCATTGTGGTATGTTGTAAATGATTATCATTTATATCTTTGTGTATAAATGATTTACTGTGATCATTGCTTCTTGCAAAATTTGATGATTATAGGTCAATGGGAAGTACCCTATACATTTTGAAGAGTGAGTTTGCAAGTGTCAAAACATTTGACATAAATAGCTGTATCTTTTGATTTCATTGACTTAGAAGCTTAAATTTTGTACACCACCAAGGGACCGTGTAGGCCTTAGATGACATAAATTTCAATTTCTTATGTCTACCTTCTCCTGAGGAAAAAGGGTCTTAACAAGTGGACAGAAAGACAGTCAGTTTACAAATGACAAAACAAAATTTCATGTGTGATAGTTACAGATTAATCATTTTCAGACTTTTTCTTTTACTCGTGCTGCGAAACCTTGTTTCTTGCCAAATTTCATGATTTCAGGCCAAAGGGAAGTACCCTATAGGTTTTGATGAGTGAGTTTTGAAGTATTAAAATGTGTGACATAAATGGCCGTATTTTTTGAGAGACAGACAGTAGGATAACAAATGACTTTTTTTTTCTAACAATTTACACAGTTTTTGCTTCAATTATACTGTGGAACCTTGCTTCACGCCACATTTAGTGATTCTAAGTCAATGGAAAGTACCCTACAGGCTTTGATGAGTGAGTTTTCAATATGCGACATAAATGCTCTTATCTTTTGTTTGCATTGGCTTATAAGCTTCGATATTTTACATCACCAAGGGACTATAGAGCTTGGTATGTAGTTTCAATTTCAACTTGATACATGTTGAGGTTTACACTTGCTAACACGCTCTGTTCTGTGTTCACTAGATAGAGAAATGGTGAACATGAAGTACAGAATCACACAGAGCAAGACTACGCCAGGTCAGAAGCACTAGTTGTTGTCACGAGGCAGTCAGCTTAATATGAGGACCATACAGACAACCGACAAGAACTGCTCTTCCCAGCGCTTATATCGGGCAAGTCGACCGTGAGATCCCGCCACGTGACGAGGCGATCGACTCGAGGGCGCAGCTTCTTTCCGGTGTTTGTCTCGTAGTGGCCACTCGCAGTGCCGTTGGCAATGTAGGAAGTATGTATGGATCAATTTTGGACAGCTATAATAACTCTATCTCACTGTCCGAGTTAACAAAAACAATTATTGACAAAATTATTTAATTGGATGGATAAAAAATCTACTCACCAGGCAGTGCCAGAACACACACATAAAAGACAACTGTAACTGGCAAGCTTTTGGAGCCAGTGGCTCCTTCTTCAGGCAGAAGGGTTGATGGGGAAGGAGGAGGGGTGGTCTTTCCTTCTTGTCCCTTACGGTAAGTCTCCCCTGACCTGCAGTTCTGGGTGACTTTCCAGAAATCTACCCTTTTCCTAGACGTCTCCAGTCCTTTTCCTTCATCCCTCTTCCTTCCCCTTCAACCCTTCTACCTGAAGGAGGAGCCACTGGCTCCAAAAGCTTTCTAATTACAACCGTCTATTATGTGTGTGTTCTGCCACCGCTTGGTGAGTAGATTTTTTTATGTATCCAATTAAATAATCACTATCCGAGTCAGTTACATCAATACATCTACGCAATCCTGAGAAAAATGGTTATTAACAGTCAGACAGACAGATAGACAGGCGGAAAATAAAGTGATCCTATAAGGCTTCCATTTTTACTGACTGAGGTAAGGAGCACTAAAAAATTGGAATATCCAGTGAAGAATACTGCGTTTTGTCAAAAGATCATTTAGTCGTGATGCAGATGCTCACAAATGTTCAGTGGCAGACGTTACGAGACAATATCGTGGAGAGGTCTTAACTCCAAGAGTGTACACTTCCGAAAGAGTCAAGCAACAGGTTACTTCCTCCTGTCTACTTCTTGCAAAATGCCCGTGATGAGAAAATAAGAGAAATTGGAGCTCGTATGGAAGTTAACTAGATGTTGTTCTTCCTCCACACTGCCAACAAGTGCAACAGGGAAGTGAGGAAATGGTAGTTACACGAGAAGTGTCCTCTGCCACACACCATAAGGTGGCTTGTGGTGTAGAGATGTAGATGTAGATGTAGACTGTCTGATCAGCTTAGTACCTGACACACAGTGCCAACAGTCACTAGCATTGAAGTACGCCTTTCTAATGGTGCTGCCCACTGTGAGAACTCAGAAGTCACTTCTTGCTCTCCTTGTCTGTGCACATGAAACAGCATTGGCTTAGTTGATGGAGGATATGGCATAACAAATGCCATGTAAAGCGCACAGCAAAAATAACTGATGGTGTATGACTATATAATAGCTGTCTAGAAATTAACATTTTAATAAAATAATGGACTATTTAAAACAAACTTACAAGAGATTCTTAACACCATGCATTTGTATCACTTCTCTGAATAAACACCATTCAGATTTAAGCATTTATCATGTACATTAATGAGTTAACAAATTCCCTCTGTGTAAAATTTGGCCACCTGAGATTACAGTTAGCTTTTGGCATTATGTTAGAGTTCTCCTTTGGTGTCGAAGCTTTGGAACCCGAGGCACTTCTTCGTGTGTACAAAGATGGGAAAACCACTCAGAGACGAGTGTGGGCTGTAGAGTGCATATGCAAAAATGTTTCATTTCAACTTATGAGTCAATGCTCTTGTATACTGGGTAGCATGTGGCGGAAAATTGTGTTCAGAAATAGGAGAATGGTAGACGTGAAACCGCGTCACTTGCTTCGAGTGGCTCTTCTCAATTTTCTTAATGTCTCACGTTAAGCTTCAGAACTGATTGTCCTTCTGTGGCCCAAAAATACAATTCCTTCAGTGTCACAAAAGAAAGACGGTACCAGTAATCTTCTGGCTGGCAGAGTTTTGACTGTGCATTGGTTTGTCAGGTAAGGCATTATGACCTCAGACCACAGACATTTGTTTTATCTCCAATCAACATAGCGAATATGTCTCCCATTACCACTCACAGTTTTTTACTTGTAAGGCATCTTCCTCCACGCTGTTAATGCAAAAGTTCATTGCCGACTACAGCCAGATGGCCACTTCCATCTTCATCGTGAATATTTGTCCGTCCCATCTGAAATGGACGATACCACTAATGCACACTATCGTCTCTCTTCACATTTGGTCAGCACAAAGCACAAATTTCATGACAAAAGTCAACAGCATTGAGATCTTTTCGCCTCAAAAATTCACAGTACAGAATCGATTTCTTACTTATCGAGCGTTTCAGTTGCGATACTTGTTTTGAGTGACTGCTGCAGGGGACAAGAAGCATTGTGGCTTCCTCTCTGTAGTAGCTCTGACATTTATAAAGTCTGTGTCGCCTGGGATGGCACATCCGCAGGTAGAGGTGGAGTAGAAAGGCGGAAAGGAAGCGTGGTGGTAGGAGAACTGCACCTGTATGGCAGCAGAGAGCGGTCAGAGTCCACGTTGCTGAATTGCATCGCTGCAGATAACAGTCCGGCTCATTTGCCTACAGTACATTGTATTATATGTTCAAATCTATGAGGGGAATAATAAATATTAACCCTTAACCCAAAACATCTCTGAAATGTGCGTAACTAGAAATATGCGGTCTCTCAGACCACTTAATATTTTATATCACATAACTCCACAAGAGTTGACAGAAATCAAATAAATTGTCAGTTAATTCATGTGATAGTAAATTTAGTACTTTTCAGCCCATATAAACACTTTGTTGTTTAAATTATATAAAATAAACATGAAAGATCACAAGTACAAGGAGTCATTCAGTGTCAGATTTCATATGATTTTCACCATTGTTATACCAGACAATATATTGTTAAATATAAATAAAATATTGCACAAAACATAAAAAAGATAATAATCAACTGAACTGAAATATTAAATCACATCTCTTTTGCACAGTCGACACACATCTTTCTGCTGTATTCCAGGCAAACTGGGTGACCGCATTTTATGCACTCTTACACCATTTTCCGCTTCTTAGATGCAGGGCACTTCATACACATCTTCCTTTTGTCCATTCTGTCACTTGGTATGCCTTTGCTTGATTGCTGAGTGTCTTCCAAAACGTTGTGGTTCATTTCCTTGATATTTCTAGGTAAATTTTGAATTTTCAGGCATCTTCTGATATGTGGCTCCATCAGCTCTATGGCCAGACTTTTGGTGAATTTGAGACAATTTAGCGTGGAGTTTCCTCTGTAGCACAAATACAGAACAAAACTGTTCATGCAACAGATGTTTACAAGTGTGTAAAAGACTGCCATTGGCCAGTGCCTTGTACGTCTGTTTGACGAATAATTGGAACATTTCATGTCGAGCAAATCTACTCCAAATTTCATTGCATTGTAGTAACAAATATTTTTCTGGCTTATTTTTTATGGTATCATTTTCAATGGAATAATGCATTGAAGATAAAAGAATTACTGCCTTGTTTCTCTTAGGAAAAAATGAAACCAGTGTTGTATTCTCAGAGAATCCATATAATGCTGACCCAACTGGCCCACTTTTATCAGCCAAAAACTCTTGGGGAGTTTTGCATTTGTTCTTTCTGACCGTTCCTATGTATGTTAGCCCTCTCTTTCTCAGCTCACGAATGAGTTCTATAGATGTAAACCAGTTGTCAGTGGTAATGTTTCTGTTACTTCCTTCTATTGGTTTGCAGAGACATAAAACATCCCGAGTTGGTTTGGCAAGCTTTTTCTCTTCTTCTGTCAGGCCACATCCATCACTATCTTTCCATGAATATATGTAGGCATTGAAGAGGTAAGCGCTTCCAGAGCCTGCCAGGCACATAATTTTTATGCCGTATTTGGATGGTTTGCTAGGCATATAAATGTGGAAAGGACATTTTCTTCTGAATGGTACTACCATTTCTTCCACTGTAACATTGCCTGTTACACAGTATAATTGCTGAGAATTAACAATGAATTTCTCAAAAATGTTCGATATTGCAGCTGCGCAATCTGACTTCTTTCTTTCGTCTCTGGTAGTCGCGTTGTCAAGTCTCGGGCTGCTTAGAAGTATTTCAAAGTGCTTTGCCGACATTGTCACCACAAATATAGGACGACCGGTCAGATCCTTTTTGAAAAGAGACAACATATCTTCATGAGGCGATTTGAATATTGATGTCATCATTAGAAGGCTCTGTAATTGGATGGATTAGTTGTTTCCTGCAACTTTGCCCTTATTGTATTCAGTTTCACATTTTTATGTAAAACCATTTCATCTATCATGTCATCATCAAATAAATTCTCCCATATTTGAGATTTTGTAGGACTTTGTCTGAAACTTCGGCCTTTGGCTGTTAGGCCAGGCATTCCTCCTTTCGGAATGTTGTGCTCTGGTGTTTTTCTCGTTCTAACAGGCTCAAAACATTCCCATTGGAAATTACTTTTACCATAAAAGTACTTTGTTTGCTGTGGGTAAAAGTGCGGAAGACCAGAGGCCTGCTGACACACGACGACCACGAGAACCACAGTCTGTGGGCCCCCAGGTCGCCCCGATCTTTTTCTGTTCCAGATCTTGCTGCAGCTGGCCCCTTTATGCCGCACAGCCCTCCTCGATCTCAAACGGAAAAGAAGAAGAAACGTAAGTCCCGGGACAAGAGGCCTCTGGTGTCACCAGAGGTCCCATCCCCATCTTCGCACCCTGATTCTGAGCTGTCGTTCACAGATTTCGCCCCCTCCTTTATCAGTGATGGGTGGTTACCTGGCTGCACGACTGGCTTTAGCCTGTTCAACCCCCATTTGAACCATCGTTCTGTGGTTATCCAATGGAATTGTAATGGATATTACCGTCACCTTCTGGAGTTGAAATCCCTTATTTCGTGTTACTCTGCATCTTGCGTGGTTCTACAGGAATCTCATTTTACTGACGATCACTCACCGACCCTCTGTGGGTTCCGTGTTTTCTGTCAAAATCGGGTCGGCCCCCTGCAGGCCTCTGGTGGCATTTGTACGTCGGTCCGTACGGACGTTGCTAGCACGTGGATTCCTCTTCAAATTACATTGGAAGTGGTTGCTGTTAGGGTCCACGTGGACTCTGAGGTCACAGTTTGCAATCTTTATCTCCCTCCTGACAGGACTCTTACACCTGCTGCCTTAACTGCCCTTCTTCAGCAATTTCCTCCTCCCTTCCTCTTTCTCAGGGACTTTAATGCTCATCGTAGCTTGTGGGGCAGTGCATTTCCATCTCGTCAGGGTCTTCTCGTAGACCAGTTTCTTGCAGACCACAAATTGTGCCTTCTTAATGATGGCTCCCCTACTCATTTCAGTGCCGGTCACGGTACCTTTTCTGCCATTCTTCTCCCTTTCTCTTTCTTCTCCCTCCCTCCTCCCTTCATTACTCTGGTTGCCACATGACGATCTTTGTGACAGTGACCATTTCCCATCGATTCTCTCACTCCCTTCCCGCTCCCCTACGGACAGGTTACCTCGTCGGTCTCTACAGCGCGCCAATTGGCCTCTATATACTGCACAGGTCGTTTTTTCTCTCTCGGGTTGTATTGACGATGTCCTACGTGACACGTGTGACGTGATTGTTCGCGCTGCTAGCCTCGCTGTACCGTGCTCATCTGGACCATTTCGCTGCCGGCAAGTCGGGTGGTGGAATACGGCCATTGCCATTGCCATCTGTGATCGCCGTCGAGCTTTGCGACACTTTAAAAGGCACCCGTCATTGCAAACCTTATTACCTTTAAACGCCTTTGTGCTAAAGCCCGTTCCTTAATCAAACAGGGCAAACGGGTGTGTTGGGAAAGCTTTGTTTCTTCCCTCGGTTCTACTGTCCCTATGTCACAGGTATGGGCTACACTTCGCTCTCTCCGAGGTTACCATCGGCAGTCTACCCTCCCGGGCCTTCACCTCCCGGATGGCCTTTGCACGGACCTGTTGATTCTCACGGAACATCTTGCGACCCATTTTGCAACAGCATCAGCCTCCTATCCTGCTTCTTTCCTTCACCAGAAATAATGGGCTGAAGCTTCCACCTTATGTCTTACCCCTTGTCAGTCAGAATCTTACAACAAACCTTTTACCGAATGGGAACTTCTTTCCGCACTTTCTTCTTCTCGTGATACGGCCCCTGGCCCAGGCTCTATTCGTAACCGACTGCTTCGACATCTCAGTGCTCCACAATGGCAACATCTTCTCCGGGTGTTTAACCGTATTTGGCTCCGGGGTGACTTCCTTTGTCAGTGGAGGGATAGCATCGTGGTTCCTGTCCTCGAGCCTGGTAAGAACCCCCTGTTTGTCGAAAGCTATCAGCCAATTAGTCTGACAAATGTTGTTTGCAAGTTACTTGAACTGATGGTAGCCTGTCGGCTCAATTGGGTCCTCGAATCTCGGGATATATTGTCCCCTTACCAGTGTGGCTTCTGAGAGTGACGGTCTCCGATCGATCGTTTAATTCGCTCGGAATCTGCAGTTCGGCAGGCCTTTTCCCAGCACTGCCATTTGGTTGCAGTATTTTTTGACCTTTGCAAGGTCTGTGACACGGCTTGGTGCCATCACATCTTACTTACACTTCACGAGTGGAGACTTCGGAGTCCACTCCCGATTTTTATCTGCCAGTTCCTGTTCCACTGGTCATTCGGGGTTTGGGTTGGTACTGTTTTTAGTACTCCACGGACCCGGGAGAATGGCATCCCACAGGGTATGAGTGTACTTCTTTTCCTCATTGTTATAGATGGACTTGTGGCCTCTGTCAGTCCTTTGGTTACCCCTGCTCTGTATGTGGATTATATCTGCATTTGTGTTAGTTCCTCTTCGATGGCCTCTGCAGAGCAGCAGCTACAGGGAGCTATATGGCGTGCCTCTGCACGGACCCTCTCACACGGGTTTTAATTCTCTCCTTTAAAATCGCGGGTGGTCCACTTCTGCCGCCTTACTACGAACCACCCCGACCCGGAGCTCTATCTCGATGCGCAGCGATTATCTGTGGTCCCACAGTTTCGTTTCCTGGGTCTTCTTTTCGACAACAAGCTCACTTGGCTGCCTCACATTGGACTTCTGAAGGCAGGATTTTTCCATAAACTCTGTCCTTCGATTCCTTGCCCCCACCTCCTGGGGTGCAGACCACTCCATCCTTCTCCGCCTTTATCGGGCTTTGTGCTGTCTCGCTTGGACTGTGGTTGTCAAGTTGTATCTGTTTGGCCACCGGTGCCTTCTCTACTAGCCCTGTTGATAGTCTCCTGGTTGAAGCTGGGATCCCTCCCCCCCCTCTCTCTGTTCGGTGATCCCAGCTTCCGGTTTCTTATGCAATCGCTGTCCGTTCCTGTCTCACTCATCCTTCCTATTCTATCCTGTTCCCAGACCATGGACGTCACCCACCTGATTCCCACCCTCGGGCGGGTTCACCAGTTGGGGTCCGCCTTGCGTCTCTTCATCGTAATTTTCAGCTTCCTTCTTTGTCCTGTCTCCAACGTTCCTTCCCCAACCCCCCCCCCCCCCCCCCCAACCACCCGGTTAGTTCCTCGGCCCCAAATTCAGATGGATCTCCACCGAGGTCCAAAAGATTTCATTCCCCCAATGGTGTTCCATTGTTTTTTTCGCATTCCGTTGTTTTTATCCGACAAATTTTATGGGAGTTTCGGGATGCTGTTGTTTTTTACACTGATGGCTATAAATATGCTGATCATGTGGGATATGCCATCACGTCCTCTGTTGGCACGGAATATCATCTCCTGCCACCTAAGTGTGGGGTGTTTACTGCAGAATTGATGGCAATTTCCCAGGCCCTTACCTTTATTAAACAGTCTCAACTCAACTGAATTTTGCTATGTACGGACTCCACGAGTGGCCTTCTGGCTATTGACCAGTGTTTTTCCCGGCATCCCTTGGTCTCGGCCATTCGTGACCGTCTCACTGATCTTCACCGTGCTGCTTGTTCCGTTGACTTCCTTTGGGTCCCTGGCCATGTAGGTATCCCAGGTAATGAGCTTGCTGATCGTTTGGCTTGGGGAGCAGTCACTTATCCCCACCCCCCCTCCCCTTCTCTGTAACCCCTCCTGCAGTGGATTTACGGCTTCACATCAAATCCCACTTTGCACAATCATGGGCAAACTCTTGGGAGGCTACCTCCCTGTCCAATAAACTTCGTGCAATTAAGGTGACACCTGTCCCGTGGCGTTCTTCCTTCTGCCCCTCCGGAAAGGCCTCAACCACCCTGTGTCGTCTCCACATCAGCCGTATCAGAAAGACCCACGGTTTTCTTTTGCGTAATGAGCCACCCCCAGTCTGTGATTGTAGAGCCTTCCAATCAGAAGCCCATATTTTGGTGGAGTGCCCCCTTCTTTTGACTCTGCCTACTAAGTACAGACTTCCCCCACTTTACCTTTAATGTTGGCTGACGATTCCCAGATGGTCGAACTGGTTCTCAGTTTCCTCCGTGAAAGTGGTTTTTATTCTCAGTTTTAAGATTTTTAATCTCACTCTGGTGTTGGCGCAGGGCGGTGAGGGTTGGGGTGTCTCCCACTGTAAGCTGTGTTTGGAGATTCCTGACTCCCCTCCGTGGCCAAGATCCTCTCTTTCCCTTTTACTCTGTTTTTTATTGCTTTTTATAATTGGTTAGTCTCCTTTTACAATACACACTTCTACATTCTAGTGGTTTAAATAGCAGGTGGTCTTGCCTCTGCTGCATCAGAGGTGGGATATTTCCTGCCTCTAGCATAGCCTTGGGGTTGCCCACTTGCTGACTTCCGTCATTTGGTTTTTACCATTGACAACACAACTGCACTTTTACGTTTTTTAGCCTTTTACCTTTTATCGTTCTGACTTTTCTGAGGTGTCAAACTGTCTGAATGGATCACATTTGAAACAAGGGACTGATGACCTTGTTCTGTTTGGTCCCTTAAACCCCAATCAACCAACCAACCAAGTTCAGTACTTTTATGAAGTTTGAATGGAGCAGGTAGAAAAGTTTCAGAAATCAGTGTGCAATTCTCTTGCCTCTGTGCAAAAGTCATGACAATTAAATTATAAAAAGTGGACATTTACAGAGGGAGAGGGAATATATATCATAACAGTTCGAGGTACTCTGGTCCCACTTTACTTGCTGTCTCAGACAATTTAAGTTTGTATCCCTTTTTTTTTTTTTTTACTTCAATATGAAAGGAATGAAACTCTGTGTCAATACAGAGAGTAATTGATAACTGAAGAGAGAAGAGAATGGTTTCATTACACAGTTGTACGTAATTATATTAGTAGCATCAAGACGACATATTTCTGTTGCAGACTCTGACGGCTATGAATTCTTCATTGTCTCCCTGGACAACAAACAGTGGCATTTTGAAGCCAGCAACTCAGAGGAAAGGGATGAGTGGGTTATGGCCATTGAACAGCAAATCCTCAACTCACTGCAAGTAAGTAGCATCCAGTTATTTATCAAGAATCCAGTCTCTGCTTTATAAAGATATGCCTCACATGTATGTAACTTTAGGATGACAGTACTGCATGGCTACTTTACTTACATTCCTGCTAAGTCAAATGTTTTCCATCATATCACTAAAATCAGATAATATTATTATTATAACAACAACACTTTTATAACCAGTTTATTCATTACAGTATTTTAATATTCCTAAATATTCATCGTTGCCACCAATGAAAGCTTCCACTTAGAAAGACAGAAGAAGTAGTCATTAGTTGTCAAATATTGATCAAGTGACAGAGCAGAGAAGAAATTCAATTTTGTGTCTAAATTCAAAGCTACTGGGGAACAGATTCTTTCTCTTTGAAAAATGTTTGCTTATGTTCTGTCCTATTCAACAGCAACTGGTTCTGAATATGCCAAAAATGTCAAGTAATACAGTATACAAACACATTTAAAATTCAGTTTGTTTTGATATGTCATGCAGTTGTCAAGATTGCTCTCCAATTTACATAAAACTTTCACTGCGTATTTTTTCATTGCTACTAAGACACAGCAAAAGAAAGATGTTCTGCTTAATTTTCAGCGAAGCTTAGTAAAAAAAAATATTACGTACCACCCAGCATCACACTTTTTACTTGCACAACTTTTCTATTTCAATGAATAGTATTCTTTATGCAATAAAATCTTCACGGGTTTTACCACAAGATGGAATGCGTTCTCATTGAAATCTCATGCATCAAGGAACCCGTGAAGATTTTATTGTATTGATACACTGTGGAAACTAGATGCTGTATATTTTTGAATGTTGAAATAACTGCTGGTAAGTAATTTTTTAAAGTGAAAATTTCATCTTAAGTGCAGGAAGAGTTTTGGGTATAATTGTGGATAAACGTCTGCCACAGAAAGAGTATGGAAAACGTATTTGTAAGAAAGACAGTACAAATATGTAATTTTTTGAAATAGGTCTAAGCCTTCACAAAACACAATAGCTCGAGATAAATATATTTCCAATCGATAAATCCGCATCTTCAGTACGGTATTGAGATACGTGGTAGAGCACCGGCAGGCTTTTTAGACTACAAGGAAAGACAGTAAGATTTGTAGCTAAGGCAAATAAAAGAATGTAAAATACTTACCTCCTAGTTTATGTACATTCTGCAGGCAATCATGTTTCTGAAGCTAAATTGAAAACACATTGTAAAGAACAGTAATGTACATAAAAGCAACACATGGGAAAGGAAATACTTTATAGAATTATAAGTAATAAAAAAAGCAGCAAATTACAGTCCACACACAATAGGGATAATTTTTTACAATAGACTGTAATCTCACTTTAATATGGCCAATTTAAATACCTTACAAAATAAACTGAAGTACCTATTAACAGAGAAATACTGTTATTGAATAAATGATTTCAAATTGTTGTGTCTCCTTGTAAAATTGTTAGTTTATGTAGTCACAAACTTAGTTTTGTAAAAGAAAACAGATATTTTTTTATTCTTGACTCTTTATATCAATGTATGTATTTACTGTTCACTAGCACGAGAAATAAAATTAGCACAAACCCTGTATCTCAGGATTATGTAAACTGAAGCTGTCACAAATTGAAAAACTGATCATTATATGCATAGCATATAAATAAATAAAAGAAAAATAAAAAGTTAAAACAGTATTGGGCTGTAGTTTTTCTAGTGTGATCGTCTGCATTTGTTGCCAGATGCGGCAAATTTTGTAACTATTGCCAGCCTTTTAGACTCTGTTCCTCATGTTTGTCACAAATAAAACCACGTTTTACTTTGAATAACCAAAAATAATGTATCTGTCATTTCAATATTTCCAGGCCAACGAGAGCCTCAAGACGAAATTCTACGGTGCTGACGCAGCATCGCTGGAGGCGATCAGGACGAGGGTTCCCGGCAACTCGCACTGCGTGGACTGCGATTACCCCAGTGAGTGGCAACTGCAGCGAGGGGGGTGCCTCAGTTGCTGAGAGTGACACACACTGATCTAGTATGCAGTACCTTGCCCGTGAGCTCTGTTGTCACGCTTACAGTTCAGACAGACCCAGGCACACAGTATCAGGTGTCTCTAGTTTGCTGCTTGTATTTGCCTGTTGCCAAACTCAGTTTATTAGTAAGTTATTCTTATGCCCCATTGTTCATTTTTACCATCTCTCACTCTACTGTGGAATGCACTAAATAATTTACAGGAAGACTGCCTTTTCTCGGCCATGTTTGCAGTATGCACGATTACTGTTACAAGTGATTTACTTAATCAGTTTATTCTGCAAATTTCCATTTACTAATGAGTCACAGAATTTCTTTGAGGGAGAGGGGAAACAGAGGAGAACTCTGGTTACAGAGATACTGTTGTCAGAATACAGAAATTTGTTTTAAGAATTGTGTAGGGTGTTTCACGAGGAATAGTTAGTATTCGGGGATACGACACAAACCACCGTTCGAAGGAAAACTGTCAACTAGACACGGGCTCTACAATGCGTACCTTCAGAGCTGTGAACACTTAATCTTTGATAGTGTGAAACAAATCTCTTCTACTGCAAGCTCTTTAGTTTCCATATTTTG
Organism: Schistocerca americana; assembly: GCF_021461395.2. NCBI lineage: Eukaryota > Metazoa > Arthropoda > Insecta > Orthoptera > Acrididae > Schistocerca > Schistocerca americana. Next base: position 198,247,519 of record NC_060128.1, read on the forward strand.
AGAGATGGTCAATCTGTGAGTCACACATCTTCTGCTGAACAAATGCTCATACCTCTTAAGGTATGCATTTTAGATCCCATGTTTAGTGGACATTTATTTATTTTTTTATTTATTTCCCCTATACTATGCCCACCAAAAATATGGAAAGGAAAGCAAAGAGCTTTCAGTAGAAGAGATTATTTCACAGTATCAGAGACGAAGAGGTGCTCATTGCTCTTAAGACATGCATTTTAGAATCCACATTTACTCGAATTTTTGCTTTGCGCGATCGTTCCCGTATATTCGGAATATCGTACGGGGACTTCTTCAAAAAATTTAGTGTTCCACAACTGCTTCGTGATAATAAAACCGACACACTGCAGAGATGAGTTTATGACTGGAAACGGAAGAAAGACCATCTTACTAATACTTGTCTGGAAACGGACGGTGTGCGCACGACGGAGACGGATCGTCCCGTAGAACCCGGTCCTCCGAATCTGGTGTATGCAGAGTCTACTGCCTCCCTGCATGCTCGTCTGTCTAAAAGAACCCACACAAACCTCCAGAAAGGGCTCGAAATGTCGTGTGATGTGGTCGGCGTCTGGAGGGTACTTGTTTTGGTATAGCCGTGCTACCTCTTAACCGTTTCCATCTGCTCGGCCGTACACAAACACCGTCTCGGTTTGTTCCCGAGACCGTTCTGCTGCTTACGGTATGCTGTGTCAGTCTCACAGCCTGCAGCAGACAAAGTCAGAGGAACTTTCATTAGTCAGTGCCATCTACTGTGGCAATGCTGCATTTCTGGACACATGTTCGTAAGATCTTTTTTGTCCATTTCTAGTCAGGAATCCATCCCTGCAGGTCGTCAGTTTTATTAATGTTCACCCTGTATACGTTAGTGTCATTTCTCATTACTGATATTTAATATAGCATATATCACATAGGAAGGTGGAGCCACACAGAGCAAGAGAGTGATAAGGAAGCACGGAGGGGATGAGGTTTGCTTACACGTGAGGGCAGAGAGGGTGGCAAGTAGGTCCACATTGGTGAACCACAGAACGTGTAACTATGGGCAGCAGTCAGGCTGATTTGGTTGTAGAACATCCTATTGGAAGTTCAAATATATGAGTAAAATAACAATGTCATTACTGATATTCATCACTGTGTTTCTTACAAATTGTACTTCACATCTTGACGATATTGTGTCACTTGGTGCACAGCAGTAGACCTAAATGCTTCACTCCAAATCTGACAAGGCAGGCAGAACAGCTGGCACAGCTTCACAAAGACATTTCTCTTACAGGATTTGTTTAAATTAATGCACTGCAGGAGATAAGCACGGGTCTGGTTTTCAGTGTCCAGATTCTTTTTACTTTTAACCCAGATCGTACTGTCAGGATTCTCGGTGTTCGCACCGGGCACCTTCTTGGTGATAACTGAATTGTAAGTAGCATTCGCTGTTACAGTCAGTGGCTTCAGAGCGAGGTGTGGTCAGAATTATTCGGTGAACTTCTTGGAAGTGGCTGCGTTCATTTCTGAATGGTAGTGACTGCTCTTTTTCTCACGCATTAATACAAGTTTGCTCCCAGGACCGAAACTGGAGAAAGAGCCGACGTGCAGATGACAACCTGTGTGAACTTTAAAACTGCCAGTACTAATTTTTCAGCATATTTTGGTGGTATACTTCTGGTTGACCCACATTTCGTCAAGGTTACACACTGTAGAAATACCTCACCCCTCATTTCACGCATCTCGTTCGGGAATGCACCTCGTAGTGTAGTGTGTCACTTTGTCGCATTAAAAATTTTCTTTGGTCAGTACTTGTAACATATTTAAAGCCAAAGTCTTTTACAATTATTTGATTGATGAGCCACTACATTTCAAGACAATTTTGTGAGGCACAAGATACTCGTGGTGGTCTACTTTTAAAACACTTAAAACATCTTTGTCAAAATTGTTCTGCAGTGTTACAGCTTCCTTGGAAAGTGGGTGCTTTCCAGGCAAGACAAAGCAAACTTTTGCTAACTTCCTTCAACTTTGATACTTATATTTATAATTTTCTGTGGAGTTTCCTTACTGACATCACATGCTTCTGCAGTCAATTCCTGTGATTTTAAAATGTCTGCTAGTCTGCTATAGGATTTACATTTGAAAAGGTAATAAATGTGGTAAATAATCCCCCCAATACCAGCCCCTGAGGCACTTCTTGTTTACTGCCATAACCTCACATATTTATTTATGGATCGCACTGGCACGCACGTGTGTGCGTGCATGTGCGTGTGCTCACACACACACACACACACACACATGTTCACAGATACACCACTACCACAAAATGTCACTGGCATTTCGCTCTGTGACATTGTATCTGCACAAAGAACAGCAATGGCTATAGGAAAGCAGCAATCGTCATCGCAACTAGGTGCTCAGAGAGAGGATAAATCTTAGTGGTTGTTGGCGGTTACTGGAGGTGGATGCACAGAACAGCTGGAAACTTGGCCGTATTCTGATGTGCTGCGTTCTGATGTGATGTGAACTGTAGGACCAAAAACACCCTCTACAAGTGCTTTGAGGAGTTAGCATTGGCAGAGAACAGAGTCAAATATGAGGATACATGTGTGTTCAACAGCCTTACGAGGAATATTAAATGTCTTGTGATGCATTTGGCAGAATTTAGGACAGAATCAGATGTCCTTACTTGGGCAACTCCTACTCCATTGAAGAGTATCTTCAAGTTACTCTTAAAATTAATGTATTAGATTATTTTATATTTAAAATTAGCTCTTCAAATCAATAATGTTTCATAGCGTCAAGTCATTTCATTGTATTGCACTTAACACTTTGGAGACCGGCCACTTACAAGGCTATTGTGCCCAGGAAAGTGACCAATTATGCTTTTTTAGTGGCACATATGTAATTGATATAGTTCGGGGGGATACGTACTGAAAATGGCCACGCTTCAAGATTTATTTTTTGTATTTGCATTAGTTCTTTGATAGATCACAAATTTGACAGTAACGATGGCAGAAAGTATGAGTAACCTCCCAAGAAAAAAGTATGAGGTGAGTTATTGAGCAATTTCTTCCTTTTGAACTTCCCAGATTTCTTGCTCACTCAACAAACATGATGGTTTGTAGCAGAATCACAGCAAAACCTAATGAGTACATGCACGAAATTACATCAGTGTGTTCATATTGGAGCAATTAGCAACAGGAGCTATTATGTACACTTCTTTTTTTAAATAAATGTAGAAATTAACAACCGGCACCAGTCATGGGACAGGTTGCAAGACGTCTGTAAATTGTTCTCATATGAAATGAGTCCAGTTTTTGAGCATAGTTGGCTTGCACATGGAGAAAATTGCAGCCCAACCTGTACTCGAATGCAATGTTTTTAACACAAAATAGCAGCCTGAGCTATATTGGCAGAATATGCTGATGTTGCTAAAAACTGTGGAAGAATGTTAGAATGTTGGTGCTGGAGATAAATTTGGTACATTATTACAACATTAGAATTATTACAATGCACGCATACATTACTACAATATTAGTGAGGAAAATGAAAGTAATGTGCTGACACTGAGTATAAATTTAGGTGTTAAAGAACTCTTTTCTGAAGGCACGTATTTGGAATGGAGTCTTATGGAAGTGAAACATGGCCAATAAAGAGTTCAGAGGAGAAAAAAATTGAAGCATTTGAAATGTGGTGCTGTAGGAGATTGCTGAAAGTTAGATGGATAGATCAAATAGCAGTTGAGGAGGTACTGAATAGAATTGGGGGGAAAAACAAATGTGTGGTACAACCTGATCGAAAGAAGGGACCCCTGGTAAGACGCATCCCGATTCATCGAGGAACCCTGTTTGCTAACGGAAAGAAGTGTGTGGGGGACAGGGTAGAAGCCATAGAGCGAGATTGAGGGCTGAATACAGTCAGTCAGTACCACAGCAACATTGCAATATTTTATTAGATAAAAAAATAAGAAACATTCTTGCTGATCACCCCTTTTAATGACTCCAGTTTGTTATTGATGTTATTATAATGCTCCGTCAGCACATTCAGTTAACTAGGGAGTTGGTATAATAGTCTTATAGCTGCTTAAACTGCCTCCCCCTGTGCCACAGTCAGTTTAAGTCACCAACAGTGGCGGTGATTTTTATTTGTAGTGTGATTTTTTACAAAATAGGAAATATTTTTCTCACTTGATATCTTCTGCAAATTATTAAAATATAATTGGTTGAATTTCAGACCCAGACTGGGCCAGTGTCAACCTGGGGGTTCTGATGTGCATCGAGTGCTCCGGCGTGCATCGCAACTTGGGTTCCCACATCTCGAGAGTGCGGTCGCTGCATCTTGACGAGTGGACGTGAGTGCACCTGAAACTTCTTAACTTTTTTTTGGACCTTTCTTGTGTGTCTGTGCTGTACCGTAAATTTGACAGACTGTTCCAAAATGTGGACCGGGCACTTTCGTACTAGCCTTGAACACCGACGGACTCTCTGCGAGACGTGGAATGCACGACTCGGGATTTGGAATTACGTTGAGAACACTCTGTGTTGCTTGTGAGTCATTCGGAATATTAAGTTTGACTGGTTCTGGATTTCACAGATCAGAATGTCAAAATGACCCACAGTGCATTTGAGAACTCAGTATTCGCACAGATTGTCAGTGAAACAGGATGCCATGTCTGGTGTTAAAGAATTGTCACGGAGAGACTTTTGATGGTGATGTTGGGGGGGGGGGGGGGGGTGACTGTACCATCTGCCAACAATGGAAGTTAACATAATCTTGTCACACTTGTTTGTATCATAGTAGTGGATTTTGTGTCTTCTGTATCTTTATTATTACTTGCTCTGTTTTTCATGAGATAATGCGAAGGTTCAGTAAGGTCTTAAATATTTTTCTGATGCATGTCCTCACACAAAAGAATCCAAATATATAAAAGTGGAGAAACAGTTTTAGGTTTCACAATACGTGATAAAAGTGATAAAAGTCAGTTCTATCAAAGTAGAAAAACAATAATGTTATGAAAACGACAGACTGCTGCTCACCATAGAGATGAACTGCAGACAGGCACAATGAACAGACAGTTACACAGCTTTTGACCAAAGCCTTTTTTTAAAAACACACACACACACACACACACCTCACACCTCACACCTCACACACCAGACTGCTATCTCCAGCTAGAATGCAACTGCTGCATTGAATGAAGCAGCAATCTGGAGAGGGGCAGGGAAGGGGGTATAGGTGGGGAGAGGGAAGAGCACTGTTTAGGGGATTGTGCAGGAACTAGATTGTGGCAGGACGAGACTTTCGGGTGCATTGTTGGGAGGCTGTGAGGGGTGAGGGGGAGGGGGAGGGGAGGATGAGGGTGCTTCGGCAGAGAATGGAATACAGTGACGGTGAGGAAGTGAATTGGGTGGAGGTGTGGGACAGAGGCGATGGAAACTGTTGGGTGGAGGAAGTGGGAACATTAGGTTACTGTAGCTTGAGGCAGGATGATTTTGGGGGTGGGGAATGCGTTGTAAGGATGACTCCTATCTGCACAGTTCAGAAAAGCTGGTGATGGAGGGGAGCATCGAAATTGCCCGGGTTGTCCGTGACTGCTTCACAACCTGAGCCATTTGGATCCTCCCCTTCACCACCAGCTTTTCAGAACTGCACAGACAGAAGTCATCCTTACGACACATTCCCTACTCTGAAAATTATTGCGGCCTTCACCCGTGGTAACCTACTGTTTGCAGTCCCACACATCCTCTGAATTCGTCTCCCTTCACCCTCATTGTATACTGCCCATCATTCCCCTTGCTTACTTCTCTCTTTTTGCAGTCTTGCCCCCCTTCCCCCCCCCCCCCCCCCCCCCCATGCGCTCACCTTCCCCACATCCTCCTGATGCTGCACCCGGCAGCCTTCCCTGCCACCATCTAGTCACTGCACGCTCCACTAAACAGAGTTCTTCTCTTCCTCCACCTTGCTATTCCTCCTCCTCTCCACCCCACTCTGAGTTGCTGCTTTCATTAAAAGTGGCAGTTGCATGCTGAACGGAGATAGCAGTTACGTGTGCATGAGATGTGCTTGCTTCTGTGAATGCATTTTTGTTTTCTTTTTTGAACAATGCTTTGGCCAAAACCTAAGTGCGTAACAGTCTTTTCATCACATCTGTCTGCAACACAGCTTCTCATCTCTAAGGTGAGTAGCAATTTATCCTTTTCGTAATACTGTCAATATTTCCACCTGGACTTTCCAAAGCAAAATCACACATTTTTTCCTCATTTCACACTTAGAAAGAAAACAAGTTTTCTTACTGAAATAAATGTTGATGTTTTGAAATGTTTGGACAAAGTTTTTCTGTTTGTTCAGTTTTCAGCAGAGCAGAGAATTTAATATACGACCTTTTCTGAGAACGCCTGCTGTGAATGTTGCTTCGGCCTTTAATAAACTCTATTATTGTTGCTAGTTTGTTAATTCTGATACTACGCTCTGACCTTTCGTATCACCTCACTTCCACCGTTCATTATTAGGTTACGAAGTGACAGTGCGTGGCTGTTCCACCCACTGTGAAAACACTTCCTTTTGATGGTGTCATTTCCTTTTGTTTCAATTCATTCCCCTGATATCCAGTATGAATTGAGCTTTAACCTATACTCTGAAAGTTGCCTTACAGTGTATGACAGTGTACTGATGTTTCCCCGTTTCCTGTGCCAATGAAAAATAGTGCACTGCGCATTGCCATCCCTCACTTCCAGCCGTCTGCCTAAATGGTGATGCACAACCCCGTGCCTCGACAGCACGGTTACTTCGTCTGGTCGGACACTGCTGTGTTTCAGATTTATTTCAGTAACAGTGTCAGTTTCTCCATTTTGGCTGTATCACAAATCTTATTTTGATGTTCAATTCACATACACTACATACTAAATGTGCCCCAAAAATCGAGTGCTGTAGCTACAGCGAGGGTTTGGCCTAACTTGCTCCTGCTGCTGGCAGATCTTCTGACACGGAATGTGTGGCCACCGAATTTCACTCTCGAGGTGATTTTAGTGTCGCCCGGTTTTTGTTGACACAAGTGGTGATTAAGGCACTCGAGTTTAACGTCTCGTACACGGAACTCGAGTTTAAAGTCTCGTTTAGACCTGACTGTTCGTGAACGTCAAAATAAATTGTGCGATCGAAATAAATTGTGCGATGCAGCTGTGTGGGGAAGTGGACATTGTTATTGGATTAACTTAAATGACAGCTGAAATAAACCTATACGCTGCCCTAAGTGCAGTGGACCCCACAAAAATAGACTTCGCATTTTCGTTCCATCCGTAGCCCGGTGCAAGTAAGGTTCAGTTGTAATTTAACAGTTTAAGAGTATACATTGGCTTAACCACATTTATAATTTTAACCATATTAAAACTGACATTTTGTAGATTAACTAGCTTCCAACTTCTGAGTTACACCATCACAAAAATCAGAACATTCTGCTGAATAAAATCACAGATCAGTTCAAAAAATGGTAGTAAAATTTATTTGGACGAAATTGACTCTGTGATTTTTTTTTTTTTTAAAGAAACCTCTGCAACCATCTTGTGGTGTGCCATCTTTGTTGTGACTGAGTGATATGTTGAACTGTACACAGTCACAGATCAACAGCACTAGCCACAACTCAAAGCAGCTCACCTTCTACTCCTCAGATAAATTGGGAGTAATGTGTATACTGACATGCACACATCTACAATCAAACTGACCCACCTCACAGTTAAATTAATGTGCGAGGCAACTACCGTGCAAAGAAACTTGATGAGAAAACACTTTATACTCTTTAAGAGTAAGAATAAAAAGGCCTGTGCAACTCAGCTGCTGGTGTTATCTAATGTTGCAAACAAAGTGCTTGTGTAACTTTACACAGAACACTCTCAGCTGTCTGTATACTGGCAAAAATCAGAATCTACTTGATACAGATATTATAACGTAATTCAATAGATAAGAAATGTACTCACCAAGCAGTGGCAGGGGAACACACATAGGCAACTGATGACCTCAGAAGTTAAGTCGCATAGTGCTCATAGCCAGAACACACATAATAAAAGGTGTTACATATGAAAGCTTTTGGTGCTAGTGGCTCCTCCTCCTAGCAGAAGGGTTGAAGGGAAAGGAAGAGGGGTGAAAGAAAAGAACCGGAGAGGATTAAGAAAATGGGTAGAGTTTGGAAAAGTTACCTAGACCCCGGGTCAGTGGATAATTACCGGACCTGTACTCACCAAGCGGCAGCAGGAGAACACACTTATAAAAAAGATCTTAATTATGTAAGCTTTTGGAGCCACTGGCGTCTCCTTCTGGCAGAAAGGTTGAAGGGGAAAAAAGAGGGGTGAAGGAAAAGGATTGGAGAGATTTAGGAAAAGGGGTAAAGTTGGGAAAAGTTACCCAGAACCGCTGGGTCAGTGGAGAGTTACCTGAGTGGTAATTCTCCCCTGACCAGCTCCTGGGTGGCTTTTCCAACCTTTATCCCTTTTCCTAATCCTCTGCGGTCATTTTCCTTCACCCCTGTCTGTTCCTTCCCCTTTAATCCTTCTTCCAGAAGAAGGAGCCACTGGCTCCGAAAGTCTGCACACGTGAATCCTTTTTTATGTATGTATTCTCCCACTTGATGAGTAGACTTTCTATCTATCCAATTTCATTATATTGTCAAAAATATAATTATTTTCATTGTTATAATACAGGTATTAGATTTATGTGGAATTTACATTCTTGAAAAATTACTGTGAGAACTTGTAGAAGTGTTTAATGAGGTGTTCTTCCACTTTATTTTTTTAATATTTGCAAATGTTCAATTTCCTATCTAGTGTCTACTGGCAACCTGTTACAGCCTTTTGCATCAGATAATGAAACTCTGTTCTGAACCTCAGAGATGGATTTAGAGCCTACATGGAAATTATTTATACTTCTAGTGCTGGTGTTGTGAATTGCTAATTTCATCCTAAATTCACTCTTGTTATTAACAAGTACTGTTTGGAGTATGTGTGTTGGCGCTTCAGTGTAAGAATTCCTCAGGTCCCAGAATGGGTTGCTCTGCTCGATGGCTGGCACTACACTCGGGGAGTCAGGGCATATCGCAGACAATTAGACTGTTTCCTCAGTGGACCTTGAGAACACAGTTGCAGTGGTATAACCTGCTACAGGTCCCACAATATTGCAGAAGCCACTTCAATGATGTAAGGTTCATTACACTTACATGGCGTGATGAAAAAACTCGGTGGATGAATTTCTTTATCAGCAGTTGTAGGTGCTACTACCATTTGACGTAATTTGTCTGACATCTGATCAGTTGCCACAGGCAGCATCAAGTTGGAACACATTCTGACTTGTCAGTCAGCATCCAGAGACACTAGAGTGATGTGTTTACTTGGTGTGTCACACGTCATGGACCTCGAACAATGCGTGAACATTTGAGTTCTGTTTGAAGACGCAAAAAAGTGCCAAATAACACACGAAATGTTGAAATTGGTGTATGGTAATAATGTTGTAACTCTGAAGACTCTTTACAACTGGTATGAGCAATTTATAAGTGGAAATGAGTCGGTAGAAGATGAGCAATGTTCGGGACATCCAGTAACTTCAAAAACAGAAGGAAACGTGTGGAAATAGACAAAAATAGTTTGTTCAAAGGACTTAGCATCTCATATTCATCTCTACAAAGCAATTTAACTGGTAATTTGCAAATGAGGTGCGTGAGTGCAAAATTTGTTCCCAAACTTTTTTTGGTGAGCAGAAGGAAAATCTTGTCTCAGTTTTCATGGGCTTGAAGTGTCATCTTCATCCAGATTCGAACTTTATGTCCAGAATTGTAACTGGAGATTAACTTTGGTGTATGGGTGAGACTGTGAGATGAAAATTGAGAGTTACCAATGGAAAACCAGTGCATCTTCTCACCCTACAAACACACTTCAGTCAAAATCGAATATCAGAGTCATGCTCATTGCTTACGACATACTGCAATCAGAGTTCCTTCCGAGAGGAATATCTGTAAATGCCCAATTTTACAAGTGCATACTACAATGTTTGCAAAATAATGTATGAAGAAAGAAACCAGGAAAATGGGGCCAGTGACTTCCTTCTTCATCACAACAACATGCCGTGACACACTTCGATTTTTATTCACGAGCTTTTGGCCAGGAAAAAGGTTCCTGTCTGTCCACATCCACCAGACTGACCAGATTTAGCACCATGCAACTTCTGGCTCTTCCCAAAAGTAAAACCGTGCTTAAAGGAAAATATTTTGACAGCACCCTGACATTGAGAGGGCCACAACAGACCAGCCGAACACCCTACCAAAAGAAGCCTTCCAGAAATGCGTCCACTCAGAGATTCAGTGTTGGGATAAGTGCGTTACTACCCAAGGACAGTGCTCTGAAGAAGATTAAATCAAATTCCAAGTAAAATTATTACTTTGTTTTCAATAAAATTAGTCACCATATTTTTTGATCAAACGTTTTGCTGCAGATTTTCATGAGCTTCAGTGGTAGTATGGTTTAAATGAACACAGAATTTTAGTGCACCATACTGCTTCTCTCACATCAGCTCCATTTTTTGGTATGCGAAATGCAAAAGGTGTGTATGACATAGAGCATTACTACCAGCCTACCAGTACGAGTAGGTAGGAAATTGTCTTTGATTTTGTCCTGTAGCTTCCGTCTCAGTTTTTGTTGAAAAGCTCTTGTATATAAACATAAGTATAATTCACTGTTTCCATGGAAGAGATGGGGGAATTCCTTAAGAAATCGTGTAAATGGTCAGCACCGTGCCACATCTTCCCCTAATAAGATGTACTACAATTGTAAGTCTCACATGTTCTCTGCCATAGTGAGAGGTTGCGGTTATCTAAATGTAGAAACAATTCCTGTAATTATCAGTTTCATTAGATTGACACTACTTGTAATTAAACCACCAATAAATTCTGCCACATAGTGTACTGACAGTAATATCAACAAATTCACTGTAGCACAAACTGCCTAACTACGCATCTCTGACACGGTAAAACGTAAGGAAATTGGCAAATACTGTCGACTGTATCTCTCGTCGACCTTAATACTCTAATCGGAATGACACGGCAGAAACACTCGTCCCCACCGTCTGTGTCCCAATCAGTTACACCGCCACCCTCCGTGTGTCCTCCTTTCGACTGTCCTTCCCCGCAGTGACACTCTTGCATTGATTTTAATTGGACCACAGCATTTTACACTAAGTATTACATTCAGTATTTCATGAACAAGCTTAAGTGTGTTCCATTCTCATTGTGAAGGAATATTTACACACTATTATTTGACAGAGGCTTACATTCGCACGAGAAATAACGACAAAGATTACAGTAATACGAAACCCTCGGCACACCGGGTGAGACGAGTCGCTTGTCCACAGGCCGGGCCAGCTGAGCGTGATGCTGGCGATGGGGAACGCGACGGCCAACAGCCTGTGGGAGGCGTCACTGCACCCGGGCCGTGCCAAGCCGACGCCCAACTCGAGCCGCGAGGAGAAGGAGCGCTGGATCCGCTCCAAGTACGAGCACAAGGAGTTCCTGGCGGCAGCGCCGGCGGGCGCGCCGCTGGCGCAACAGCTGGTGGATGCCGTCTGCAGGTAGGAGCGGCGGCCGACTCTAACTGTAGCAGCGGGAACGCTCGAGTAGTGTCACGAAAGATACAATGAAAAAGCCTCTTGTCCCAGTTTAACATTTAGTGATCCACTATGTATATCTTATTTTTTTATGTGAATAATGTACGAATCATTTAACAGTGTAAGCAACTAGCTAAATTCGTGTTCCTTTTCAGTAATTAATGCCATATCATAAACTAAATTCACAATGTTGATTTTCTCTTTGTGATAAACTACCTCTACATCACGATAGTCCAGGAATTCCTATATTGCCGGCCGGAGTGGCCGAGGGGTTCTAGGCACTTCAGTCCGGAACTGCTACGGTCGCAGGTTCGAATCCTGCCTCGGGCACGGATGTATGTGATGTCCTTAGGTTAGTTTGGTTTAAGGTTCTAAGCTCTAGGGGACTGATGACCTCAGAAGTTAAGTCCCATAGTGCTCAGAGCCATTTGAACCAGCCAATTCCTGTATTGCCTCTCCAAATACGCAATATATGAGGGTCACTCAGTGAGTAAACAGGCAAATAACTGTACAGCAAAAATGGTTATTTAAATCAATGTAACTCATTGCCCATTTATCTCTGTAAATGTAAGTCAGGACAGACGGACAGCAACTGGTCGGTGAAATATAACAACACTGTACCGACAGCAGGTATTTTTATATTGTTTTACTAGGCAACCAGTTTCAACATTCCCGTCTCATTATCTTCAGGCCTGTCACACGAGTGGCACTGAGTACTACTCGCACAAGTATAATAAGGTGAGGCACCAATATTCCATCTGGTTCCATAGATATCCGAACTTCACGAGCACGTACGCTCTTCACACGTGTGACAGCTATTACTTGTGTGAAGAGCACACGTGCTCACGAAGTTTGAATATCTACAGAACCGAATATGAATTCGTGCAACAGACCTGAAGGTGTTGTAATTGGAATGTCAAAACTGGTTGCCTAATAAAACAATATAAAAATAACTGCTGTTGATACAGTATTATTACATTTATCGCTGTGATCCCCACCAACTTCTGTGCATATGTCCCATCATGCAAGTCTTCTTATCTCCTCCATGAAGATGAAGAAGTTCTGCTTGTGGAAGCATTAAGGGGCAAGGTAGGGAGAGGGTACAGCTGCTAAGTGCAAAAAGAAGAGAAATAGAGGAGGGGGAAAAGGCCAGTGGCTGTGTTGATTGAATAGAAAGTTATTTAGTGCTCGGGGGCAGGGAATGGGATAGGTAGGGACAGGAAAGCGACTAGCAAAGGGTGAGGCCAGGGTCGTTATGGGTACTTAGGATGTAATGCAGGAAGAGTTCCCACCTGTGAAATTCAGAAAAGCTGGTGTTGGCGGACGGATCCAGATAGCACGGGCTGTGAAGCAGTCGCTGAAGTGAACAGTGACGTGTCGGGCAGCACGCTCAGGAACTGGATGGTCCACCTGCCTCTAGGCCGCAGTTTGTCAGTGACATTTGTGTGGGCGGACAGCTTGTTAGTTGTCGTGCCTATGTAAAAAGTGGCAGAGTGGTTGCAGCTTAGTTTGTAGATCACATGACTGTTTTAACAAGTAGGCGTGGCTCTGATGGAATAGGAAACACCCGTGACGGGACTGGAGGAGATGGTGGTAGAAGATTTATGGGACAAGTCTTGCGTATAGGTCTGTTGCAGGGATATGAGCCGTGAGGCAACGTGTTGGGAACAGGGGTGCAACAGAGATGGACAAGGATATTGTCACTGTAGTCCCCTACCACCTCATATGCACGCACCCTTCAGCCACAAAGGAGCACTCCCCTCATGACTCAGTATCACCCGGGACCAGAGCAGCTGAATCACATTCTCCACCAGGCTTTTGACTGCTTCTTGTCCCGCCCTGAAATGAGGAACATCCTACCCACCAGCCTTCCCAGCCCTGCCACACTGGTATTCTGCCACTTACTGAAACTGAGGAACGTCCTTGTCTATCCTTGCTCCACTCCTCTTCCCAACCCCTTGCCTTATGGCTCATATCCCAGTGCCAAATATTTCTGCAGGCACTACGAGTGGCTAGCCTGTCTCCACACAGACCAGTATCTGCGTGCTACCAGCTATCACCACCCTTTGCATCAAGTGGAAGTCGTTTCAGATGCTGAAAGCCTTCCGAAGGAACTGAGCCGTTCGTGAAATGTGTTCGAGGAACACAGCTATGACAACTGCCAGATTTCGCAAGCCGTCTTGCCTAAGAAACGTGCTCCTGATGAGCAGACAAAGAAGCTCGTGTTTTTGCGGTTCTGTGGATCAATAAAGGAAACTGATTCAGCCTTCCAGGCCCAAACTAAAATTTGACAACTAATGAGGCCTGTAAAAGACAACCTAGGTCCCAGAATGTCAGAGGTAATTAAAATACTACGGGGGTGTGGACAGCTTTATGTTGGACAGATTGTGCATGTATTTAACAGCATCATGTACAATATCAGTAGCAGCAAAACATGCTCTAGAAAACTGATAGCGTATTGTATTCGCTGAGACATCTGCTATTAAACAGACTAATAGTTTCTGGAACAGTGTCGTAAAAGAATAAATCGAGATAAAAATTTCTGGCAGTGCGCTCGATAAAGATGGCGGCCTGTAGCTAAGCACAGCTTGAAATTCAGGCATCAGAAGGTTGAAGTGGGCACAGCAAATGTGCAACGACAACATTACTATGTTTGCACTGGAGTGAGCACCAGTGACATCACTGAAGGCAATGCAGCTCTGTAAGCACGGCAGCTGCAATCACTTGACAGTCACCACTCGAAAATAGCCGAGGAGCACTCAGTTCGAAGCTCACCGATTTTAAACCACTCGACATGGCTGGAAGAATGAGATAATTTTGACAGTATATTTTGCCACAAAACTGAGAATTCGTATATTACTGAAAGTGGTTTTTTGTCATCTTCAGTCTTGAGACTGGTTTGAGGCACCTCTCCACACTAGTCTTTTCTGTGCAAACCTCCTCATCTTCAAATAACTCCTGCAGTGTACATCCCTTTGAACCTGCAAGCCTCGATCTCCCTATATGATTTTTACCCCCACACTTCTCTCCATCTCCAAATGATCATTTCTCGATGCCTCGGGATGTGTCCGATACAACTTGTCCCTTTGTTTTGCCAAATTGTACCATAAATTTTCGTTTTCCCCAGTCTACACTTTTAGCCATACCTTACTTATTTAATCTTCTGCATTCTTCCGTAGCACCACATTTCAGTGACTTCTATTTCACTACCATCCACTCCAGACAAATATTTTCAAAAAGTAATTCTTAATCTTAGATCACATGTTATCATATTACTCTTTTTACGGAAACTCAAACAATGGAAAATCTGTGATGGGTAATACCAATTATGAATAGGATAGATTCCTACTCACAGTATAGAGATGTTGAGAACTTTCAGCCAAAGGGCCTTCTTCTAAAGTAGAAACTACATACATTCACAAAAGCTGAGCTCACATGCACACACGCGACCACTCTCTGTGCCTACTGAGGCTGTACTGCAAGCAACTGTGACTGATGGGAGAAGCATTCCTTGTGTGGTGGGGCTAAGGAGGAGGCAAGGGCAGGGTGGGGGAGGGGTGGAGGTGGTAAAGTACTGCTTGTGGGAGCATACGGGGATGTAGTGGGGACGGGGCAGTGCTGCAAGTGCATTCGGGAGGTTTGGGAGGGGGGAGGGAAGAGGAGCAGAAAAGGAGAGAAGTAGAGGACGGGAAAAGGACTGACGGAGCATCGGTGGAATAGAAGTCTGTGTAGTGCTGGAGTCGGAACAAGGAAGACGACAGGTGGGTCGAGGACAGGGACAGTGAAGGTTCGAGTTGAGGGTGTTACGGGAACTTAGGATATATTGCAGGGAGAGTTCCCATCTGCACAGTTCAGAAAAGCTGATGTCAGTAGGATGGATGAAGATGATGCAAGTTGTGAAGCAGTCACCGAAGTGAAGCATCACATTCAGTAACTGGGTGGTCCAGCTGGCTTTTGGGCACAGTTTGTCAGTTGCCATTTGTGTGGATAGGTAGCTCATTAGTCACTGTCCCCATCTAGAATACAGCTTAGCTTGTAGATCACATGGCTGCTTTCATATGTAGCCCTGCCTCTGGTGGGACAGGAGATGCCTGTCACCAGACTGGAGTAGGTAGTAGAGGGAAGGAGTACAGGACACGTTACAGTGCAAGTCGGCAGCTGTTATATTCCGAGGAGCCAAATCTTATATCCACACTGCTAAAGTCAAATGGGATCAAGCTGTGTGTTGCTACAGGCCGCCATCTTTATTGAGGGTGTTGCCAGAAATTTTTATCTCAATTGCTTCTTTTATGACACTGTTCCAGAAACTATTAGTCTGTGTAATAGCAGATGTCTCGGCGAATGCAATACGTTGTCCATTTTTTAGAGCATGTTTCACTGCCATTGATTTCTCTGGGTGCCGTAGGTGAAAATGTCTCGTGTATTCTACATGGTGCTGTTAAATAGTATGTACCATCCGTCCAACATAACGCTGTCCACACCCACATAGTATTCTATATATATCTCTGACGTTCTAGGACCTAGATTGCCTTTTACAGGCCTCATTAGTTGTTAAATTTTAACTTGGGCCCCCAAGGCTGAATCAGTTTTATGCCTCTTTAAGAGCCAGCTAATCTTTCCTGTTATTGACTCAAGGAACAGCAAAAATGCAAGCTTCTTTGTGTGCTCATCAGGAGCCTTTTGTTTATGTTTCTTAGGCCAGATGGTTTGTGAAATCTGGCAGTTGTTGAAGCTGTTTTCCTTGAACACCTTTCATAAGCGTCTCAGTTCCTCCAGAAAGCTTGCAGCATCTGAGATGAGTTCCACTCAATGCAAAGGGTGGTGATAGCTGGTTGTTGTTGTTGTTGTTGTTGTTGTTGTGGTCTTCAGTCCTGAGACTGGTTTGATGCAGCTCTCCATCCTCCTCTATTCTGTGCAAGCTTCATCTCCCAGTACTTACTGCAACCCACGTCCTTCTGAATCTGCTTAGTGTATTCATCTCTTGGTCTCCCTCTACGATTTTTACCCTCCACGCTGCCCTCCAATACTAAATTGGTGATCCCTGTATGTCTCAGAACATGTCCTACCAACCGATCCCTTCTTCTAGTCAAGTTGTGCCACAAACTCCTCTTCTCCCCAGTTCTATTCAATACCTCCTCATTAGTTATGTGATCTACCCATCTAATCTTCAGCATTCTTCTGTAGCACCACATTTTGAAAGCTTCTATTCTCTTCTTGTCTAAGCTATTTATCGTCCACGTTTCACTTCCATACATGGCTACACTCCATACAAATACTTTCAGAAACGACTTCCTGACATTTAAATCTATACTCGATGTTAACAAATTTCTCTTCTTCAGAAACGCTTTCCTTGCCATTGCCAGTCTACATTTTATATCCTCTCTACTTCGACCATCATCAGTTATTTTGCTCCCCAAATAGCAAAACTCCTTTACTACTTTAAGTGTCTCATTTCCTAATCTAATTCCCTCAGCATCACTCGACTTAATTCGACTACATTCCATTATCCTCGTTTTGCTTTTGTTGATGTTTATCTTATATCCTCCTTTCAAGACACTGTCCATTCTGTTCAACTGCTCTTCCAAGTCTTTTGCTGTCTCTGACAGAATTACAATGTCATCGGCGAACCTTAAAGCTTTTATTTCTTCTCCATGGATTTTAATACCTACTCCGAACTTTTCTTTTGTTTCCTTTATTGCTTGCTCAATATACAGATTGAATAACATCGGGGATAGACTACAACTCTGTCTCACTCCCTTCCCAATCACTGCTTCCCTTTCGACTCTTATAGCTGCCATCTGGTTTCTGTACAAATTGTAAATAGCCTTTCGCTCTCTGTATTTTACCCCTGCCACCTTCAGAATTTGAAAGAGAGTATTCCAATCAACATTGTCAAAAGCATTCTCTAAGTCTACAAATGCTAGAAACGTTGGTTTGCCTTTCCCTCATCTTTCTTCTAAGATTAGTTGTAGGGTCAGTATTGCCTCACATGTTCCATCATTTCTACGGAATCCAAACTGATCTTCCCCGAGGTTGGCTTCTATCAGTTTTTCCATTCGTCTGTAAAGAATTCACATTAGTATTTTGCAGCTGTGACTTATTAAACTGATAGTTCGGTAATTTTCACATCTGTCAACACCTGCTTTCTTTGGGATTGGAATTATTATATTCTTCTTGAAGTCTGAGGGTATTTCACCTGTCTCATACATCTTGCTCACCAGATGCTAGAGTTTTGTCAGGACTGGCTCTCCCAAGGCTGTCAGTAGTTCTAATGGAATGTTGTCTACTCCGGGGGCCTTGTTTCGACTCAGGTCTTTCAGTGCTCTGTCAAACTCTTCACGCAATACCATATCTCCCATTTCATCTTCATCTACATCCTCTTCCATTTCCATAATATTGTCCTCAAGTACATCACCCTTGTATAGACCCTCTACATACTCCTTCCACCTTTCTGCTTTCCCTTCTTTGCTTAGAACTGGGTTTCCATCAAAGCTCTTGATATTCATGTAAGTGGTTCTCCTTTCTCCAAAAGTCTCTTTAATTTACCTGTAAGCAGTATCTATCTTACCCCTAGTGAGATAAGCCTCTATATCCTTACATTTGCCCTCTAGCCATCCCTGCTTAGGCATTTTGCACTTCCTGTCAATATCATTTTTGAGACGTTTGTATTCCTTTTTGCCTGCTTCATTTCCTGCGTTTTTATATTTTCTCCTTTCATCAATAAAATTCAATATTTCTTCTGTTACCCAAGGGTTTCTACTAGTCCTTGTCTTTTTATCTACTTGATCCTCAGCCGCCTTCACTACTTCATCCCTCAGAGCTACCCATTCTTCTTCTACTGTATTCATTTCCCCCATTCCTGTCAATTGTTCCCTTATGCTCTCCCTTAACTCTGTACAACCTCTGGTTCTTTCAGTTTACCCAGGTCCCATCTCCTTAAATTCCCACCTTTTTGCA